>NC_060124.1:348620048-348931993 GCF_021461395.2 Schistocerca americana
TAGGGGCGCCAGTATTGAGGCAGACAAGATCGAGCTGGTTGAAAAGGTCTGCTAACAAGGAGCCCCTCGGGCAGGATGCTGGAGAGCCCCAAAGGGGATGGTGGGCATTGAAGTCTCCAGTTAACAAAAATGGTGCAGGTAGCTGAGCAATAAGTTGCATCACGTCTGCCCTGGTAACGGCAGATGACGATGGAGTGTAAACGGTACAAAAGGAAAACGTAAAAGTGGGGAGAGTAATGCGGATGGCAACTGCCTGCAGGCCGGTGTGCAACGTGATGGGATCGTAGTAAATATCATCCCGGACCAGCAACATAACCCCTCCATGAGCTGGGATACCTACCACAGGGGGTAGGTCAAAACGCACAGAGGTGTAGTGTGCCAAGGCAATTTGATCACATGGGCGTAGCTTCGTTTCCTGGAGGGCTACGACAAGCGGACGGTGCAAGCGGAGCAGCAACTTCAAGTCCTCTCGGTTGGAGCGAATGCTGCGAATATTCCAGTGAATAAGTGCCATCGTAAGAAAAGAAAGATGAGAGAAGTGGTCACCTCGAAGGCCGCTTAGGGCCTGGCTTCGAGCGAGCACTGCCGCCGCTATCAGTAGGCGGACAGTCATCGTCCATTGGGTCTATAGGGTCATCGGCCATCTCGGGAGGATGGCCGGGAGGGGGAGCTTCCTCCGCCAGTGAACGGCCAGATGTACGGCGACCAGCGGTGCGGCCAGGCGAAACGGATGACGGCCTGGGGCGGCAGCCGCTGGGTGGCGCAAGAGAAGAAATGCGCCGTGGCGGGGAAGGAGAACTGTGCTTCCTATGCGCCTTTTTGGAAGGACGTGTAGTGGAAGTACCGGTCGAAGGCTGGGAGGTCGAGCTACGGAGGAAGTCTGCATGGGATGGTTCCTTCTTGAAGGCCCGTGCATCTGACTTCGGTGTCTTCGTCTTAGCAGAAGCTGAAGAAGGTGCTTGTGTCTGTGGGGTGATGGGAGGAAGAGGAGACGTCGACCGCGCGATCTTAGCACTGGCCGAACGGACGACCGTGGTGCTGAAGGTCAGATCGCATGTCTGGGTTGCTACCTCCCGGGTAGTCCGAGGAGAGGCGAGGACAGTACTGTATTTCCCCGCTGGGAGCAGCGTGGGCTTCCTACTAGCCAATAGCTTGCGAGCAGCCGAGGTGGACACTTTCTCTTTGACCCGAATTTCCTGGATACAGCGTTCTTCCTTATAGACAGGACAGTCGCGGGAGGATGCGGCATGGTCACCCTGACAGTTCACACAAGGAGGAGACGGAGGTGGACAGTCACCCTCATGGGCATCCCTGCCACAGGTGACACATTTAGCCGCATTGGAACAAGACTGTCGAGTGTGATTGAAACGCTGACACTGGTAGCAGCGCGTAGGTGTCGGGATATAGGGGCGAACAGAAATAACCTCGTAGCCCGCCTTGATGCGCGATGGCAGCTTAACACTATCGAAGGTCAAGAAAATTGTCCGGGTCGGTACAAGGTCATTGTTGACCTTTTTCATGACCCTATGGACAGCCGTCACGCCCTGCTCAGCGAGGAATGATTGAAGCTCCTCGTCAGTCAATCCGTCGAGGGAGCCAGTATAGACCACACCACGAGACGAATTCAAAGTTCGGTGGGCCTCCACCCGGACAGGGAACGTGTACAGGAGGGTGGCCCGAAGCAGTTTTTGTGCCTGAAAGGCATTCTCAGTTTCTAGTAATAAGGTGCCGTTACGCAACCTGGTACAGGATTTGACAGATCCGGCTATGGCATCTACGCCCTTCTGAATAACGAAAGGGTTGACAGAGGAAAAATCCTTTCCGTCCTCAGTTCGAGAAACTACGAGGAACTGTGGGGCAGGCGGTAGTACTTTTGTCACTGTTGGCTGGTCACGTTTCCGTTTTTGGGTCGAAGTCGAAAGAGATGGAGTAGAATCCATTGCGGAGGAATTCCCCATGATTGCCAGCGTCTCCGATGGCGCGCTCCTTCCTTGTGGGGACCCTCTCAGAGGGCACTCCCGCCTTAGGTGAATGTTTACACCTCAGGTCACACCTCCCGAGAAACAGACGGAGGGACCAATCGGCATGGTCAGAAGGTATCAGCTCAGGCAATCACCCCTCCCCGGGCCTGGCCTTTACCAGGGGGTACGCGCGTGCCTTACATGTCTACCCAGGGTGGGGACTTACGCGTTACCCCGTCACCGGCTACGCGTGCGAACGCGTGGGTCGGCCTTCAGGCACGCACAGGGAGGAAGGAAGAAGAGGAAAAAGAAGAGAGAGAGGGAGAAAGAGGACAGACTGTCTCAAACGCCGAGGCGGAGACCAGAGAAGGCAAGGAGAAGAAGGCAATGAGAAAGCAAGGAGAAGAAGGCAATGAGAAAGCAAGGGGAAGAAGGCAATAAGAAGGCAAGGAGAAGAAGGCAATGAGAAGGCAAGGAGAAAAAGGCAATGAGAAGGCAAGGAGAAAAAGGCAATGAGAAGGCAAGGAGAAGGCAAGGGAAAGAGTAAGGAAGACAGTGAGGTGGAGAAGAGCAAAGAAAGGAACCAACAAAAGGAAGGAAGAAACGAGAAGTGAAAAAACCAAAAGGACCACGATGATAGGTCGTGGAACCGTCCGTCTCCGGACGCAGGCGCGAACTACCCCCGTGAGGGGGATGGACTCCTTTTAGTCGCCTCTTACGACAGGCAGGAATACCGCGGGCCTATTCTAATCCCCGGACCCGCAGGGGGATTTGTTGAATTCCCGAGGTAGCAGTGGCTGTATCATTTGCACAAGGGTGAGGACAGTGTCCAGCTGGGTTAACCTCTGTAAGAGAAGTTCGGAACAATGTTGTGCGTGCAGTAAACAAAGCAGGAGCTACACTGATGTGTCAGAGGGCTGCATTGCCATACTTAAAATGAGACAGTGGAGCTGAGAGCACAAGTGCAACAGTCCAGTGTAGTGCACAAGTATCGAAGGCTACTCTGGGCAAGAATAAAAAGGCTAAATATTTGGATGATAACCACTGATGGAACATAATCCCTAAACCAATTGCCATTGTTGTGTTCATTATGGAGAGGAAGAAAACACCACAACTGAAGTGCCCAGATAGCAAAGAACAATTGCATCTTTATTAAGTTTAATGAACAGAATATAAGAACACCGTTTCTTGGGTCATGAGTCCACACTACTTAGATGGGTGTAAGTCAATCACAGACAATTGCTCTGCAGTATTCTTACACAGAAAAATTCTGCGAGGCCACGGTCAGCGAGGAGCATAGTGTGCTGGAGGAGGGGTGATGTCTATGTGAGCATAGGTGGTGGTGAGCAACTGAGTGCTCAGGGTTTCTTGGAAGCTGCGGTGAGACACTCTTCATTGGCTTGGCAATGTGTATTCTGAATGATGAGCCACTAGGTGCTTTCGGCATAAGTCCGAAGTGTGACCTGTCTGCACAGCAGTCGGGTGATGACGTAAATACTTTCCAGATGTAAGGATACTGGCAGAACCACATGGCTTGTGGAAGCGAGATGCAGCCAGGCTGGCACCACTGGTGCTGGTGGTTCAGTTGAAAACAATACAGCATGTGTCAGCTGATGTGGACTGTTTTCACCTGATCTCGAGAGGAAGTGTTGTTAGGAGGCCAGATGCAGCAACCCATGGTACATGACTGTAGGCTGGTGGCTGTATTGCAGGCAGTATCCAAGAGACACAGAAAAATGAATGTGAGGAAATACTGAATCTACAACTTCACTTAGAAGAATAACTGAAGAAAGGTAAATCTACATTTACAACCTTCGTAGATTATGAAAAAGCTTTTGAAAATGCTGACTGGGGCATTCTCTTTGAAATTCTGAAGGTAGTGAGGATAGGATACAGGGAGCAAAAGATTGTCTACAACTTGTACAGAGCCCAGACTGTAGTTACAAGAGCCAAAGAACATAAATTCATAGTGTAGATAGAAGTGAGACAGATTTTTAGAGCATCTGTAATATTTTTACATTGTCCAAGCAATAAAAGAAATGGAGAAAAAATTTGAGTTTGGGTATTAAAGATCAGGGAGAAAAAAATAAAAAGTTGAGGTTTACTGATGACACTGCAATTCAGTTACAAACAGCAGTTTGGAAGTGCAGACGAATGGAGTGGATAGGGTTTTGAAAAGAAGTTATAAGACAAATATCAATAAAAAGAAAACAGCGATAATTAATGTACTCAAATTAACTCTGGCGAGGAAATCATATTAGCAAATGAGACATTAAGAGTAATAGATGACTTTTATTATTTGGGCAGGAAAGTAACTGCTGATGACCAAATTAAAAAAGAATATGAAAGGCAGAGTTACAGTAAAAAAGAGATATTTGTCAACATCAAACATAAAATTTTAGTTTTAGGATCTCATTTTTGGTGGTATCTGCTTGGAGTGCAGCCTTGTACAGAAGTGAAAGGTGAATGAAAGCAGTCAAGCAGTGAATAGAGGGCTTTGAAATGTGGTGTTAACAAAGAAAATTGTATATTACATGGGTAGACTGGATGACTAATGAGGAAGTATTGAATAGAACTGGGGAGAAAAGATGAGATTTGTTGATAGGACACATCCAGAGGCACCAACTATTCATTAATTTGATATCTGAGGGAAGTCGTGGGTGGGGGTGGGGGTGGGGGTGGGGGTGGGGGAGGGGGGGGGAGAGGGGAAGTAAAAATTATAGGAAGAGACTAAAGCTTGATTACAGTAACCAGCATTAAACAGAGTGCAACAGGATGGGTTAATATGGAGAGCTGCATCAAATCAGTCTTTGCACTGAAGAAACAAAACCTATTTGCAGAGTTTGGTTTCTAAAATATTCCACATTTTGCAAAACACAATTTTTTCCTTTTTTTTTAGATTATTCATACATGTTTCAACATCCATGTGTTATTTTCAGTAGTTTTTGTTTTTTAGGGTTCCCTGCCTCAATCTGCAAACATGTAGCCCTTATGGGAGGACTTTGTTGTTTGTGTGTCCGTCTGTCCATCTGTTCAAGTATTAGAACCTTTTTTCCTGGAACAGGTCAGCATATCGCGTTCAAATTTATGTCACATACTAAGGTGGGTAGTCCCTTGGTGATGTACAATTTTTAATCTTCTACATCAAATCAGTCAAAAGATATGGCCATTTATGTCACACATTTTGATACTTGAAAACCAGCTCATCAAAACCTATAGAGTACTCCCTGTTGACCTGGAATCATCAAATTTGACAAAAAAGGTTTCACAGTGCAAGAAAGGGAAAAGTCCAAAATTGTTAATTTTTAATTATATCACACAAAAGAAATATTTCATTTATCATTTGTTATCCAACTTCAAATGTGAAATTAAAACATTCTCTAAAGTTTTAGGATCTCCGGGACTGATATCTTGCCAGCATCAATGCCAATTACAGGCCAAAATCATCAATATTCTTGACTCATGGAATGGATAAACTGTCTATATACATAATTAAGTTTGTACAGAATCCTCAGTGTGTGAGTCCTACTTGCATGTGGCCAATTTGTATTTCTTAAGGCTCATTATTTAAAAGTTGGCTTTTATGTGATGCCTTTCCGTTCTGCACTTTTATGAATTGACAACATGCCTTTTTTTCCCCATGTTGTGCACACTTCGACTGTTTCATAAGATGTAATTTTAAACACTGTTTATTCATGCCTTTTTCCACTTCACTGTTACCTTTTATCACAAGACTTCAATAACACAAGATATTCATGGAACTTTATATACATTAAAACTATTTCATTTTCACACCACAGACAGAGCATTCTTTGAAATTTTTTGTTTCTCAATCAAAAATACAAAATTAAATGCAGTTACAATTGACATAGTCAAGAAAATTTGTACTATAAATATTTTCCACATCTTTCTACACCAGAGCTGTTACAGTTTCTTCAAATTTACAAGACAAGGGGTAGCATACTATACCTATTCTTCCCCTTCAGTGAATCTCACTTATAAAAAATGGCATCATTTTGCTGTATCTTGCTACTAGTGCATGTGAGTGTGAGTGCACCAAGTGTAGTGTAGCCGCTCTTGTGTACTTAAATCAACTGCCGACTGTATCAGCGAGGGCCAGCCACTAGAGGTCGCCTGTGGTAAGTGCGCACATGGCATGGTCTCCACCGTGTCATATACCTGTGACTCGCACCTATAAACATGCGAATCAGCTTTGACTCAACCTCACTATGTTCTTTCAGTATGCGCCACTCTCATCAGTTGTTATGTGTATTGCTTTTGTTTCGCCTTTTGTCTTCTTACATGTGGAGTCATGAGAAGCTAAATTCCATTATTGTTCAGAGGTTTATAAATAACTTGAATATTTCTGTTATTTGGATCAGTTTTGTGAAATACTTAGTTTCTATACAACTGGTGACGAGTTTGGAATTGTTTAATGGTTTCCGCATGTGCAGTCTTTAAGTGCAGTTTCATCAGGCTTAGTCATTATGGGTACCACGCTACAGCACTGACTGAACAGCTTACTTGAGCAGTGACCACTTTGTTGGCTTCCATTAACAGTCAGGGTACAATTCCACCAGCCTGTCCATCCACTTTTCCTCCATATGATGATTCAGTCAAGGATTGGGAAGCTTACTCAGATAGCATCTTTTGGCTTTGGCCTTGGCCGTAAGTGTCAATTTGTTACTGATGCCTGTAATGACTCTTATGCATACTCTATGGTGCGTGACACAAGTATCGGTTTAGATTCGGACGAGGATGTGTAAGACAAGGCTTTACTCTGTGAAAATCCCCCGCTGACACCAATTTTGCAAATACCACAATCTTCTGAAGTTTCTCGGGTGACCAAACTGAAATGTGATCTGATGTGGTAGTAGTGTCTTAAGATGTGCCCACTAGGACAACAGACAGCTTGCATGAGAATGTGGCACTGGTGTCATTCACCGAAGGTTGCTTAGAATATGGACAGAGAATAATTTGTGTGACTCCAATGCTTGTGATTTCTGCCGAGTTGTTTAGTGAGTTAAGTGTTTTTCGCCAAGTGCTCCGTCTAGAGGTCGACGCATGTGCTGCAGTGACATTACAGAATTCTCAAACCTATGTGACCATTGACACTGGTCATGTGAAAACTAATCAATTTACAGCATCACCTAATCAGTCAATGATTTGTACACAATATTTTTGGTGATTGCTAATGCCGGTGTTGATAACTTGTTCAGGATGGATGCATTTCAGGCATTTGGATTTGCTATCACTGATGCAGTTCACCTTGTGTTCAACCAGGTAGCATGTTCGCAATTGGAAACACTGTATGAGCAGTTTTCAGACTTGTGCTATGAATTTTTCTGCTTATATTTCTTTGAAATCCATAGCTCAGCCTTATTTTTGCTGTGCAAATCCTATTCCTGTCACCCTGAAAGATCAAGTGAAAGCAGAATTGTACAGACTTAAATATCTAGGGGTGGTGAAACCTATTACGGCTGGTGAATGGTTAACTCTGCTGATTATAGATTGGAAGCTATTGGAGAAATTTCACCTCTGTGGCAACTTCAGCACTACTATCAACGCACCGTCCATCGTGGATACGCATCCTCTCCCATGCCAGCAAAAATATCGGGTGGCCAGCACTTTTCTAAAACTGATTTGTCTCAAGCATTTCTGAATGTTCCTGTGGATGAAGAGCCTTGGTGAGCTCTGTTTTTGAATATTCCTTTTGGTCTCTATCAATATTTGCACCTTCCTTTTGGTGTAGCTAGTGCCCCTGTGACTTTTCAATGATTTTTAGAGCAATTGACTATGCTTGTCCCAGGATGTATTAATTATCTGGATGATATTGTTGTCATGGGCTTCTCCACAGGCAATCACTTGAAAAATTTGTGCATTTTGTCTTGCAGTCTTACAACCTTCTATTGTTTATAAGGGGTTCGAGGTCTTGTGGGATGGGGTTTATCCTCCACCAGACCACACCTCCGTTGTTCCATCCATGAGGCACTTCAGGCCTTCCTAGAGAAGACAGACTCCTACCATAAATTCCTGCTGGGGGTGGCCACATTGGCCCACCCATTACATGCCTTGCTAGGCAAGAATGTACCTTTTTAACTGGAGCCTGGATTACAAACGTGCTTTTCAAATTTTGAAATCCAAACTACTCTCAGCCCCTTGTTTAGCTACATTCTCTCCAGACCAGCATATAGTTTTGACGAATGACGTCTCACAGTATGGTCTCAGTACGGTCCTAGCCAATGGCTCTGAACAACCTATTGCTTTCACCTCTAAATCTCTCACTCTGGCACAGCAGCATTACTCTCAGATTGAAAAAAGAGACTTTCGCTATAGTCCATGCTCTCCAGAAAATTCATCTTTTTTTTGTATGGCTCCAAGTTTTGTCTTATTATTGGCCACAGATCCTTGGTTTCTTTATTTAAGCCCACAATTCCTTGCCTGACAAAGCTCACACCGTCTACGATGATTGGCACTATTCTTGTCTTGCTACAATTATGAAATCCATTTTCGATGTGTATCTAAATATGTCAATGTGGATGCCTTGTCCCGCCTTCCTGTGGCTCCTAATCCTGACTTTGGTCATGAAAAACTGCTTTGCTTCTATCTTGATAATGAAATGCAGGCTGTGGTCAAGGGTTTTCCAATTATGAGCCCACACAGAGCAGGTGTCTTTGCTGCTGACTCGGTTCTCCAACAGGTGGTTCAGTTTGTTGAACAGGGCTGGCCAGATAAACTGCCGGGTCGGGCATCAGACCCCCTGTACAACTATTTATCCTTATAGTATCGCCTCCCTGTTTTTGACAGTATTTTGCTGTCATCCACTGAAGACCTCTCTCCCACAGTAACCACTCCCATTGCATTACAGTGCGAGATTCTATGCCTTCTCCAGTAGGGCCACTGAGGAGTTTTGTGCACTAAACTGTTAGCTAGGAGACATTTATCTGGCCATGGGTTGATGGCAAAATCGTCCATTTTGTCATGGCTTGTGAGCAGTGTGCCCAAAAATAGGCAGCTCAGCAGCTCCCAGGGCATCCCTGTCTCCATGGCTTTCTCCGCACCAGCCATGGGAACACATTCATGTAGGCTTTGTTGGTCCCTTCTTGAATTTCTTTTGGCTCTTGGTTGTGGATACATTTTCCCGGTTTTCTTACATTCTCCAGCGTACCTCAACATCAGATGAGGTCACAATTAGTGTGCTTTTTAGATTTTTTTCTATTGAGGAGTTACCTTGTACCAATGGAGAAGCGAAGCCTGGCTGAGTTGCTTTATGACTGCCAGCCATGCATGCTCCTTCACCTTCTGTGGCATGTGCTGCATCTGCCATGGCTGGGTTCATTTGACTGCTTCGCACTGGGATCACTGGTGTGGGCACAAAGGTATTATCACTGGTCCAAGTGGATGGCAGCCATGGATGTACAACATTAATGACACAGGAAGAAACTGGCATCAGGAGCTAAAACAATATAGTAGATGGATGTGGCTGGGTGACCACAAGAATAAAAATAGGAGAAGGCAGCAACTCTGCAACACACTAAAATCTCCAGCCTAAAAGTTTATGCCAGAGTTCAGACCTATCACAAAACTTTAAAACCTTTGTCACATTTGTCTCATCATCAGCTAAAATAGAGGGCAGCTCCCCACCAATATTTGCTTCTAGCCTGGCATCATGATTAAAAATGCGCTCTGTTAAAATATGGCAGACAGAGATGTGCACACCAGAAGCATAAAAAAATGGGGGATCCTCTCTCCACGATCTGTCACCCAGCAGAATGACACCTGCTTACCTTGCCACTGCAGCAAGTACAGTTGGTCATATATCAGCTGGACCAACTCCTCAGTTGGGTACAGATTCTGTAGCAATTGTAAGGCACTACAGGAATTGGTGCAAATGAGAAACTATTCACCCTGTATACAATGCATCTGCTCCAGTGCCTTCAGGATCACGCGGAGCTCCGCTGAGAAAACGGTGTACTTGTCAGGAAGGCGAATCCTGGTGACATGGTTGGGGGACACGGTTCTAAACAAGGGAAATCTCTTGGCTGCTCTGTCATCAGAGTACACTACTGTGAAACGCGGTGTATATCTAAGGTGTTAAAAAACAGAGACTGAAATGTAAAATCTGATCTACGATCTTTCTTAAAATTCATAAAGTCTAAAATAAGTCTGAGCCTCTGGAAACGCCGAGGCAGAAATGTGCTCCCACCACGATGTAAAACACGAAGACCAGACACACCCATCTTTAGAATGCAATCCTGTACATGAATCCCATAGGGCCTGTTACCTGTTGCTGGTTATGAAAAAGCCTTTCCAGTGGAAGCTGAGCAATGGTATGATAGGTGGGTGTGTATGGTGTGGACAGTGTTTTATACACCTAGTAGCCGTTGCCTGTTGTGAAGTGGCAGTTCACCAGCCTCTGCACAGAGGCTTGGTTTGGGGCTTGTTCTGAGTGCCCCAGTGGCCAACTAAATCCCTTCATGGTGCACCATATCCAACGTGCACCCATAATCGAACCAAGATTGCACAAATGACCTGTAAAACTGGAGCAGACAAGTCCTGTCTGCTCCCCATGTACTCTGGTTAAGACATTTTAAAATACTTAAAGCCTTAAGTGACTGTTTTTTCAGGTCCTTAAGATGTGGTAACCACATAAGCTGAGAGTTAAATATGATGCCCAGAAATCTCACTGTGTCTTTAAAAGTAAGGACAGTGACTCTCATCCTCAACTCAGGAAAGTTTAAAATGGAACGAGAACGGTTAAAAAGAACACACACAGACTTCTTGCTGCAAAACTTAAAACCACTCTTCTGCGCACATTCATCCAAATCTCGAAGAGTTAGTTGCAAATGACATGGTGTCGCTGCGAGGCTTGAAGAAGAGCAAAAAACAGAGGAGTTATCCACAAACAAAAAACACTGGACAGGACTATTCACTATGGATGTAATGCTATTAATAGCTAAGGCAAAGACGGTCACACTTATAACGCTACCTGAGGGACACCGATCTCCTGCTCAAAGTGATCACACAGGATGTCACTGACTTGGTATATAAAACATTGTGTCAAGATAAAGGACTGAATAGAAATGGGAAGACAACCACGAAAACCCCATTCGTAAAGCTGCTCCATGAGAAGATGCCACCAAATAGTATCATAGGCCTCCTCAATATCACAAAATACATGTAGAAGGTGAAGCCAGTATAGGAAAGCCTGTTGTATAGCCACCTCCAAGAGGGCAAGGTTAACAAGGATGGAGCAATATCTCCTGAACCCACACTGAAAGCGACTAAAGAGTTGGCTGGATTCTACACTCCTGGAAATGGAAAAAAGAACACATTGACACCGGTGTGTCAGACCCACCATACTTGCTCCGGACACTGCGAGAGGGCTGTACAAGCAATGATCACACGCACGGCACAGCGGACACACCAGGAACCGCGGTGTTGGCTGTCGAATGGCGCTAGCTGCGCAGCATTTGTGCACCTCCGCCATCAGTGTCAGCCAGTTTGCCGTGGCATACGGAGCTCCATCGCAGTCTTTAACACTGGTAGCATGCCGCGACAGCGTGGACGTGAACCGTATGTGCAGTTGACGGACTTTGAGCGAGGGCATATAGTGGGCATGCGGGAGGCCGGGTGGACGTACCGCCGAATTGCTCAACACGTGGGGCGTGAGGTCTCCACAGTACATCGATGTTGTCGCCAGTGGTCGGCGGAAGGTGCACGTGCCCGTCGACCTGGGACCGGACCGCAGCGACGCACGGATGCACGCCAAGACCGTAGGGGACCGCACCGCCACTTGCCAGCAAATTAGGGACACTGTTGCTCCTGGGGTATCGGCGAGGACCATTCGCAACCGTCTCCATGAAGCTGGGCTACGGTCCCGCACACCGTTAGGCCGTCTTCCGCTCACGCCCCAACATCGTGCAGCCCGCCTCCAGTGGTGTCGCGACAGGCGTGAATGGAGGGACGAATGGAGACGTGTCGTCTTCAGCGATGAGAGTCGCTTCTGCCTTGGTGCCAATGATGGTCGTATACGTGTTTGGCGCCGTGCAGGTGAGCGCCACAATCAGGACTGCATACGACCGAGGCACACAGGGCCAACACCCGGCATCATGGTGTGGGGAGCGATCTCCTACACTGGCCGTACACCACGGGTGATCGTCGAGGAGACACTGAATAGTGCACGGTACATCCAAACCGTCATCGAACCCATCGTTCTACCATTCCTAGACCGGCAAGGGAACTTGCTGTTCCAACAGGACAATGCATGTCCGGATGTATCCCGTGCCACCCAACGTGCTCTAGAAGGTGTAAGTCAACTACCTTGGCCAGCAAGATCTCCGGATCTGTCCCCCATTGAGCATGTTTGGGACTGGATGAAGCGTCGTCTCACGCGGTCTGCACGTCCAGCACGAACGCTGGTCCAACTGAGGCGCCAGGTGGAAATGGCATGGCAAGCCGTTCCACAGGACTACATCCAACATCTCTACGATCGTCTCCATGGGAGAATAGCAGCCTGCATTGCTGCGAAAGGTGGATATACACTGTACTAGTGCCGACATTGTGCATGCTCTGTTGCCTGTGTCTATGTGCCTGTGGTTCTGTCAGTGTGATCATGTGATGTATCTGACCCCAGGAATGTGTCAATAAAGTTTCCCCTTCCTGGGACAATGAATTCACGGTGTTCTTATTTCAATTTCCAGGAGTGTATGATCCAGAAAAGGCAGCACTTGGCCATCCGCTCCAGGATCCTCCCCATGCAGCTAGTGAGGGCAACACTATGGCAACTACTTGGGCGTGTACGGTCTTTCTGAGGTTTTAAAGGTTAATGGAACCTGTCGTGGAGATGTGTGCGAGCTGCCGACAATGCAGAATCCAGCTCCCAGTTGTAATCTTCATCAGAAGTGGACCGGAAGTCCAAACTACACCTCTCAGCAACCGCTCTATGGTGCTGAAAACCTGGCTGGCTGTTGCAGTAATTGTGGCAAAATACACTGCCGCAGTCTGGGTGATGTCGCACAAATTGGTTTGGAGAGTGCTGTTCCCCATTACAGCAACTGTGGGGCACCTGCATTTTCTCCCAGAAATTCTCCTGATGGTATCCCACACAACGGAACTTAGGAGGAATGGTTAATGGTGTTCAGGAACTGCTGCTACGATCTCTTCTCGCTTTCTCAAATAATTCGGTGACACTTTGCCCTAGCCACCCGAAGGGCTACAAGATTCTCTGCAGTTGGCCGACACTTGAACCTATGCACAGCCACATGCTTGGTCCTGAGAGCACAGCAGCATTCCGCCAATGGGCAGGTTGCCTCCTCTGTTGTCCTGTGGATTGTGGAATGGATGCTGCAGTGGCATGGTGGATCATTTTGATAATATGATCCATCCACGCCTAAACATTTGCACAACGTTCGAACTGGGCCAATTGGCTATAAAGTGTCCAATTGGCTCTACTGAGCACCCATCGTGGCAGTTTCCTTTTGGGTTCCACTCCATCTGGCACTTGAATCCAGATTGGGAAGTGACCACTTCTGTGCAAGTCATCGACCACATCCCATTGAAGAGTGAGAGCAAGAGCTGGAGAGAAAAGTGAGAGATCAATGGCAGAGAATGACCCAGTTGCTGTGCAGAAGTGAATGCTCTGTCCTGCATTTAGCAAGTGAGCGCATGATGATATCAGATGCCTCTCAATCGCTTACTCTGGGGCAGGTAGTTGTAGAGTTACTGTGTGCATTAAAATCACCACAGAGGATGAAGACGCAGGGGAGCAGTGTAATGAGATCTGTTAGGTCCTCTTCATCAGGTGCATCATGTGGGGGCAAGTAAAGGGAACATATTGTCAACAGACAATGCACGTGCATTGATGCAGCAACTGCTTGTAAAGTCATCATAGGTGAAAGAGGCAAGGAGTGGTAGTCAGTACTGATGAAAATACCCACACCATCTCTAGCTCTCTCTCTCCACTCAGGTCAACTGTTTTGTGGAGCACATAAAATTGTGGCTTGGGGGTGCATCATTGATGGAAATGAGTCTCCTGGAGACACAGACACAGTGGTCTACTCTGAGATAAGAGACGAAGTTCCTCTACATGCATCCTGAACCCCTGCTGGTTCCACTGTAGGATGGAAGCCATTTCATCTATGTGGTTCCTCCACATGCATCCTGAACCCCTGCTGGTTCCACTGTAGGATGGGAGCCATTTCACTTTGTGGTTTTAATGTACCTCTATCTTTGCACCGCAGAGGTGAAGCACTTGTAGAGTGAGGGGGAGTGGACACACTGCCTGGATCCAAGGCATCTAAATTCATAATGTCCTATTCTGTCAGACATGAAAGAATGACATCTGACGACGCTCAGGACAGCTTTTGATCCGAACGTCATGAACCTTTCCTTGCACCCTGTTCCTTCGAGGATGAAGTGGAAAGGGGACATTGAGAGGCACTCTGCTTGTCGTGTGGCTTCTTGACACTCACTATGGAACTGTTGCTGGTCTTTCTTGTGGCGGCTACATGGATTGCTTACACATGCAAGTACAGGTGCTGGTGATGGATGGTTGTACATTGGACAACGTCTGCGTTGAGTCATTGACCTTACGAATAGGTTTCTGCACCATGGAAGCATAAGAAGTGGGAAATATGGCAGTTTTCATCACCTAATATTCCTATATGGCTTCAGCATAGGGGATTGCTTGGTGACTTAGTTCCTGAATTTTTCGTTCCTCTGCAAAAACAGGGCAGTCTCAGCTCCAGACTTGGTGGCTCCCAGAGCAGTTATCACAGACTGCTGGAAATGGACAGTCAATCCCAGCTCCATGGGCTGCCTTTCCACATTTCCCACAAGTCGCTTCATCCCTGCAACTAAACATTGTGTGACCAAAACACTGGCATTTGTAGCAACGCATAGGTCTAAACCTAAGTTGGAGGAAACCTGCCATGATGTGGTCAGGCAATGTTGGAGAATTAAAGATCACAATGAAGCTGATGGTCTTCTCAATTTCTCCATTAGTCCTACGCATCCTTTGCTCTATGTCCACAATCCCCTGTAATGCCCATTCCTGTTTAAGTTCGGCTATGTTGATATTCGTAATGTCACAGCGTGTGACCACACCCTTGCTAGAGTTAAGGGAGTTAAGTAGTTCAACAGTTACATCATATTCACCAAAGTTTTCGGTCTTTGTTAGTAGTTCCACCTGCTTTGCCCTGTTAATCTTAACCAATAGGGAACCATCCCGCAGCCACTTAATAGACTTCAGACTTCCAGCAAGTCTTTCCAAGCCTTTATGGATATAGAAGGGGGACACTATTTTGAACATCCCCTCCTTCCTCTTAATGACCAAAAACTCATTTTGGTTTATGACTTCTTCAGGCCTGTTACTATAATTCAACTAATGCAGATTTTCAGAAGGGCTAGCCTCCCTCATTTGTTTGGAGGATTGGGTGTGAATAATCCCAGGCAGTACACTCTTCCCACTGGAAGGAGAAGAAGATGATTTCGGGGGTTTCATCTCAGTCTCATGAGCAGCTAGGCAAACAAGGGTCCACTCAGAGCTCCACGAGCCTCAGTAAGCCTTATACAACTGAGGTGTGGCAGGTCCCCCAGAGGTTGCTGCTAACAACTGTTCTACCTCAACAGCCACGCATCTCATCACTGCGCAGCAAACCTTCAGATTGAGGTTTCTTTTATATAGGTTTTTACCAATTCCGAAATCCAAGCAGTCAAGCCAAGATTCCCATTCCCTGTGACACACAATGTTCCATTGCTGCACCATACACTGGTCGTTGAAGCCTGCCCAGAGCTTACAGTAACAGGAGATTGGCGGCGCTTACCAGGCCGTAGTTCAGGAACCTGGAGTCGCCAAGCCTGTACTCTGCAAATTAATTGCATGAGGGAGAGATGCGATGTATCCTGCCACTAGTGCATTTGAGTCAGAGTGCGCTGAGTATAGTGTTGCCACGCATGTGTACTTAAATCAATCGCCAACTGTATCAGTCTAGGATAGCCACTAGAGGGTGCCTGTTCGAAGCGTGCACACAGCATGTCTCTGCCATGCCGTCTATCATCGACTCATGCCGATATATACACGGAGTGGCTCTGACTCACTCTCACTATGTTCTTTAGTTTGTAGCACTCATATCAGTTGTTCTGTGTATAGTTATGTCGCATCTTCTGTAAGATTCTTTTGTCTTGTTACATGCTGAATCACGAGAAGCTTATTTCTGTTATTTTTCATATGTTTATGAATAAAGCAATATTTGTGTTACCTGGATCGGTTTTGTGTATTACTTGAGTTTCTACACCTTTCTTTTGACAACTATAAAATTAATTGCGGAGTGTACAACAATCAAGAGTCTCATAGAATTTGGCACATTTATCAATAAGATTTGCCTTATCTTGCTAATTAATGAACACAATAGGTAAATGAACATGTCAAACTGACGATCATGTGATAAACTTGTGCTACTGATTATCTAAAAGCAGAGATGGTATCAGAGACCAAACACGAGGTATGTCAACTGAAGGTATATAAGAATGCACTATAGACCTAGCTGTATAAATACGTGGAAATAGGAAGACTATATTGTGATCATTTAACTTCCTACATGAAAGCTATAACACAATTACATATGGTTCTCTCTATGCATTCAAGGTATATCTGCTGTGAACAAAAAAGTTAACATCTTTTAATTGCTCCCTTTGACAGATCTTCATCAGTTATACTGACAATCACATGAAATACTATGCTATTAACAATATGAAGCTGAAACAGATATCAAATCAAGTTTGAAAATGAGATTAAATGTACTTAAAGATGTAAGCAGCCTGAGCTATACATTAAATTGCTCCAGCTTTATTTGTATCATGTAAATTAATAAATGAAAAGTGTATGTCTTTTATAAAATAAGAACTCGATAATTGCAAAACAATATTCTACCTGCTCTGTTGACGCAATTCTCGAGCAATGGAAAAATTTCTTTCTGCTCCTGCGACATCTCCCAACTGTAAAAATATACGGCCTAGAGCAGACTGCAATGCTCGTCTGTGATGACCAGTACAGGTGGGCTCTGCTAACAGTAACTCCATAACTTCTACTGCCAGATTGTAGTCCTGCAAAAAACAAAGAGAAAAAGGTTGTTATAAAAAAAGGAAGTTTCAAGACTTGACTTTTGTGCAGAAGTATGATTAATGTAAGCAACTTTGTTTCCTTAGCAATATTTTTATGTTACAGTTCATGTCACTATAGAAGAGCAGGTGCTCCTTAATCTATTTCAGGAATGAGGTGGAGTGGTTATAATTATTTTCTTATATATTTCCAAAACAACTGTTGCCTGCATTGAGCAATAATTATTATGATTGTAAGTGGATGCAACTCCCACATTTATAAATGAAACTAAGCAGAGAAGTGTACCAGAATTTATTTAATTCATCTGCATGTGTAGTATGATGGCAACAGTAAAACATTCACAGGTTACTACTTAGCTTTACGAAAATCTAATTTCATCATATTATAAATGTCTACTTCAGTGTTTGACATTCTTCCAAAGAATGCACAATGACCAAAATCTGAAGTCTCTGGTGTGATCTTCATAGGATTTTTAACTCTTGGAAGTTTACTAAACAGTAATATTTATCTTTGAGAGAACCCAGTTGAACCCCACATCAACTATAACAACTTCTTACATCAGCTCAGAAAGATCATTATGTTTAAATACAGGAGCACTTGGATGAACAGAATAAATTATCTTCATTTAAATAATCTGTATGTTTTGGCAATCAAACAAGCTGTTTATAGAAACTGACTAATTACAAAATTTTGTGGCTCATTTTGGCCAACCATGACATCCATTCCTGTGCCAACCTCTTCGTCTCAAGACCTGACTTACACTGAGCATTCCCAGTTATTTATTGGTCATATTCCTATCTTTGTCTTCTCCTACAGTTTTGGCCATCTGTGACTCCCAGTCATTTCCTGATGTCTTAACACATCCTATCATTCTGCCCCTTATTCTAGTCAGTTTTTTCCACATATTCCCTTGCTTGCCAATTTCTTGTCTTATATGTCCACTTCTCTCTCAGTAACCTTCCATAACACATCTCAAACACTTTGCTCTCTTCTTTTATGATTTTCTCCAGACCATGATTCATTTCCATACAGCATTACATTCCACACTTACATTCTCAGAAATGTATTTCTTAAACTAAGCACCATGTTTAAAACTAGTTGCCTTATTTTGGTAAGGAATGTTCTCTCTGACAGTTGGTTCATAGAGAACCACAGTTATTCCAAACAGTGTCTTGGTACACCCTCTTCATACAGCTTCTTTGTTCCTAATTATCTAAATATCAAATAACAAAAGTTAAAAAGCTTCTTACAAGCAGTGTGTTGTGAAGAAACATTTTTGTAGCACAATGTAAGTCACAGGACTATTCTTGAACACTATTCAGGTGTTGAGCTGTATCGTGGTAGCTCAGCTAAGTTACACGACAGTTCATGTTGTTCCAGGACCACAGGACCCCTACTCCCTCACCCCCCCTCCCCCCTCTTTAATCATCTCCATAGGAATAGTTTCACTTTCTGCTTTAACCAACTATTTAAACATTTGTCGGTTTTGCTGTTCTCAGCTGCATGTTGTGTCAACCAGGTGATTAACTATGTTATTGGTAACAATTTTACAGAGGCTATTCATCCTGGTGGACAGCTAGTTGGTGGTCATACCTGCATAAAAAGATGTGTAATGTTTGCAGCAGAGTTGGTATATGATATGGCTGTTTTCGCAGGTGGCCCTACCTCTGATGGGACAGGATAAACCCGTGACAGGACCTGAGTAGAAAATGCTGGGTAGGTGAATCGAGAAGATCTTGTACCTAAGGGTATGACCCCATTGGCAATGGATTGGGTGTGGGATTGAGAGCAGGATCAGGAGTGGGAGTGGCATAGGGATGGATCAGGGTGTTGCATATGTTGGATGGGCAATGGAATACCTCTTTAAGGTGAGTGGGAAAGCTCTTGGGTATGATGTCGCTCTTTCCTGAGCTGATAATAGATAATCAAACCGTTGGCAAAGAACATAGCTCAGATGATTCAGTCCAGAGTGATATTGTGGGATGTGCGGGCATTCCTCTGAAGCTGATGTTTTTGGTGTGGAGGGGGTAACAGCTGTTAAAATGCAGGTACTCTTGGTGGTTAGTGAGTTTAATATGGACAGAGGTGTGGATGGAGCTATTAGAGGTGAGGGTGGTATGTTGAGCTCAGGAGGACCAGGTAAAACAGATGAGAGAGAAGGTACTGAGGTTGTGGGGGAATGAGGATAGTGTGCGTTGTCCCTGAGTCCAGATCATGAAGACATCATCAATGAATCTGCACCAGACAAGGGGCTTGGGTGTTCGAGAGGCTAGGAAGATTTCCTCTAGATGGAAAAAAAAGGGGGGGGGGGGGTTGGGTTGGCGCACAGAAGGATTTCATGTGGGTGGCCATGGCTTTCCTCAAAGGGAAAGTAGTTTTGCATGAGAATATAATAGGCAAGGTGTATGAGAAATAAGGTGGTGGGTTTGGAGCCTGACTGATGTTGGGAGAGGTAATATTTGATGGTGGCAAGGCCATGGGTATTATGGACACTGGTGTTTATGGGAATGGGAATGTGTAGAGGTCAAGGTCGTAAAGAGGTAGGGGTGGCTGAGAGTCAATGAAGGAATAGGTCAGTATCTTTGATGTGAGAGGCTAGCCTTTGAGCATTTGATTGGAAGTGTTGGTCAACAGGAGTTGGAAATTATTTCAGTGGGAGCACAATAACCAGCTACAATAGGGCTTCCAGGATGATTGGGTTTGTGGGTTTTGGGGAGCATGTAGAAGGAGGGTGTGCGGGGTGTTATTAGGGTGAAGAAGGAGATGAACTAAGGGGGAGAGATTCTGTGATGTGCCTAAGGTATTTGTTGGCTACTGGAGGTTATGTTGGACTTATGGGATGGGATCACTACGGTAGAGCTTTTAGGTGGAAAAGTTGAACAGTTGGTGACAGCCTACTGTTAGGTAACCACTGTGATTTTTCATGACAGTACTGGAATCTTTTTCCACAGGTCGGATGATTAATACAGTGTTTATTTTGAGGTTGTGAATGGTGTCTGTTTTCTTGGGAAGGAGCATGGAGGATGGGTGGTGAGGCAAAGTTCGAGTTGGGGAATTCCTGAAAGGTAACCAGGGGTGGATGGTGGGAAGGCGAGGAGGGCCACATTTGGACTTTAGTATTAACTGGAAAAGGCAAGGTTCAAGGTTGGGAGTATGTTGGCTTTGGTTACAAGGATTGGTGGTGTTTTCAGTGAAGCAATCAGGAGAAGGTGAGTAGGTCTTGATGAGTCCAGTATGGTTAAACTTGGGTGTGGGCTGAAGTTGAGGCCGCTGTAGAGAACTGAAATTTCTGGACGACTGAGGTTTGTGGTGGAAAGGTTAACAACAGTGTTTTGGCTATATCTGGCTTCTGGACTTTGTGGAGGATTGAGAAGGAGTTTTGGAGGATGCGGCAGATAGGAAACACCAGCCTATATCAATTCATACAGTCACAAAATTGTGACCCCCCCCCCCCCCATCTCCTAACCACCTTCCAAGAATTTCTCGCCTCCAATTGGCCTCACCATCCTTCCCCAGGCCGCACCCTAAGGATATTAACCTGTCAACAGAAGAATGTCAATTATCCTCCATGCAGACATGACTTCACCACTGTTGTGATGAACCCTTGTGACTACCTGTCAGGAGGCACCCACTGACTGTGTCACTCCTCCACCTATAAGCTCTGCCATTGTGTTCCCATCTTTTAAGTTGAACATAGCCTTCAATTCCTACTGGAATCCTTAGGTCTATCCCATAATGTCTCCTGTGAGTAAATTTCCCTCCTTAACCCTATGGCACCTCGCACATCTACCTTCTATGCGCTCCTCAAAATCCACGAGTCCAAAAATCCCAGAAGCCTCACTGTTGTTAGTTACTGAGCTCCCCACTGATAAGAATTTATGTTATTGTTGACCAATATCTCCAACCAATTGCCCAAAGCCTACCCTCCCACATGAAAGATAATAAACACTTCTTTTTCTGATTCTCAACCATCTCCACCTTACCACCTGGTTCCCTATTTGTCACTGCTGATGCCACCTCCCTACACACCAACATGTCTCACGGCCACAGCCTTGATGTTATATAACACTTCCTCTCCCACTTAACTTCCAACTCCAAACCTACTACCTCATTCTTCATACACATTATCAACTGTATCCTCATACACAGCTACTTCTCCTTTGTTGGAAGGGTATAAAAACAAATCCATGGCACAACCATGGGCATCCACATGGCACCCTTCAATGCCAAATATATATTGGCCACCTATAGGAAATCATGTTCAGCTCCATGGGAACGATTGTGCCCAACCATGATGTGATTCAGAAGAGAAAGAAGGTCATCAATCCTAATGTCATCTGTTGTTTTTGTTCCATTGCAGATCCTGATTTCAACAGAAAGTGCAGCTATCATCAGCGTGGTATAAGTAATCATCTAGACCAAACACAGTTATGACACACATTCCCATCTAACTCAGGCATGTACAAGCATTAGGCCAACTAGTTCATTAGTCCTCGCTGGCAATTTGTACCTTGAAAATGGCGGGTGTATTCCTGCTGAAATATCGGTGGTCACTGTAAATATTACCGGACTGAATTCTCGTACATTGTTTGAAAATAAATACCTTCTCTTCCATCTGTTTAATAAATAAATAAATAAATAAATAAATAAATAAATAAATCGCCCCTATACAGCTGTACACCTCATGAGGGCTTTCACAGACCGGGACTTAACTCCCCCCTCCCCCCCCCCCCCACCCCCAACCATAGTCCACAAACAGATATCCTGTGCTATATTCTCCCACATCCTCGCACCACCTCCAAGAATCAGCTTTAAAGGAATGCCCCCCTCGTCACCCAATATCACCATGGACTTGGGCAACTGAATCACATTCTTCAGCGACATCTTACCCCAGATCCTTCTCACCACACAGGCACACACATTAGCTCTTGTGATCACAGGATTTTACTTTTGTGTGTGCCTGTCATCATCTTAACACTTCTGCTATTCATTAAGAGTCTCCTAAATAATTTAATGTAGATATAGTCAACAGAAGTCCTATTGTTGGAAGCACCAAATAAAATGTGCACCACACTCTCGTTGGCCTCTTCTATGCATCATGGTGATGGCATTTTCTATTCCCGTGGAAACTAGTATAGTATTGGATACAGCTTCATTATGTGACAATACATACTGCACTTCAAAACTGTTTTGTTAATATGAGTGTTATGACATTGAGTGTACTGTTACTAAAACACCATTTTACCCTGTCAAAATTTCCCTGATGGCTCCATCAGACCCACTAATCAACAACAGTACCTGCATTTTGACAGCTGTCACCCTTTGCACCCCAAAAAAATCACTCCTGCACAGTCTGTTCACCCAGGGCTGGCCTATTTGCAGTACTGAGAACATGTTTAATTGTGCAATTAAATGTCATACATTGCCACAGTCTTATACTTGGTTGATCTTTTTAGCTGAATTTTCATAATTAATTTCAAGTACAGGTTGTAAAATTAATTAGTTATGAAAATCCAACTTTTATTTCATCTAATACTGCTGCATAAAATGTGAAAGTAAAATGAAATGAGCTTAAACATAACTTTGGTATAAAGATACCAACTATTTACATCTGATACACTATTAGGTGGCGATCACAAATCTCCATTTGAGGGCACTGCTGCAGCATATATGTAAAGTAGCACAACTCCAATGCAGGTATATAAGCAACAACATGTAGACAAGGGGTTACTGTGACATTTATGTCTTTCTGACAAATGTGCAGCAAATGCAAAAATATGAACTATGGCAGCATTATTACCAAATGCGTCCAAACATTAACAATGTGCTGTTATTCATTTCTTGGGTGCCGAAGGACAAACACTGGTAGACACCGATCAGAGAACGAAGAATGTGTATTGGGCAGCATGTCTATCAAACACCACCATTGTGGGTGGTGGTGGTGGTGGTGGTGGTGGTGGTGGTGGTGGTGCTTCTTCAAGACAGCATAGTCCCCATATTCCAAATGTCGGGACACAGAAGTTGTGCCACCTGAAGATGCAGACACTTGGGCACCCATCTTATAATCCTGATCTCTCTTCATGTGATTACCAAGCCTTCGGCCCTGTATGTCTTAAGGGCTGATGATATATATAAATTCGATTTTGGGATAGAAATCAGATGACCATTTTCAAAAAAATCATTCCAGCATTTGTCTTAAACAATTTAGGAAAATCACATAAAAACTAAATCTGGTTGGCTTGACAAAGATTTGAACCACTGTCCTCAAGATACAAGTACAGTGTATTACCACTGCACCATCTTGCTTGGTACTCCCAAACCATAAGGAATTGTTCTCCAGATTTGTTCTCCACATGGTGTTGATATTGCCAGCTGAAGTGGAAAACAGCATCTATTTACTACAAAAACTAGGCAGAGAACTAAAGTCTATTATCATTATTTGGATGTTTGATCACATAATAAAAAGGAATGTACAATTGCCAAGACTAGTTGTATGTCCTGGAAGTTTCACAGAAATACCACTAAAAACAGTAGTATATGGCTTTTGCAACACTTTTAGAGTACAGAGCTTCATAATGCCTGGAAAAGGATAGAGGGATTAAGAAGAGATGGCGGAGGAGAAAAAAAGGAGGAGAGGAGGAGGAGGAGGAGGAGGAGGAGGGTGGATGGAATTTTTGCAACAGTAGAGCTATAAGTCTGTTAGCTCACATTGTGGTTGAGGGTATCTTTGTGCCAGCAACTTGCATATAATTCAAGTTATATGTAGAGTACACTTAAATAATACTATTATTTAATTTGTTCTGTAACTGAGTGCAACTTTCTCATAGACATGACAGTAGTACTATCATTATTCTTTCTTTTCTCAGGCGTTATGTCTGGTCAAAAATGGAAAGTGACGCGGACCTTGATCAAGTGTGACTTCCTTCTAACTGTACGGTATATGTTACATTGTATTTAGGAAGTTTCGGGTAATTGAACATGTATCAATAATTACAGATTTCTGTAGTTGTATATATAAGTTTGGATGTAGCTGTATTGCGTTGATGTACTGGTGGATATTGTGTGGTATGACTCTTGTAGTTGATAGTATAATTGGTATAATGTCAACTTTATCCTGATGCCAGATGTCCTTGACTTCCTCAGCCAGTTGGATGAATTTTTCAATTTTTTCTCCTGTTTTCTTTTGTATATTTGTTGTATTGGGTATGGATACTTTGATTAGTTGTGTTAATTTCTTCTTTTTATTGGTGAGTATGATGTCAGGTTTGTTATGTGATGTTGTTTTATCTGTTATAATGGTTCTGTTCCAGTATAATTTGTATTTATCATTCTCCAGTACATTTTGTGGTGCATACTTGTATGTGGGAACGTGTTGTTTTATAAGTTTATGTTGTAAGGCAAGCTGTTGATGTATAATTTTTGCTACATTGTCATGTCTTCTGGTGTATTCTGTATTTGCTAGTATTGTACATCCGCTTGTGATGTGATCTACTGTTTCTATTTGTTGTTTGCAAAGTCTGCATTTATCTGTTGGGATCTTTAATAATATGCTTGCTGTAATATCTGGTGTTTATTGTTTGATCCTGTATTGCAATCATGAATCCTTCTGTCTCACTGTATATATTGCCTTTTCTTAGCCATGTGTTGGATGCGTCTTGATCAATGTGTGGCTGTGTTAGATGATACGGGTGCTTGCCATGTAGTGTTTTCTTTTTCCAATTTACTTTCTTCGTATCTGTTGATGTTATGTGATCTAAAGGGTTGTAGAAGTGGTTATGAAATTGCAGAGGTGTAACCGATGTATTTATATGAGTGATTGCTTTGTTTATTTTGCTAGTTTCTGCTCGTTCTAGAAAGAATTTTCTTAAATTGTCTACCTGTCCATAATGTAGGTTTTTTATGTCGATAAATCCCCTTCCTCCTTCCTTTCTGCTTAATGTGAATCTTTCTGTTGCTGAATATATGTGATGTATTCTATATTTGTGGCATTGTGATCGTGTAAGTGTATTGAGTGCTTCTAGGGCTGTGTTACTCCATTTCACTACTCCAAATGAGTAGGTCAATATTGGTATAGCATAAGTATTTATAGCTTTTGTCTTGTTTCTTGCTGTCAATTCTGTTTTCAGTATTTTTGTTAGTATTTGTCTATATTTTTCTTTTAGTTCTTCTTTAATATTTGTATTATCTATTCCTATTTTTTGTCTGTATCCTAGATATTTATAGGCATCTGTTTTTTCCATCACTTCTATGCAGTCGCTGTGGTTATCCAATATGTAATCTTCTTGTTTAGTGTGTTTTCCCTTGACAATGCTATTTTTCTTACATTTGTCTGTTCCAAAAGCCATATTTATATCATTGCTGAATACTTCTGTTATCTTTAGTAATTGGTTGAGTTGTTGATTTGTTGCTGCCAGTAGTTTTAGATCATCCATGTATAGCAAATGTGTGATTTTGTGTTGGTATGTTCCAGTAATATTGTATCCACAATTTGTATTATTTAGCATGTTGGATAGTGGGTTCAGAGCAAGGCAGAAACAGAAAGGACTTAATGAGTCTCCTTGGTATATTCCATGCTTAATCTCTATTGGCTGTGACATGATATTATTTGAATTTGTTTGGATATTAAGTGTGGTTTTCCAATTTTTCATTACTATGTTTAGGAACTGTATCAATTTAGGATCTACTTTGTATATTTCCAATATTTGTAGTAACCATGAGTGGGGTACAGTATCAAAAGCTTTTTGGTAATCAATGTATGCGTAGTGTAGCGACCTTTGTTTCGTTTTAGCTTGATATGTCACCTCTGCATGTATTATCAGTTGCTCTTTACATCCTCGTGCTCCTTTGCAGCAGCCTTTTTGTTCTTCATTTATAATTTTGTTATGTGTTGTATGTGTCATTAATTTCTGTGTAATGACTGAAGTTAAATATTTTGTATATTGTTGGTAGGCATGTTATGGGGCGATATTTTGTTGGGTTTGCTGTGTCTGCTTGATCTTTAGGTTTCAAATAAGTTATACCATGTGTAAGTGTATCAGGGTATGTGTATGGGTCTGCAATGTAACTGTTAAATAATTTAGTTAGATGTGAATGTGTTGAGGTGGACTTGTTTAGCCAGAAATTTGCTATTTTATCTTTTCCAGGGGCTTTCCAATTGTGAGTAGAATTAATCGCTTGGGTGACTTCATGTTGCAAAATTATCACTCCAGGCATTTGTGGTATCATCTTGTATGTGTTTGTTTCTGCTTGTATCCACCAAGCATGCCTGTTATGCTGTATCGGGTTTGACCATATGTTGCTCCAGAAGTGTTCCATGTATGTTATGTTTGGGGAATTGTCTATTTTAATGTGTGTGTTATCTAATGTCTGGTAAAATTTCTTTTGGTTTGTGTTGAATGTTTGGTTTTGTTTCCTTCTATTTTCACTTTTTTTGTATCTTCTAAGTCGTTTTGGCCAATGCTTGTAATTTCTGCTTCTTTTCATCTAACTGCTCTATCACTTCTTGTTGTGAGATCTTACCTAACCTTTTTCGTTTTTTGTCTGATATTTCATTTTTATAAATTGTGTTAGCTGTCCGATGTCTTTTCTCAGTTTTTCTATTCTAATCTGTAGCCTGTGTTGCCATGCTGGTTTTGTGGGTTTCTTCTGTGTCTTGGTTAGTTCTGATCTCTGCCTAGTGTGTATATTTAGTGAGTGCTCCTATATAAATCAGTAGTTGTAACTCTTCCATAGTTGTATTTTCATTTATTTTGTTGTGTATGATTGTGTTGATAGTTGTTATTGTTGTTTCGACTTGTGGGTTATTTGGTGGTCTATGCAAGAATGGTCTAGTGTCTGTATTTGTGTCTTTGTATTTTATATATGTCAGCTGAAATTTTTCTTCTTTATCTAACATGTGTGTCACTTCATGTTCTATTTGTGCTTGTTCTGGAGGCTGTCTTAAGATTTCGTTTTCCTCTGATTGTTTAATTGATGCGTGTTGTTCTTTGTTTGTTTGCTCTGAGATGTTTGAGTCCATTACTGTATTTTCTTCTTCTTCTAATTGCACATTATTTTGTTCTAGTATTTGTTGTACTTGTTGTTTGATGTTTACTAATTCTGACAGGGGTATCCTGTTATTTTTGATTATTACACGGATCTGATCAGCTAGTCGTTGTTCTGTTAAAATTTTAATTCTGGGTATCTGGTAATAAATGTTGTGTATACTTGTGATCTGTATCCAGTTGTGTTTGTTCCTAAGTTTGTTGCTTGGTAATAACAGAACATGAGGTGTCGGTTAACTTCATCTGACCATCTCATCCTCCGTCTTTGTTTTCCTTCTAGAGCGGTTGCAGGAAGCATATCCTGCAAAACACCTCTATTTGGATTTAAATCATTTTCCGTGTGGCTAGCAGTGTCGTTACCATTGTGGACGGGCAAAGGGTTCAAGCGTCGTCCCCGACCATGACAGCGCTTGTCCGAGGCTTCATTAGTTCTGTCCTGAACCAACTAATCACACTAAAAGGGGGGTTAGCCCTATTAGTGGTTTGTTCTTTTCGTCGCCTTTTACGACTGGCGGAACATACCAAAGGCCTATTCTTTTCCTGAGCCTTATTATTATTATTATTATTATTACTAATACTATTATTATCCTTCACACAGGCAACTCGCTCATTCTTGAAATTATCAGCTAACAAAGTCTCTGGCTTATTCTACCATCTTTTCTGCCAAAGCTGCTGTGCATTATTATCTAAGTTCTCCACACTCATTCTTCTTCATTAGAAGATTAAATACCTACATTTTATGAATAATATAGCTATAACTGAATTAGTCCCTGTCACCTCATAACCCTACCTTCTGATAAACCGCACAGTTTATAATAGAATGAAGCACTCTTGCTTCTCGTGCTTTCCAAAGTTTCTGGGATTCTGTTCTATCTGTAATACTCAGCTCAGCAGGACTCCCATCTTCACAGAGCCCAATCTTCAGGTTACGCAATATCTGTAACAAGAAAGGTATGGCGATACATTCACAAAATGAAAGGACAAACAATGTGGTTGACTGTATGTGAAAGGTTGAAATCCTTAGAATATTTACAAAAAATGTTCTCAAAAGATTTTTGTATAACCAGAAAGAGCACAGTGCACTGTAAGCTTCTTGCCTTCATCAGTGTTACATATAAAGTTACAGTAGCATAAGCTAAAAAGACAAGAACTATACAATACCTTCCAAAACAGGCATTGTGTGGATAACTTTGGGAAGCTGATACTGCGCTCTTGTACTACCAATAATTTGACTGTATTTTGGGACAGAAACTGTCGATACCAGGATGTCACATGGAATCATGAATATACAACAGTGGTTCAGTACTTGAAAGAAACTGGTTATCTGGCCTTTTTTTTTCAACTGTGAGAACAGGGAAGAAATCTGGCAAAGCAGAAAGAGACAGATACCAGTGCTATGGCATACAGAAAGCAGAGCCCTTTTGATTAAAAGTACGCAAGTTTTAAATGAAGTACTGAACAGGGCTAGTTGTTAGCACAAAATCTGAGTTAATAACAAAACAAAATCATGAAGAGAGATGAAAACTAGAATAGTGGCTTGTCAAAAATCACAACTAGGGAACACAGAAATTAAATAATTACAAATTTTTCCTGGGGCAAAACCTATCCAAGTTTCTTCAACAAAAAGCTCTACTGCTATCAAATCAAAGTTTTTGTAGGGAAAACAATGCAATACATCATTCTTAATTCACAGACAGGTCTGATATAACAGTAGCATTCAGTGCACTTCAAGGAAATGTGACAGGGCAGGACCATTATTGTTCATGATAAATCCAAATAACTTATCAGGCTACATTTTAGGTATGTGAGGCTGTTTTAAGATGGTGCAGTGGAATATGCACTCTTAGAAAATTGTTATGGTGTGCAGAAATATGTTGGGCATAGATTCCTCTCTGTTGTTGCTCCCGTGTAATGACTTGTGAAGATGGATAAAAATCAAACTTTGAGTGGTGATTAAGTACTTCTTAAAGAAAGGTAAGAAAGCAAATGAAATTCATGCTGATTTTCAGAGCACACTGAGGAACTCTGGTCCTCCATATTCAACTTTTTCCAAGTGGATAAGCAAGTTTAAATTTGATGTGAATCTTCAGGTTTTGGTGGCGCAAAGACTGTTTCATTAAGTTTCGGGTGTGCAGCAGCAAGAAATCTCCTTCTTCTTCTAATATTTCGGCTGTATATCGTTCAGCCATCTTCAGAGTGAGTCGCAAGACTGCCGCTCCAGTGCTTGCTTCATCCCTTTATAGTCATTTACCGCGCGACTGCGCATGCGGCCACAGATGCAAATGCGCCAGAGACGTTGGTCGGCGGCAGAGACGTGCATAATGCGCGAGTTGTATCTATGACTCCGCAGTTGATCTGTGTTGGCATATTGATACATCATTGTGAGCTGCACTGTATAATAAACTCACAAAGACATCGTCACAGGGCAGCTCACAATGATATATTGATATGCCAACACAGATCGACTGTGGAGTCATAGATACAACTCGCGCATTATGCACGTCTCTGCCGCTGACCAACGTCTCTGGCGCATTTGCATCTGTGGCCGCATGCACAGTCGTGCGGTACACAAGTATAAAGGGACGAAGCGAGCACTGGAGTGGCAGTCTTGCGACTCACTCTGAAGATGGCTGGACGATATACAGTCAAAATATTAGAAGAAGGAGATTTCTTGCGGCTGCACACCTGAAACTTAATGGAACAAGTTTAAATTTGATTGGGACAGCTTGGTTGATGATTCCTATAGCGGTCAGCGAAGGTAAGCCACTAATCTATAAATGATTGCAAAAATGCATAAAACGATCATGGATGATCGCCGACTGAAAGTGTGAGAAATTGCTGAAATTAGATAGATGTCATGTGAACAAGCATATCACATTTGAACAGTTGAATTGGGTATTAGAAAATTACCTGCTGGGTGGGTGCCAAAACTCTTAACACAGGATCAGAAACAGAGCAGAATTGAAATGTCCGAACAATGTTTGACCAATTTTCAGAATAAATACAAGATTTTTTGCACTGGTATGTGACCACAGTTGAAATCTGTGTCTGCTGCTATATCATAAGAGACAAAACAACAGTCAGTGCATTGGATATTGTAGATTCACCACCACAAAAGGAAGCAAAGACAATATGGTGGGCCAAAAAGGTAATGGCATCAGTTTTTTGGGATGTGAAAGGGATTTCATTGTGACTAGAACAGTGGTAAACTGTGTGCAAGTTGTACTTAGTCAATATGTGATGGTATCATAAAGTTATTTTCGACTCAATATGTCAACTTATGAGCTCAATTCTTGTCATTTGCGTGAAGTTTTAATTTTCTGCTTCAACATGAGGAGATTTGCAGATGAGACTCATAAAATGCTGGGTAACACCTACGGTGAGGAACTTTTAGTGACAGGAGATGCAGAGGACGTTATCAATGTTTCATGAATGGTGATTTTGATGTTGAAGACTGGCTTGGTGGTGGAAGAGAGCATGTTTTCAAAGCTATTGAAATGCATGGAAACACTCACAGGAGATGGTTAGTTGGTTTAGAGGCAGGAGAAGGGACCAAACTATGAGGTCATCAGTCAGTTGGTCCTAATAAAACAATGACACAAGTGTGAGAATAAAATGGATGAAACATGTAACACAAAACGAAAAGAAAGGAAAAGCCACAAGAATGAAGGGAAAGCAACGAACACTAAAAGGAACAAAAGACAAAAAGAAAACAACAGAGAGATGCTAGAAACAGAAGAGAGTAAAACATGAAAGCAGCTTACAGTGGCTGGCCAACCACGAGAATAAAAAGGGAAAGTCAGTCACTCTGCAATACATTAAAACCTCCAGCCAATAAGCACTAGGGTGAAGGACACAGAGGGACAAAGGACATGCACTAAAACCTAGATAGAAGTATAAAACCCACTCTCACAGATAAAACGTAAAACTAAAGCTGCTGTGGAGGCACTGTCGCCCAACACCGAAGGCAGGGTGCTGGGAAAGTTAAAAGTCTGCCGCAGAGCAGCTAAAAGTGGGCAGTCCATCAAGAGGTGGACGACTGTCATTTGGGAGCCTCAGCGACACTGAGGTGGGTCCTCACGACAGAGTAGGTAACCATGCGTTAGCGACGTATGACCAATGCGGAGCCGGCAGAGGACAACTGATTCCCTGCGAGAGGCCTGCATGGAAGACTTCCATACATTCATAGTCTCCTTAATGACACCCAGTTTGTTGTGCATGCTGTTATGCCATTCCGTCTCCCAAAGCTGGAAAACCCTACGGTGTAAGACAGAATGCAGGTCAGTTTCAGAGATGCCTATCTCCAGAAGCAGTTTCTGCGTCAGTTTCTTCGCCAGCCTGTCGGCAGGTTCGTTGCCGGGGATTCCAACATGTCCTGGGGTCCACACAAACACCACAGAATGGCGGGACTGTTTCAGGGCAAAGATGGACTACTGAATGGATGCTACCAGAGGGTGGCGAGGGTAGCACTGGTTGACAGCTTGTAGGCTGCTCAATGAGTCAGTACACAGGAGAAATGACTCACCAGGGATGAGCGGATGTACTCAAGAGCACAAGATATGGCTGCCAGCTCTGCAGTGAAAACACTGCTGCCAACTGGCAAAGAATGTTGCTCAATATGTCCTCCATGAACATATGTGAAGCGTACATGAGAATCAGCCATTGAGCTGTTGGTGTAAACCACTTCAGAGCCCTGGAACATGTCAAGAATCAAGAGGAAGTGACAGAGGAGAGCGGTGGGGTTAACGGGGTCCTTAGGGCCATGCAAAAGGTCCAGAAGAAGCTGCGGCCGAGGCATACACCATGGAGGCATACATGAACGGACCACAAGTAGAGGTGGTAAAGGGAAAGACTCCAGTTCTGAGATAAGGGACTACACACGAACCGCAATCGTTAGCCCCGATATAGGCCGCCGATGTGGGAGATGGACTGCCACAGGCGGGAAAAGGAGAAGGTCATTCAGGTGCTCAGGGGAACTATGAATGTGTGCTGCATAACTGGTGAGCAGTTGCGCACGTCTGATCTGCAGTGGAGGGACACCAGCCTCCACCAGTATGCTGGTCACCAGACTCGTCCTAAAAGCTACTGTCACTAATCTAACCCCACAGTGGTGCACAAGGTTGAGTAAATGCAGTGCTGAAGGCACTGCCGAACCAAAAACCACACTCTCATAGTCAATTCGGGATTGGACAAGGGCTCTGTAGAGCTGCAGCAGTGTACAGCAATCTGCACCCCAATTGGTGTTGCTCAGGCAATGGAGGGCATTGAGGTGCTACCAGCACTTCCGAATAAGCTGACAAAGATGAGGGAGCCAAGTCAACCGAATGTTGAAAACTAGTCCTAGGAATTGATATGTCTCCACTACAGTGAGTGGATCATCATTAAGGTAAAGTGCGGGTTCCGGATGAATGGTACGATGCAGACAAAAGTGCATGACACACGACTTTGCAGTTGAAAACTGGAAGCCGTGGACTAGAGCTCATGACTGCGCCTTGTGGATGGCTCCATGGAGGCACGTTCAGCAACAACAGTAGTGGAGCAGCAGTACAAAATGCAGAAGATGTCTGCATACAGAGAAGGTGAGACAGAGGGCCCGACAGCTGCTGCTAGACCATTAATGGTCACAAAAAATAGAGACACACTCAATACAGAGCCCCGTGGGACTCTGTTCTCCTGGATATGGATGGAACTATGGTAGGCACAAACTTGGACAGGAAGTTTTTGATAAAAATTGGGAGTGGGCCTCAGAGACTCCACTCTTACAATGTGGCAAGGATACGATGTCGCCAAATCGTGTCGTATGCTTTACGTTAGTCAAAAAAGAAGGCAATCAGGTGTTGCCATCTGGAAAAGGCTGTTCGGATGGCAGACTCGATGGACATAAGATTATTAATAGTAGAGTGACCCTGGTGGAAGCCACCCTGACATGGAGCCAGCAAGCCATGTGACTCCAGGACACCAACCCAACCACTGATATACCACACGTTCCAGCAGCTTGCAAAGAACGTTGGTGAGGCTGACGGGTCGATAGCTATCAACATCAAGCGGGTTTTTACCGGGTTTGAGCACAGGAATGGTGGTGCTCTCCTGCCACTGTGATGGAAAGATGCCATCACACCAGATATGATTGAAGATGATAAGGAGATGTTTAATCATCTGGCTGTGGATGTGATCAGGTCCTGGAGCTGTGTCGGGGCAATTTGCAAGGGCACTGAGGAGCTCCCACTCTGTAAATGGGGTGATATAGGATTCACTGCAGCTTGTAGTGAATGAGAGGACGTTCCCTTCCAGCCGCCGTCTGAGTGTGTGAAAGGCTGGGGGGTAATTCTCCGACGCAGAGGCTTGAGCAAAGTGCTCAGAAAAGTGCTCGGCAATCGCATTTGCATCAGTACATAACTCGCCATTTGTGGTAACACTGGGGACAGCTGTTGGGGCCTGGTAGCCAAAAAGACGTTTGATATTTGCCCAGACTTGGGAAGGTGCCGTGTGGCACCCAATGGTGGAGACGTATCTCCTCCTTCCATTGCTTGATAAGGTAGCGAACACGGGCAAGGAACCGTTTAACGGCTATGAGGTGCTCCAAGGAAGGGTGCCGCTTATGCCACTGTAGAGCTCACCAACGCTCCTTAATTGCGTCAGCGACTTCCGGTGACCACCAAGGGACTGCCTTACACCTCGGAAACCCTAAAGAGTGAGGAACCGTGTTTTCTGCCACAGAAACAATTATGCTAGTCACCTGCTCAACAATCACATCGATGTTACCATGTCTGGGAGATTCAGCGGTGACAGCAGAGGTGAAAGTTCCCCAGTCCACCTTGTTCAAAGCCCATCTGGGCAGGCGTCCATGTGCCTGACGTTGAGGCAGTGACAAGACGGTGGGGAAGTGGTAAATACCACAGAGGTCGTCATGTCCTCTCCAGTGGATAGATGGGACAAGTCTTGGGCTGCAAATTGATAAATCAATGGTCGAGTAACTACCATTAGCCACACTGAAATGTGTGGCAGCCACAGTATTTAAGAGGCAGAGGTTGAATTGTGATAGCACAGTTTTGACATCTCTGCCTCGGCCAGTAAGCATGATACCACCCCATACGGGGTTATGGGCATTGAAATCTCCCAGAAGAGGGAAAGGTTTATGGAGTTGATCAATCAGTGCAGCTAATACATTCTGGGGTATTGCACCAACTGGAGGAAGATACACATTGCAGATAGTTATTTCCTGTGTTGTCCTTATTCTGACAGCCACAGCTTTAAGAGGGGTTTGAAGGGGGCACATGTTCACTACAGACCAAGTTTAGGACATAAATGCAAACTCAACCTGACACTCGATTATAGTCGCTACGGTTCCTGTAATATCCCTCATAGCCATGGAGGGCAGGGGTCTGCATTGCTGGGAACCAGGTTTCCTGAAGGGCAATGCAGATAGCAGGTGTAAAGCTTAACAGTTGCCGTAGCTCAGGCAGGCGGTGGATAAAACCACCGCAATTCCAGTGGAGGTTGACATCGTGAGACTGGGAAGGCATGGAACATTCAATGAGGCAGTTTATGCCTGAGAGTCAACTGCTGCCACCGATTTATTGCCTGAGCAGTCTATATCCATTGTGTATGAAGGTCTGGCGAGATCTAGGTCCTCAGCAGACGCCAAAATCTCCACCCCATCCTCAGCCACAGAGCTTGTAGGTAGTGGTGGTGTGGGTGCCACTGCAATTTCCTTGGTCTTAGAGGTTTTCTTTTTGGATTTTTCTCACTGCTCCGTGGGTTTCCCTGGCTGGGAGGACTTCACTGGCTCAGTCTCTGGGACTGAGGACGAGCATGAAGCCCTACGACCAGCTGCTTTTGGGTTCTTCAGCCACTGGTGGGCATCATCTGCCCCACTAGCAGAAACCTGGGAAGGGAGTGACCCAAGGGACCCCTTCCTAGTGAGAAAAGCCAAAGAAGATGTTTCTCTGTCTTAGAAGTGGGAACGGATGTCCCCGATGGTTGGGGGGGGTTTGCTCCCGAAGTAGGTGGTGCAGGAGCAACATGGAGGGAAATGCCCCCCCCCCACCCCCCCACCATCAAGGGGGCAGGTGTAGTATGAGAGGTGACCTGTGTTGGCAGAGGTGATGGTGCCAGAACTGTTGCAGCGACGGCGTAAGACGATGTCTTATGCACAGGATGAAGGCATTCAAATTTTCTCTTAGCCTCACTTTAGGTCAGTCTCTCCAGGGTCTTGTACTCCATGATTTTCCTTTCTGGAGAATTCTGCAGTCTGGTGAGAAAGGTGAATGGTGCTCTCCGCAGTTGACGCAGATGGGAGGCAGGGCACATGGAGTATTGGCACGTGATGGGCGTCCGCAATCTCGGCATGTGAGGCTGGAAGTACAGCGGGAAGACATATGGCCGAACTTCCAGCGCTTAAAACACTGCATCGGGGGGGGGGATATAGGCCTTTCCATCACATCAGTAGTCATCACCTTGACCTTCTCGGGCAATGTATCACCCTCAAAGGCCAAGATGAAGGCACTGGTGGCAACCTGATTATCCTTCGGACCCCACTGGACACGCCGGACGAAATGTGCACTTCGCTCTAAATTAGCGGGCAGCTCATCATCGGACTGCAAAAGAAGGTCTCTGTGAAATATGATACCCTGGACCACATTTAAGCTCTTATGGGGTGTGATGGTTACAGAAACATCCCCCAGCTTGTCACAAGCGAATAACTCCCGTGACTGGGCAGTGGATGCTGTTTTAATCAAGACTGACCCAGATCTCATTTTCGACAATCCCTCCGCCTCCCCAAGCTTGTCCTCTAAATGCTCAACAAAAAACTGAGGCTTCATTGTCATGAAAGATTCCCCATCAGCTCTCAAACATACAAGGTACCGGGCTGAATAAGATCAGCTGCCATCCTTAGCCTGACGTTCCTTCCATGGTGTGGCCAGGGAGGGCAACAATTTGGGGCCGTACTTCTGTGCGTTGAATTGAGCTCATGATCGCTTGGAGACTGCTGGTGTTTCACCACCAGTAGCAAGAGATGATGGACTACATTTCATCGCATGTCATCCACCCTGATGCCATCCACTCCGACCAGGGGCCCTCCCCAAGTGCGCCACCCAGCCGCAGCAAAGGTCACCTGGCGGGATGGCAATCGCCAGGAGTCCCAATGCCCCAGGGGGATGGGCATACGTGGGGAGTTAATGGTGCAGGGATCAGCACAGCGATCCCTGTGTGGTCGGGGGCTACAGCCAACAGAGTGCATGGTGGCCCCACCACAACAGACTTGCTACCGTGCTGGATATCAGGTGCAATGAAGTCCATGATCATCGTCGACCCAGAAATCGACACTGCATAGTCCATGGTGGAAAACACACCCAGGAAGGTGTCCTCGCCCAGGAGATGGAGAATGGGCAGGACTGTAATGCGACAATAAGAAAGTGAGGGTTGGGTTGTTTGGGGGAGGAGAAGAGACAGCGAGGTCCCTCATCGGGTTAGGGAAAGACGGGGACGGAAGTCGGCCGTGCCCTTTCAAAGGAACCATCCCGGCATTTGCCTGGAGCGATTTAGGGAAATCACGGGAAACCTAAATCAGGATGGCCAGACACGGGATTGAACTGTCGTCCTCCCGAATGTGAGTCCCGAGAAAGTGAGCTAAAGATCTCAATGCACGATGGACACGATGCACCTCGTAAGGTGCGCTTCCCCAATTGGTCGCTCTTCGGGGAAATTTTGAATCATAGAGATCAAACCCTATAAGGGAACAACACATAAAGGCCGAAACATGTGAAACTCCTTTTAGTCACCTTGTAAGACAGGCAGGAATACCTTGGGCCTATTCTAACCCCGGGCCCGCAGGGGAGACACTCACAGGAGATCATCAAAAGTAAAAGCAATTGATGCATGAGCCAAACACGGAAAGACAAATGGCCAAAATACAGCAATAGATACAAAAAGGTGATTTTGCACAATGACAATGCTCAGCCTTGTGTTGCAAAACCCGGCAAACATTCTTGAAAATGAAACTTCCTGGCAGATTAAAACTGTGTGCCCGACCGAGACTCGGGCACACAGTTTTAATCTGCCAGGAAGTTTCATATCAGCGCACACTCCGCTGCAGAGTGAAAATCTCATTCTGGATTCTTGAAAATGCTGAAATGGAAAGTACTCTCTCTCGCCATATTCTCCAGACAGTGCTCACTCCGACTACCACCTTTTTCAATTAATGGCACATGGCCTGACTGATCAGCACTTCCGGTCATGTAAACAACTGAAACTGGATCAGTTTCATGGACCTCTACAAAAGACGCCCCATTCTCCTGCCATTGTATTTGTATGAGGCTCGAAAGATGGGAGAAGTTGTTGCCAGCCAAAGCTTTGAACTGAAAATTTTTTGTAAGCTTTTCACAATAAAGCCTTGAACTTCAAGAAAAATTGTAGAAATAAAGTTGTAGACCTAATAATTCAGAAGAAGGCCTCTTGGTTGAAAGCTTAAATGTATAGCAATCTTTTCACTGTGCCTGTCTGCAAGTTAATGTCTCCTGTGTATGGTGAGTAGCAATATATCCTTTTCATAACACTGTTTTACTTAATCCTGGACTTTCCATTAGATATGAACTACCACTTTTGACTTTCCTGCTCAAAGAATTCCAAAACGCAAGTAGTGCAGGCAAAAAGGACAACATCTGTAAATTTGTAGATGCAGTTTCATTAAGTATTTTTTTTTTTTTTTTTTAAATGCTGACTTTGTTTGTGTAATATTACAGGTAAATTAAAATAAGGCATCCCCCCCAACATCATTACACAGGTTAAGTTTTGTTTTCTGGCCAGAAGAAGTTGTCAGTGAGTTGTATAGGTTGTCCTAAGGTACAGACTCTCAACCTTAGCATCCAAGGTGTTCACAATGCTAGTAGTTATGTGATGCCTCTACTTAGTGGTATAAGTAATTATAGTGATATACACTTAACAAAGAATATTTATCACAAGTAGTGTATTGAAACTTTAGATTTCTCAGTGACATGTAAAGACTCCATGGATTACGAAATAAAGACATCATGTTATCTCTCTCTGAACATTTGTCTTTTTGATTTTGTTGCTCGGCACTTGTCTAGACTTGTGCTTGTGCCTCTGTATGCCGTTTGCTGTTAGAGGCTTGCTACTTATTCATGTAAGTTGAATTACCATTAAATAATAATTATCAATGCTGAATTTTAAAAATTTGTTCTTGCTTTGAAATGGAAAAATTTTCCTCTCCTTAATATTTATGTACATGTGGACAGTACTTTGTATGGGTGGAGGCTCATGTGGTATTTTAATTTAATTTCAAAGGTACCTTAAAATTAGTTTTCTTTCATTTCTTGCACTCTGCATTATGAACAACTTGCATTTTAAAGTTATTTACAATGTCCAATTTTCAGTTAACACAGCATGGTTATCTTTGATTGTTGAAAATTTATCTTTACGTAAAACCACACTAGCAGAAGCTTGTATTAACTTTGGCATGAGCCTGATAAAGTAATAATTCAGAATTAAAAGAATTTTTCATTTATTTCAAGTCAGAAGGGAAAAATTTAATATACATAACAGAGATAATTTTTCATGGCAGTGAAATATATCTATGATCTCAGAATAATAATTCCTAACATCATGATATTTCCATTTTACATAAAGAATAATATATGAAATGCAATTTCCATTATTAAATGTAGGAAGAGAAGTTCATAATAATAAAAAGCATTTGTTTTTGCTTTCCCAATAATTATTTAGGCAGATACTGTCTCAATTTCTCGTAATAAAATCAAGGAGGCTCTACTTCAGCAGACATGTTCAAAGATAGATCTAGAAGCTGACCTGATTGATTAAATATGATTGCATGGTGGTAGGCTGCCAGTTTCGTATACAGCTGTTTGCAATGCACCATATTAGTCGGTTGTTTAGCACCCTGTTTGATTCATTGGATTAGATTTCATTACTTTTGGGGTGCTTACACTAAGCAAAGAAGTGAAAGGGAATACACAGAAGGTCCATATCAGAGAAATGAATGTTCAAGACAATATTATAGAAAGAGCAGTGGAAATAGATGAACATGAGCTGGGACATATGCCACCTTGAGAATTTACCAGAGCATGAAAGACATAAGTTGAAACAACATGCCTCGAGTAAATGAAATTCCCTCAGAATTATTCAGATTCATAGAGAACCCATCACCACAAAACTATTCTACTTGGTATGCAAGATATATGAGACTGTCAACATACCATCAGACTTCAAGAAGAATGTAATAATTCCAGTTCCAAGGAAATTAAGTGATAACAGGTATGAATACTACTGAACTATCAGTTTAATAATTCATGACAGTAAAACACTGATGCCAATTATTTACAGAGGAACGGAAAAACTGGTAGAAGCTAGCCTCTGCAAAGACCAGTTTCAACTCCAGAGAAATACAGGAACATCTGAGACAATACTAACGCTATGACGTATGTTTGAAGATAGATTAAAGAAATGTAAACTTAAGTTTATAGAATATGTAGATTTAGATAAAGCTTTTGACAATGTTTACTGAAATATACTCTTTAATTTTTACAGTAGCAGGCATAAAATACAGGGGGTGAAAGGTTGTCTATGACTTATACAAAAACAAGACTGCAGTTATAAAAGGCAAAGGATATGAAAAGGAAACAGTAGTCGAGAAGGGTGGGAGACTGTATTTTATCCCCCATGTTATTCAACTTGTATGATGAACAACAAGTTAACAAACCTAGGAAAATTGTCGAAAGGGAATTACAGTTCATGGAGAGGAAATAAGAACTTTCAGTAAAAAACTGCTGAGGCTCCATAGCCACTTGTTGACATATTGCCTATTGAATTTCGTCTTGGGATCTTCCACCAACATTTTTTTGATAATTTTTTGACATTTTGGTTGTATAAGTGGCTGTTGTTGTCAAAAATTCACCCTCCACTGCTGGCAGTGGACTGGAGTCAACCTTGCGGCTGCCAACAATATATAACTGTTTCGTCAATGTTTGAGGGCCTTTTCCTGGTCATTACTGTTATGGTTCTCAATTTTTATGGGCAATAGTCATTTGTTCGAGCACAGATCCAGGACTGTTCACCTTGAGTCTTTTTCTTTTTTGTTAAAAATGTCATGTTTATGAATTTAGATGACTTTCTTGAACAAACATAGGTTTACATGGTGTAAAATGCAGCACTTTTCTTTCAAAATGCTTCATGAATAACTGGCAACCAGTACACTAATTGGACATCCCACATTGATCTCTGCCAGCTGTTTGTATAAACTAACATTCCATATGAAGCAACTTGTGGTGAGATCTACATGTTCTGCAGAAAAATGGATACCTACACAATATTTCACATAATCACCAGACCCAAAAAAGTTGTATGATTAGTAAAGTCAAAATGTGCACAAGAAAAAGGCATAATGTGCAGTACCTCTGATATGAGGTGCAACACCTGGAATGTACTCTGAGCAACAACAGACACTCCACCCACTGCATAAGAAGCACCACAAAATCTAAAACTCAGTGATTATAACACTGGAAGAGGAAATGTCATGTAAGGCCTTTCCTACCAAATGTCCTCGGGGTGACAGACAAACAGCATCAGCCATACAGTGTACGAACATGCACAAAAACTATTTACAAGCTGACCAAGAAGATCAGATAGAGTCTCAGATTGGCAAAGGACAGAAGAGGCACCACTTACAATGTTGGGAGTATATCGTATACAGTATATTTGAGGAAAAGTCGATACCATGGTCATCGAACATGAATGGCCTTGTGGGCTGGGACAGGTGGAGAAATTCCCCATACCAGAACATGCACTGTGTGAGGCCAACACCCATTTCTTCAGGGAAACCACTGACTTCATGAACTAGATATTAGTTTCAACAAATAAGAAGACTGCCTCCAGCTAAAAGAAGGGTAATCATCTTTGACAATGCCCACCACTCGTACTGGTGGAACATCAGGATGATCATCAAACAAACATTAGCTGCAGATCCCAAGATGAAAGCCAACAGGCAATACGTCAAAAACTTAGGAGTTTGCCGATGACAATGTACTTCTATCAGAGACATCACATGACATTGAAGATTAACTGAATGGAGTGGATAACATCTTGAAAAGAGCTTGTAAGATTAACTTCAACAAAGGAAGAATAAGGGTAATGATATGTAGTCAAACTAAATCAGATGTTTCTGAGGGAATTATTTTAAGAAATGAGATACTAAAGGCAGTAGATGGGTTTTGCTGTCTGGGCAGTAAAATTAAGTAATGATGGCGAATGTAGAGAGCGTACAAAAAACAGAATGGCTATAGGAAAGAGTTTCTAAAAAAAGAGAAATTTGCCGACATTGAATATAAATTTCAGTGTTCTGTCTGACTTGTAGCCTTGTATGGATGTGAAACACAGATGATAAAACATGCCTGATAAGAAGAGAATAGGAGCTTCTCAAATGTGGTGCTACTGAAGATCAGACGGGTAGATGGAATAACTAATGAGGAGGAGGGAGGTGGACTGCACTGTAAAAATTGCACATAAACACTAAAGTGTGACTACAGTAAGCACATTCAAATGGATGTAGGCTGGAGTGGCCATGCAAAAATGAACCCACAAGACAGACTAGTGTGGGGAGCTGCATCAAACCAGTCTTCGAAAGTCCACATCCATGACAACAATATCGACAACAACACACCAAGCACATAGCTATCTGGACTTTGAGCTTTGAATTTGATTAAGCTAGCAACTCGGACAGGGAAATGCTTGCTTCTACTTTCTGGTACTGTCCAGAGACCTACATCATAGCAGATCTTTGCTACACCCAACAGTGGCTTTCTTTCAATAAACCGTTTCGCCATGGTCAAAGGGAGTGTACATTTGGGAATGTGTGTGGTAATGTGTGTACTTTTACTAATAAAAGAGCAAGATCTCAAGAGATAGTGTGCATAATGTTCCCAGTTATGTGTTTCAATATTCCACACATCAGTCCGCTATAGGTGAATGATTGCATTTCCCTTATTTCACATATTGTTCCAGCCACAAATTTTCATTATTTTTTATATGCTGCCAATCTGGCTCTCTTGTTCCCCATACCCATTTAACTTTGTTACTGCTTTTCTTTACTTATTTAAAACTCATTATCCATTCTTTATTTATTATGCCTAAACTTTCTTCTCCTCTACAGTATCCACCTTCAAAACAAACACTGCCACCCTCCATTGTGCAATTTGAATGCCTGCTGTTGTAACGGTCTGCCACACAGACACTGTAATAAACAGTGCCATACTACAATCCCTGCTCTCACAGTGACGGTCCCTCTTTGAATATTTAATTCCAGGGTTGTTTTTAACATCATTTCCCCTCCCAACTTCTACTGCCCAGTCAGACTGTTAGCCAATCACGTGTGTTTATTTATGATCGCATTATACAATCACGCATATTATTTACAATCACACGAGTTTCTTACTGCAGCATGCATTAATTTGCTAATGACCATATTTTTTTTATGAGTATGCCTACTACTTTCTGCTTCTTTAAAATATTTTCTCATCTTTCCTCTTAACTTTCTCTGCAGCTCTCCATACAGTACATACCATTTATTTCCATTATGATGATTCAACATTAAGTTTTAAGCTTCTTATTTTCAAACTTCCTTTTAACTATTTTTCAGTTGCCCCTTTTGTCTCCAACAATCCAAACCATGAATCACTGCTCATTCTACCTTTGCCAATTCTAAAAACTCTCCTGTGCCTTTGCAAAACTCCAATCACACATCCTCTTTCTGAAACCTGTTTGGCACTTAGTACGCCAACTAACAGGCTTACCATTAAAATTAGAATCTCAGGTTGTCACCCATCCTACTATAAGAACCTTCACTTTTTCCAATTCCATCAGTCCCTCACTCACACCAAGCTGGTCCTTCATTATCATACAATCCAAGCTCAAACCACACTTGACAGCCTCTACTCCTTTCACAAAATCATTTTACTCTGTGACTAAATGCCTTCACTACAACAGAAACTCTTGCCCTTCAACAGTTGGAACAACATTCCCAGCACCATCTGAGGAAGCTGTCCCTGCCACTCCTACCTTGTTTCCACTAGTGATTACCCATGGTGAAGAAAACATCTTCCATGCTAATCCACTCCCTCCCATCCCCTTGACAACCCCCCTCTTAGCTCCCTGGCTATGCCTTGCTGACTTGCTCCAGTCTTCTACATCCTCAAAAACTTGCTCGACACACTGCTCCTGAACGCCCTTCCTGTAACACTGTTGTCAACATTTCTGCAAAATCTCTGACCCCTGCAGATGTCCTAATACTTTCTAACGACATCACTTTCAGACCCAGAACTAAGTTCTACCATGATGGACTTGTATAGGCTCTTCTTTCCTTTACTTGTTCTCTGAAGTGGCAACATTTCATCATCACACAACCCCAAGACAACTGCCAACCAAGGGATCCTCCCCATCTTCCATCCAGTCACCCCCTGCTAATCTTTCAGAAATTCCTTACTTCTAGTCTGACCTCATCTTCTTTCCCTAAATCCTTCTCCAGAGAGTCGCAGATCATTCCTTTGGTACACACAGCAATCCATAAACAGCAATCCATAACCTGAAGACCAATCCAGACCATATCATGCTTCCTGCAGATAAAGTGGTCATGCGTCATTGTGACTATGTGGATGAGGGTCTCTGCCAAATTTCCAGTACCTCTGCATACAAGCCTTACAACCATGATCCCATCCCAAACTCCAACATGACCTCCAGCAGCTGCTCAAGGTTTTAGGTCCATCCCAAAACTTGACAATTGAATCAATCTACCTCCCCACAACAACAACCTCCCCTCCCTCCCTCCCTGTACCCCTACCTTTTCCCTATCCCCCAGACCCCACAAACCCAATCCCCATGTGTCTTCCAAAAGGTCATCCCATTGTGACTGGGTACAAGGCTCCTACAGAATTAACGAGTGCTTTTGTTTACCAACACATTTCATCCTACATTCAAGATACTGCTCACTTCCTTCACTGCCTCCCCACAGTTCCATCATCCTTGTCTGTCAAACCTTATATGCCAACATCCCCCATACCCACCATCCCCCAGTCCCACCATCTCTTTGCTAATCCTCCTAGCCAACCACAGCATGGCCACAACTGTTTCACTTTTGAATGCAAAATCTATAAACAATCTATAAACAATCCATAGTACTGCCATGGGTACCTGTGTGACAGTATCCTATGCCAACTTAGTTATGGGCCACATGGAAGAATCCTTCCTATCCACTCAATACCTAAACCCCTTGTCTGATTCATATTCATTGAGACATTTTTATGATCCAGGCTCATGTTGAGGACAACCTTTGCTCTTTCCTCCATAACCTTAACACCTATTTCCAGATCCTCTTCACCTGATCCTTCTTAAATCAGCAGACAATTTCCTGGATGTTGATCTCCACCTCTCAGATGGCTCTATAAACATGTCTGTTCATATCAAGTGCACTAACAAGCCACAATACCTCCACTTTGACAGTGTCAACCATTTCAGATCAAAAAGTCTTTTCTTTACAGCCTTGCCACCCATAGACACCACATCTGCAATGGAAAGCAGGAGTTTTCAAATTATACTGGTAGCGTTTTGAGAGCCTTTATAGACAGATAATATCCTATCCAGCTCATCCATAAACAGATTCCAACACCACCTTCTCCTCCTCTGACATTAGTAAAACTGTCAACCAGTCCTCTGATCACCCAGTATCACCCTGGCCTTCACAAGTTCAACCACATTCTTCGTCAAGACTTTGACTATTCCTCATCATGTTGGCAGATGATTGATATCCTACCCAAAATCTTAACCATTGTTCTGCTGGCCACCCAACTTACAGAATACCCTTGCATACCTCTATTTCAATCCTGCGCCCCATGGGTCATTCACTTGTAGCTGACCCAGTTGCAAGACCTCTTTCATACACCCACAAACCACCTCCTACTGTTGTCCAGCCACAAGCAGTTGCCACCCAATAAAATGCAGGGTTACTTGTGAAAGCAGTCATGTTGTGTATCAGCTGAAATTACTGTACACCATTCAGTGTCAGCATGACAAGTAACCAACTATCTGTTCGCACGAATCACTGTCAAAGTGTGAATTTCCCATCCAGTTGCTAAACATGTGTCACATCACAATACAAATGATTTTAACAGCTTTTTCATTACACAGACCATTTGTATACCTGCTTCTAGCACAAGTTTCACTGAACTACACAGCTGAAAATTGTCTCTCAAGCAGTCCCCCTACCCTAAACCTCCACTAACCTGTTTGCCACTCCCCCCCCCCCCCCTTTTCTGTTCACACTAATCCTTCTCCATCCAGATATTTTACTGTCTTGTCCTGTCACTCTTCTCTCCCCCTCCCCCCACATGGGCTCTCTCTCTCTCTCTCTCTCTCTCTCTGCCCCTCCCTTCCCCCTGTTTTCCACTCCTCCCCTTTTGTTTCTCCTCTCCTTGTCTGGCTTTTCATCTCCAGCTTCCTCTCCTTTTCCCCCCTTGTCTTTCCCACTCTCTTTCACCCTATCTATCTGTTTTATGCTCTATTCTCTGTACTTCTTTCCTCTTGTCGTGCAACCACTAAGCCATTTGTTGAATTAGTGCCTCTTTCCCACTACACTCTCCTAGTATATTTTCCCATCCCCTCCCCCATTGCTTTCAACCCCAGCAACTGCTTCTAATAATCAGTCTCACCATGGCCAGGGAGTGCACGTTTCGGTGTTATGTGTGGAAATGTGTGCACTTTCACGAGAAACAGAGCAAGAATTCAAAAGCTAGTGTGAATAGTGTTTCCTGTTATTTGTTTCTACGCTCCGCACATCAGTCTGTCATAAGTGAGTGGTTGCCTTTCTCTTATTTTACAAATTGTTCCATCCACAAATTTCCATTATTCCTATTGATAAATGAAGAGTGCTTCAGAATAATTACTGCATTTTACAAAATCAATTTTCACAACTTCAGTTTACAGTAACAAGCACCAAAAATCTTAGTAGCAACAAGTATTACTTTATTTAAATGCAAATAACACTCTCTCTCTCTCTCTCTCTCTCTCTCTCTCTCTCTCTCTCTCTCTCTCTCTCTCTCTCTCTCTCTCTGTGTGTGTGTGTGTGTGTGTGTGTGTGTGTGTGTGTGTGTGTGTGTGTAGAGGGGGTGGGGGCAGGGGCGTGTGCGCTGGGAGTTCTGGTGGTAGAGTAAAAATGATCCACAAAATGTATTAAAGTGAATTTTAAACCAGGAATTTTCTCCAGTAATGGAACAGCTAGGTTCAACAATTTTTGAGATAATCCGTGCACAAGGATAAGCATAGATAATAACTACAATTACAGTTAAATTCTGTATAAATTCAATCTTTGTGAACAATGAGTGTTGCAATACAGACCAAATGTGATGAGTGAAGATACTGTGCATCATTGGTGTCTTTTGTTTATGAGTAGAAGGATGAATGTTCAGGATGATTGCAGAAGAGGCCATCCATCTATACTTAGCAACTAACCACCTGGAAAATTGAAGAAAAATTGAGCGAAAACTGGTGTTTCATGGTGTGTCAGATGACTTGTTGCAGATTTTTTGTATGAGACCATGCCTAACATTTTGGGTACTACAAGTACTGTGCTTGTTAGGTTCCTTAACATTAAGGTAGCAAAATTTTATACAGAGGATTTTGTCAATACATTTAAGAGAGATGGTGAATCTAGTGAAAATAACAGTTTCAGTTGCAGAATTGATTTTATTGCTTCATTCATTGCTTTATTCATGATGCGCATTTTGCATAATACAAGGCATTTTCAGATTGATCTATGTTAATTACAACTGTATTAGAAAGGATGAACCTAACCCATAATTGGAAAGATTGCAATTCTTTAACTTACAGTATAGTGTTGGTAAATGGGTTTTGGTTGCCACAATTAGGGCATCAGCAAAAACAGACTGCCCTCATGATACATAGAAAAGTAAACTGAAACAAATATGTGCTCATGTTGTATGTTAAAAGTGTAACATCTAATAACCTATAGAAGAATGAAATAAATTAAAATATTGAAAAAAAAAAAATAGTGCTTGGCTTTACAATGGCTGTGGTCCATATGGGTAAGAAAACAGAAGAAGATGTAAATAACTACCTTTTGACCAGTGGATGCAAAGCATCAAATTTTATGTACATTCCAAACTCAGTAGTGCCATTTGAGATCTTATATCTATTTTTACACACTAAGATATGTCTAGGGACTGTACTTGTGACAGGACACAACGAGAATTGGCTGCTATCCACCAACAGCTGGAAGGAGCATTGGCTACCACTGACACACTTTTGGTTAATGCTCAAAGTTGAGGCAACATCGGGGCACTACTAACGAGACCTGTGACACCTTTGGTGCCGTTGGACTCCCCTGGTGACCCGGGTGTCACTGCATCTTCTGAAATGCAATTCTAGCGGGTCTGTCTTCACTTGAGACTGTATGGCAGACAGTGGTGGGTTCATGTGTCACTGGGTGGAAGGCAAAAGAGGGAGCAGGTTGTGTGGCTGGCTCCTATGCCTTAGCAACAGGTATGAGGTGCTACCCAATGTTGACGATAACTCTGAGCCAGCACAGGATGCCTCTCCCATTGGGCCAGTGGCAAATTTTTCTGCCCAGGCCAGACAAGTGCAGAGGACGTATATGCTTGTCACTGGGAGCTCCAATGATAGGTATGTGATGGAGCCCCTCAGGGAAACAGCAGGTAAGGTGGGAAAGAATGCCAGTGTACACTCAGCATGTTTGCTGGGGAGACTTGTCTGTGATACAAAAGAGGCCCTGCTGGTGGCTATCGAGAGCACTGGGTGTAACTGGCTGCTTATAGTGGCACATGTCTGCACAAATAATGCCTACCACTTGGGTTCTGAAGGCATCCTTGACTCCTTTCAGTGGATGGCTGATTTGGTGAAGGCAACCAACACTGCATCCGGGGTGCAGGCTAAGCTGTCTATTGGTAGCATTGTACTCAGGACTGACCGTGGTCCTCTGGTCTGGGGCAGAGTGGAAGGTCTAAACCAGATGCTGAGATAACCTCCGCTATTGGGCACAGAATTGTAACGTTCCCCTTAACAGGCCAGGCATGCACTACAAGCAGGAAGCGGCTACTGTGGTAGTGGAGTACGTGTGGTGTGCACATGGTTTTTTCTTTTTTCTTTTTTAGGTTAGAGGAACCCTCCCTTGGGATCAAAGGCAATTTGCCTTATAAATTAGCCCATGTGTCCTTGGAAAAGGTTCATTAATGCAGATTAGAGTCAGAAAAGGTTAATATGATTTTAGCATACTGCAGGTGCATCCAAGGAAGGATCCTAGAATAACTATCATTTACTGTACGTTATAATGCACAGACAGTATTAGGGACAAAAAATTGGTTGGTTAACAACAACAAAGTCTTAAGTCCAGGTTGGAATATTTATCGTAAGGACTGGTTAGGTGCCAATGGTAGTGGCGTGTTTATTGCAGTAAAAAATTCGATAAAATCTAGTGATGTTATCATGGATTACGATTGTGAATCAATCTGTGTAAAGTTAAGTATCAAAGATCAGTAAAAAATGGTAATTGGATGCTTTTATAGACTACTTGGGTCAGGAGTGCTAGTGGTAGAGTGCTTCAGACAGAACATGCAGAATATCGTTAATAATATTCCTGAACATGCTGCCGTAATAGGGAAGACTTCAACTTGTCTGGTATAGATTTGGAATGCCATAATTACTTTGAGCAGTTAGAGAACCAACTGGTGAGGGTAACATCGTAGACCTTCTGGCAATAAACAGACCTGAACTTACCGAACCAGTTAATGTAGAGGAAGGTATCAGTGATCATAAGTATGTGATAGCATCTATGACAGTCAGTGTGGCAAAGGATATTAACAAAGGTAGGAAGATATTTTTGTTTAGCAAGAGTGACAGGATACAAATTTCAAAGTATCTGAGCAGTCAGCATCAAATATTTGGTGATGAGGATAAAGATGCAGAAATGAATGGAAAAAATTCAAAGGAATCATGCAATATGTCCTACACAGGTATGTCCTGAGTAAGATCTTAACGGATGGGAAAGATCAACCATGGTTTAATAGCCATGTTAGAAAACTGCAACATAAACAAAGAGAACTTCAGCTCAGATCTAAGAGAAGTAAAAACTTATTTGATAAAAAAAGTGGAACATTCATCGTAGGAATATCAAAATGGCAAATATTGAAATGGTCGGTCGTGGAATAAAAACACAACTACAACCCTTAGTAGTGGACGAGATGAGATACCTATAAGATTATAAAAAGACTATGTGAAAGAACTTGCTCCCTTCTAGCAGTAATTTATTGTAGATTGCTTGAGAAATGAGGGGTAGCTAACAACTGGAAGAAAGTGCAGTTTATTCACACTTTCAAGAAGGGCTGTAGGACAGATGCACACAATTATGGACCTATATCGTTGATGTCAATCTGCTGTAGAATTATGGAACATGTTTTAAGCTCCACAATTATGACATTCTTGGAAAAGGAAAATCTCCTCTATTAACATCAACATGGATTCTGCAAACAGAGATCCTGTGAAACTCAGCTCGCTCTGTTCCTCCTTGAGATCCACAGTGCCATAGACAATAGCACTCAGGTTGATGCCGTTTCCCTTGACTTCAGGAAGACATTTGACACCGTCCCACAATGCCATTTAGAGAAAAAAATATGAGCTTATCGAGTATTGGAGCAGATTTGCGATTGAATCCATGACTTCCTTGCAGACAGAACTCAACAAATCGCTCTTAATGGAACAAAAACAACAGACGTAAAGGTAATTTCTGGAGTACCCCAACGAAGTGTGATAGGACAGTTACTGTTTACAATATATACAAATGATCTAGTAGAAAGCGTTGGATGCTCTCCAAGGCTGTCCCCACATGATGTGGTTAACTATAACAAAATAGCAACGCTAGAAGATAGTAATGAATTGCAGAAAGACCTCCTGAGAGTTGATGAATGGTGCAGACTCTGGCAGTTGACTCTGAACATAAATAAATGTAACATATTGTGCATATGTAGGAAAAGAAATCCACTACTGTATAGCTACACTATTGATGACAAACTGTTGGAAACAGTATCTGCCATAAAATATCTAGAAGTAACTATCGAGTGGAATGACCAAATAAAACAAATAGTGGGAAAAGCAAATGCCAGACTCATACTCACAGGAAGAACCTTAAGGAAATGTAACTCATCCATGAAGGAAGTGTCTCATAGGATGCTTGTTCAACCAATTCTTGAGTACTGTTCGCCTATCTGGGATCCCTACCAGATAGGACTGTAAAAGAGAGAGAGAGAGTAGATCCAATGAAGAGTGGCATGTCTCGTCTCGGGATTCTTTAGCTGGCACAGGAGCTTTACGGAGATGCTCAACAAACTCTTTTGGCTGATGTTACAAGAGAGGTGTTGGGCATCGTGGAGAGATTTACTATTGAGATTTCGAGAGAGCACTTTCTGGGAAGAGTCGGACAACATATTACTCCCCCCTCCGTATACATCTCTCATAATAACCATGAGGAGAAAATTCAAGAAATCAGAGCCAATACAGAGGATTACCAACAATCATTCTTCCCACACGCTATTCGTCAGTGGTTCAAAAAGTAAACTCCGCTACACACCATTAGATGTCTTGCAGAGCACGATGCAGATGTAGATCTAGATGAGATCCAGCCTGTGTTTAGTTTGTCACATGATAAATATGGCTGACACATCATTCTTCATTTTCTGGTCTGACATACTTTACTGAGCACTGTGCCACATCCTCCCTACAGCAAGCATCTGTTTTTAAAGGTAGGTGATGTTGGTATACCATCAGTTAAGTTGCAGAGTTTTACAGTTGTTATTTTGAAGCATTTTTAAACAACATTAAATTTTGTATATAGTCAATAGTATAGGAAACTTGTGCTATTTTATAGTAGCAGTGTCTATAGCAAAACTACCTTAAAACTCAAGTGTATTAGAACATACACTATGTGATAAAAAGTATCTGGACACCCCCAAAAACATACGTTTCTCATATTGAGTGTATTGTGGTGCCACCTACTGCCATGTACTCAATATCAACATCAGTAGTCATTAGACATCGTGTGAGAGTAGAACGGGCTGCTCCACGGAACTCACGACTTCGAGCGTGGTCAGGTGACTGGGTGTCACTTGTGTCATATGTCTGTACATGAGATTATCACACTCCTAAACACCTCTAGGTCCACTGTTTCCGATGTGATACTGAAGTGGAAACATGGAGGGACACATACAGCACAAAAGCGTACAGGTCGAGTAATAGACAGACATCTATCCAGAACATCACACAGGAATTCCAAACTGCATCAGGATCCACTGCAAGTACTATGACAGTTAGGTGGGAGGTGAGAAAACTTGGATTTCATGGTCAAGTGGCTACTCATAAGCCACACGTCATGCCGGTAAATGCCAAATGACACCTTGGATGATTGAACAGTGGAAAAATGTTGTGTGGAGTGACGAATCATGGTACATAGTGTGGTGATCCAATGGCAGGGTGATGGTATGGCGAATGCTCAGTGAACATCACTGCCAGCACATGTAGTGCCAACAGTAAAATCAGCAAAAAATGGTTCAAATGGCTCTGAGCACTATGGGACTCAACTGCTGTGGTCATAAGTCCCCTAGAACTTAGAACTACTTAAACCTAACTAACCTAAGGACATCACACACATCCATGCCCGAGGCAGGATTCGAACCTGCGACCGTAGCAGTCGTGCAGTTCCAGACTGTAGCGCCTTTAACCGCTCGACCACTCCGGCCGGCCGTAAAATTAGCAGGTGGTGGTGTTATGGTGTGGTCGTTTTTTTCATAGAGGGGGCTTGCATCCCTTTTTGTTTTGTGTGGCACTATTACAGCACAGGCCTTTATTGATGTTTTAAGCACTTTCTTAGTTTCCACTGTTGAAGAGCAATTCGGGTTGGCGACTGCATCTTTCAACACGATCGAGCACCTGTTCGTAATTCACAGCCTGTGGCGGAGTTGTTACACAACAGTAACATTCCTGTAATGGACTGACCTGCACAGAGTCCTGACCTGAACCCTACAGAACACCTTTCGGATGTTACAGAATGCCGACTTCGTGCCAGGCCTCACTGACCGAAGTCGATACCTCTCCTCAGTGCAGCATCCCATGAAGAATGGGCTGCCATTTGCCCAAGAAACCTTCCCACCTGATTGAACGTATGGCTGTGAAAGTGAAGTGGAAGCTGTCATCAAGGCTACGGGTGGGCCAGCACCAATTGAATTCCAGCATTACTGATGGAGGGAGCCATGAACTGGTAAGTCATTTTCAACCAGGTATCCAGATACTTTTGATTACATAGTGTATTTAGTGAAGTGTTTAGAGACATGATCCACTGAGAGGTCTTTAAGATTGTGTACCAAATGTATGTAGTCACATAGCAGTAAAAAAATCTACTTCATAGGTTATCTGGTAGTGCTGATGTTATGGCACGAAAAGTAAGTTCTAATTTGGATTATACTAATCAACTAATGTTGTGATGAGTTGACTAAGTTATGCAACACAGTACAGGGATATGTCCCTCCTCCAAAATTCCATTAGTGTGCAGCATGCGGTGTGGAAATAGGTTGTAAGTGCTTTGGCATTGCTTAAGCAAGTACAAACACAGTTTTCTATGATTACTGTTTGGCCACTCAAATTAGTAGTATATGTGGAGTGGTTTGTACATTGCAATATGGAGTAATAGATTGAACTGTGGGCCTGTGCGGGGGAATGTGAACTGAGGGACAGATCATGCTTTGATGGTACAAGATGCGCCAAATGGAAAGAGCACTATTCAGATGAATTTTATGGTTTATTTTGCTGTGAAACCATAAATCTAGGTAGTAGCACCATTCATATAAATGAAGTGGTTATTGCTGCAAAACAAAAAATGAAGTAAGACAAGTGTGGAATGTATCAAAAATATAACATTTAGATGAGCATTATTTTTCTGATGGTTTCATAGCAATAAGTACTTCATTTGTCTGAATGGTGCCCATATCTAGATTTTCAGTTTCACAGCAAAATATACTTTCGTCACAATGTGCACAAACATCTGACATAGACATCTCAGGACTGCTGGATTTGGTCGGGGGTCCCATACCTTGGCCTGCTGATTCCCCAGACATTAATCCCCTAGACTTTTGGTTATGGGGATGCTTGAAGGAATTGGTCTACACCATGCCAATCAATGATGTGTGAACACTACAGGGTTGCATCTTTGGGTATACTTCAAAGTGTGCTTCATTCCGTGTGCCGAAGGGCAGAGGGCTGCACTGTCCTGAATGGATGCCACATTGAGCACCTCATGTAAACATGTGTATATCTCAGAAAGCATGCATTTCGGGACCCATGTTTATTGGACTTATTTTTCATATTTAATGAGTACTAGCATCTCTAAGTATTCAACACTTTTTTTTTTTGAACACTCTTTATTTAAAGTGGTGTATAAAACAAAGGTTGTCATCTTCATTGTTTAGGATAGGCTCTATGAATAGATTTATAAATCCATAAGTCACACAATGAAGTCTAGGTAATTACACTTCACACTATGACCAATACACGTGTGAATGTTTCTTCTATACATCTTCATTAAAATGAAGCTATCTCATTTTAGAAGCATGTACAAATTTACTTTTAATTTTACAGTAAACCAGTTAGAATACTGCATATGCTTATTGGGTAGCGGTTCTGTTGAATGGATGTACACAAATATTGTCAACAAGAATCTAAAATGATCATTAAGATTTTTGTAGCTCTGTTTTCCAGTGCTTGCCGAATACTAATAATCCATTAATTAAAGAGCTGTGATGTGGACTAACTGACATGTTAATTAGATCATCATGCATATAAATAGAAACACAAGTGTCTGAAACAGGCAGAAAGCTATTGCCTGCAACATTTACATAGCCAAGCAGAATTTCATTGAAAGACTTGCATTAGTTGCTAATTAAAAAGAAGGTACACTGAATGTTCTACATGGTTTGAAGCTACAAAACTATTAAAAATAAACATTGTAACAGAGACTGAAAGAAAGCTTACACTGACAATGTCAAACACCTCTGAAACACATACAAAACAAGAAACAATGTCTTGCAAAACTGTGATGCTTTAAAAAGAAGAAGTGAAGAAAACTGACAGTGAATATGACACAACAGCTCAGGAACGCTTTTTCTACTAAACAAATTAATCCTGCAATGCATTTATTAACAAAGAAACAAATTACTGCTAAATTTTTGCAGAATTTTGAAATTTTTTGTCCTCAATATTCTCTGGTCCCCTACCAATAAGTAAATTGACAGATTTGAAATTCAACAGTTCTGTAAAAGAAAAATCTCTGATTAATCTTGAGATATATAATAATAAGAGTTCAAACAATGGAAAATCCAAGATGGAATGTAATAATATTATGAAAAGAAAAGTTGCTACTCACCATGTAGCGGAGATGCTGAGTGGCATATAGGCACAACAAAAAGACTGTCACAAATAAAGCTTTTGGCCAGTAAGGCCTTTATTAAAAATTGACACACACATACACATACCTTGCGTACAGTTGCTAGCAGAATGTGGAGACGACTCAGTGCTTCCTGGGGCTTTCCAAGAAATTGTGGTAATTCAGCCAGAAGCAACCGAAAAGAAAAAGGAGCCAGAGATCCAATACGGCCACCATATAGCTCAGGGTAGAACTGAAAATACATATCTGGTCGATCTAATGCTCCGAATGGTTCAGCTTCAACTTCTGCCAATGAAAACGACCGAAGTTTCACTAGCAGGGCAATTCGAGTGAACCATAGCTGAAAAGAAAAAAATGCTTACGAATGTTAAAAATAAATAATTATTAGCTGAAGATTTAATGTCTGTAAATAAGTCAGCAATCATATTGTGGCACTTTATTTGTAAAGGACTATGTTGATCACACAAATTTTAGAATTCACTATTACTGGTTTCGGCTACTGCCATCTTCAGATCTGTTACAAATAAACAAAAAATAGTGGTGTAACCAACTATGTTCAATTAGCTGAAGCTAAATCTATAGCAGGCCTGGTGATACACAAGAAAAATAAAAAATATTTATATATTTAACAGGCATGTATACCAGCCATACATACCTTAAAATATTCTGATGTATTCATCAATGTCAAAATCTATAGCTGTAGGTATGTAGTAAGTGTTGGTGATGCCCTGCATGCATCTGGTATTTATACAAATAACTGAGGCCATCAAAGGGCACTATTCCTACAGTACAAGAACAACCAGCTGGCCGATGTGGCCAAGCAGTTCTAGATGCTTCAGTCAGTAACCACGCGACCGCTACGGTCGCAGGTTCGAATCCTGGCTTGGGCATAGATGTGTGTGATGTCTTTAGGTTACTTAGGTTTAAGTAGTTCTAAGTTCTAGGGGACTGATGACCTCAGATGTTAAGTCCCATAGTCCTCAGAGCCATTTGAACAAGAACAACCAGTAACATAAGTTTAATAGTTAAAATGCAGTAGGTGTAATCATTAATTAAAATTACTTCACATGGCAAAATGAGTGTCTGACAGTTAAACATGATCTGAGATACAATATGTGGAATTAGATCTATGCTTAAAATCTGCATAAAATGTGTAAAGAGTAATAATGGGCAGGTGATAAAACTGAAATATGTGAATTAGCAGAAAGAATGAGTGGAATGCATTTAAAAAATTAAGTTCACACTGGTACTGGAAGAGGATGGAAGTTTAAGTTATGGAACTTATGTTAACTAAAAGAGATTATCATATATAGGAAGACGATGGCTACTGACACGATTATAAAGGTGAAATCCTGTCACCCTAAGAAACATAACTGGTCATACTTCATAGCCATGATCAACAGGGTGGTAAAACTACCATTACACCTACTGCAGTGGTGCGGGGTTCTCTTTTTTTATATGTAGGCTGCAATTTAAAAATTCACCTACCTCAGAACAGCGTCTGCTCGATGTCCCATCACTCGGCAATGTAGATATTTAAAAGATGATGTAAAAGCAGTGTTGATAAAAAACACCATCTAATATCTACAATTACTGAGACCGCGCAACTCTAGTAATGAAAAAAAGTTATATAGAAAAACTGTCAATGAAAAATTTATCGGGTGGTAAGATGATGGATTGGACTATGTAAAATAGCGTCCGAAATTTCCACATAAGAATGTTTATTTGTTCGTATAACCAAAGAAATGGTACTATTCAGTCCACATTTAAACTATTGTTTATTTTCATCAAGTTCACAATTCAAACACTCATTTTGCACGCACAGCAGCCAGAAATCTGTCCAAATCTGAGCTGAGTTAAACAACTTTTCCACAGTCATTAATTCCACCACTAACATGAGTTATTACATTCGGTCCTTCTGGTGGATTTCAAAGAAGAAATTGCTCACCAAAAATGCTCAGTGGTTGAATACTGAAACATGCCACGCGGATACTACGAAGGCCAAATTTTCACATGCGGATATCATTCCAACGATACAGATCTAAAACTTCCAAACTTCACAAAACTGTCTGTAACTACATCAGTGTTAGTCGTGATACGTATCAAATGCAAGGAACTCAATATTCATTCATTTTACACATTATTTTGACTCACACTAGTAACATGACTGTCTGCATTCAAAGCTAGCGAGAGACTCCCTTCTTGTGGCCTCACTCCCAGTATAACTATCAGGTAGTGAGTGGGAACTGTCTCAATTCTGATTGGCTAACCACACTCACTGCCAATCAGAATGTTCGCTCTTGATCATACTCGTGCCAAAACTGGCCTGCACCAATTCTTACATACGGACGCATCTATGTCATTCTGATATACTAATATTAAAATAATGTTTAATAAACGAAAACTAAAAGATAATAATTCTGATAATATACTTTAGATACAGATCTTACTCCAGCTGACTTTCTGGCTCCTCTGTTACAATAGCAATCACACCTAGACGTACATCATCAGCAAAGTGGATAAATACCCTAGGAACATTTTCCCACGACAGGCTTGCGTAACTCTTGCAGGTTACTTAAGACGGTATATAATGCAACATTAGAATTTCATGAATGTCCCACGTACACACTCTCATTCACTCACATATACTCCCACAACAATATTAGATGCCAATAATAATTGTGTTTGATTTTTATATTACAAAAACAAAAAGTAATTAAAGTTTTAATATGAAAATCTCAATTAATTAATTCTGCACACTGAGAGTTCTGCTTACGATTTCCAATTATACCAAGAGATAAACAATTATATTTCCTAACTGAATTTAGTTTCCCCAAGTGTCAGTTTTTGATTTTTTTAGCATTTTTTTTCTATCTCTGAAACTATGACAGTTATAAAGCTGAAATTGGGATACAATCTTCTCCTAAATGTCAATGGGTAGTGCATCGATTTTGAAAATGATTGAATAATATTTAATATCATTTATATATTTTCTTATAGGTGGTGAATGTACGTGTCCAGTAAGAGACATTGGATACCTTTCCCACATCAGGTAGTGACAGATGCGCATGTATCTCCCGGTTAGGCCAGCAGATGTCAGTCCCCGAAGTTACATGCAACTAGCTATCCTAAAACAAACGTTCGCTCGGAACAAACTTGCGACGCTACACTACCGACGAAGTGGACAAATTAAATCTTATTAGACATGTAGCCATGCCAAATGGATATAGGGACTATGATGTAATGAACCTTTATAATAAACTAAAGTAAAAAAAAAATACATTATAAGAAGGAGGCAACAGATCCAGAGGGCAAGAAGTTTGTTTCTCTGCCATACGACAGTGCATTTCCCAACAGAATTGCACAAGATCTCAGAAAAGCAAAAGTAAAAATTGGATTTCAAATGAAAGGTACAATTGATTCTAGGCTCCGCCACAATGTTGGCAACAGCAGCAACAAATATTCAGAATCTGGTGTCTATAAAATCAACTCCCAAGACTGTGACAAATTTTATATTGATCAGATGGGAAGGAATTTCACAACTCATTTTAAAGAGTGTACATATAGCGAAAATAAGAGCATTTTCGGTAAACATCTGGACAAAGAAAAACATGCGGCAGGAAACATAGAGGCTAGTTGGAAATGTTGTATAAGGTACCAAATGGACACTTACTGAACTTACTCAAAGAAAGAAATTTATGTACACAGATAGCAGCAGCCAGAATTATTACCGAATGAACAGGATGAGTTTAACCTGAATGCTTATTTTGATGTATTCAGAAACCTACTAGTTTGAGCAGCATCAAACACCACAGTAGCTTAGTGTGCGGTCGCATGCTTTAACCACCAGCAGCGAGGAGACTGGGCCTTCTTCCGCAAGCTCCACCACAGGAAAACAAGAACTTCATACAGAAAAGCCACAAGGTTGCGTCATTGAGATCCCACTCTGGATGTGCTATCAGCTATTGAGTTTTTAATTAATCACTGTTTTGTTAATTATTTTACACTTACAGTTATGATTTCATTGTTGTCATGTTGGGAGGTTTTGATTTATAGACATGATGCTATTTTTAACGTTTTATTACGGCTTTTACATAACTGTGTGTTATTTATTTTGCCAAGCTAAGAGCTTCCATTATTACTCTTTACACCTTTTATGTGGATTTTAAGTGTGGATCTGATTCCAGATATTATATGCCAGTTCATGTTTTATCATTAGACACTCATTTTGCCCTGTGAAGTAATTTTAATTAATGACTACACATACTGCATCCTAACCATTAAATTTACAATACAGGTTACTCATTTACCCTCATTATAATGCCCTCTGCTGGTCTCAGTTATTTGTATAAATATCAGATGCATCCAGGTCATCACCAGCACTTACTGCATACCCACATGTATAGATTTTGACATTGATACATACATCAGAATATTTTAGGGTACTAGTATGTATGGCTGGTATACATGTCTGTTAAATGTATAAATATTTTCTATTTTTCTTATGTATCACCAGGTCTGTTATGGATTTTGCTTCAGTGAATTAAATTTAGTTGGTTACATCACTGTTTTCTTTTTATTTGTAACAAATCTGATGATGGCAGGAACCAAAATTGATAAAAGCAAATTGTAAAATTTTTTGTGCTCAACACAAATCTGTACAAATAAATAAATAATTTCAGGTACTTTTTATGGTTATGTATGTAAATGTTAATACTAAAAATTGGTACCTTCAGTTTTCACCAATGATTTCAGGAAATGTTAATATCAATTTTTAATATCTACTACAGTTAAAACAAAAAGTTGTGTACAAATTTTTCATAAATTATTTAATGAACAGACACACTCAATTTACAGTATTACTGCAGTGGCACTAAAAGTGGTTACTATTTTCATTTGGGTCTCACTATTGCCGCTTGTTATCAATGACTAGATTTATTTAGCTTTGAAGTTTGCTATGACTTGTTATCTGAACTCACCAAAAGGCTTCTGTTACATTCACAGTAGAATTATGACTATGTACATAGTGTTTGTTACAAATGTGAAGTTCACTTAATTGTGCTGATGCCTGGTACATTTGTGAGAGAATAAAAGACTGTAGCGAAAAAATAAAAATGAAATACTCAGATTTTGATAAATATATATTCCTAAGACTATAAAATATATCAATCATTATCGTTACTCCCCTTCTTCCTTCGATTTTTCAATAGCACAATAGAAAAACAGCTGTCTGTATGCTCCTATATAAACCCTGTTTTTCTCATATTTTCATTATATTTCCTACTTAAAATGCATGATGGCATCTGGTTAGTCCATTATTTCCATGTTCTGTGGAGCAGTTTCACGACAATATGTTACACAGTGTGTCTGAAGGTTTACAAATACATTTTCCCCTTAGCACAATCATTTTCACCAAGTTTTCAAATCCCTCAATCTAGAAATCCCCCTCCCCCCCCCCCTCTCTTCTCCGCCCCTCCCTTTCCCTCTCTGTATTCCCTTTCCTTCACACACACCCTCCCCCACTAGTAGTTTTTGAAACTTATCCAGTAACTTTTCACAAGAATACCACCTTTTCTGGCAACAATTTCCATCTATGTTATACAGCATTTCTGCTGCACACTTGTAGAAAATCGACTCGTTAATTAAGTTTTAGAGTAATGTCCCTTTTCAATTTTAGCATGATCTGACAATGGATCCAACACACTGAATGCTGCAATCTTATTTATGAGGTCTGTTCAAAAATTCCGGAACTTTTTCCACAAAAATTTTCTATGCTTACCTTTTACTTATTGTGCATGGTCCCCTTCAAACTACTCTGATCCACAATCGATACACCACTTCCAATGCTGTTTCCACTTCCAGAAGCAGTCTTTGTACACCTGTTGCTGGATCATGTGAAGTGCCATCTGTGAATTTTCTTTCATTTCATCTATTGTTGCATATCTTCGTCCTTTCAACAGGGTTTTCAACTATGGGGTGAAAAAAAAAAAGTCCACTGGTGCCAGGTCTGGAGAGTACAGAGGACGAGGCAGCACAGTGATTTCGTTTTTTGTGCAATTTGTGCAATAGTCACGCACCAACAGGGAAGAACATGTCTCACATTTTTTAACAGGCATTGCAGCACATCCCGATAGCACCATCGATTAACAGTTTGTCCCTGTGGCACAAATTCATCATGGACTACTCCTTCAAAATCAAAGAAAACTATCAGCATGGTTTTGACATTTGACCTGACCTGACGAGCTTTTTTTTGGTCTTGGAGAACCTTTGCCGATCCATTGTGCAGACTGAACCTTGGTTTTCACTTCATAACCATAGACTCATGTATCACCACCAGTTATGATTCTCTTAAGGAACTTCTTGTTCTCACTTGCGTGATCCAAAAGCTCTTCACAGATTGCAAGGCAAAGGTCTTTCTGGTCTTGACTCATAAACCATGGTATGGATTTGGCAGCAACATGACGTATTCCAAGATGCTGTGTCACAATTTCATGACATGATCCAACTGAAATGTTACATTATTCTGCAATCTCTCAGTCAATTAGCCTTCGATTGGCATGCACAATTTTGTTGACGTTCCCCACATCAGCGTCACTGGTTGAAAGCATCCTGAACGAGGGCCATTTGTACCTTCTGTCTGGCCATTTTAAAACAATGTGAACCATTTGTAACACCGAGTACAGCTTAAGCACTCATCACTATAGGCTTCCTTCATCATTTGTTGTGTCTCTGTAATGGTTTTCTTGAGTTTCACACAAAATTTAATGCAGATGCATTGCTCCTCTAACTTTGACATCTCAAAATTATTAACTGAGTGACACAATGTGCTACTCAATACAGCAATGAACTATAAATAACAGACATACAACAATGAAACCCAATTTTTCATACTTGTAATGCTTTCCCTTCTTTTTGATTTTTCCTCATTATCCACCATGCTAGCTTTTAATGTCCTATTTACATATTTAACTGATGTGACTGACCCTAACAATGTATCACTAATGTTACCCTCCTACTCAAGGACATCAACCATCATTTAGCCATGATGAAGGCAAAAAAGCAGTTATATGGACATTTGACATCATTCTGTGAAAAGTACATAAATGCTATGTTTGAAGTATTAGATGTGTCTTCTCAAATTACCTGTTTCCTCCTAACATAAATATCCACATATAAAGTAAATTAAAGGGAATTCCCATAATTATCAGCATGAATATGGAAGTTAATAGGAACATAAAAAAAGGGAGGAAGGTTTATCTGTTTAGAAAGAGTAATAGAAGGCAGATTTCAGACTACCTAACAGATCATAACGAAAATTTCTGTTCCGACACTGACAATGTTGAGTGTTTATGGAAAAAGTTCAAGGCAATCATCAAATGCGTTTTAGACAGGTACGTGCCGAGTAAAACTGTGAGGGACGGGAAAAACCCACCGTGGTTCAACAACAAAGTTAGGAAACTACTGCAAAAGCAAAGAGAGCTTCACTCCAAGTTTAAACGCAGCCAAAACCTCTCAGACAAACAGAAGCTAAACGATGTCAAAGTTAGCGTAAGGAGGGCTATGCGTGAAGTGTTCAGTGAATTCGAAAGTAAAATTCTATGTACTGACTTGACAGAAAATCCTAGGAAGTTCTGGTCTTACGTTAAATCAGTAAGTGGCTCGAAACAGTATATCCAGACACTCTGGGATGATGATGGCATTGAAACAGAGGATGACACGTGTACAGCTGAAATACTAAACACCTTTTTCCAAAGCTGTTTCACAGAGGAAGACCGCACTGCAGTTCCTTCTCTAAATCCTCGCACAAATGAAAAAATGGCTGACATCGAAATAAGTGTCCAAGGAATAGAAAAGTAACTGGAATCACTCAACAGAGGAAAGTCCACTGGACCTGACGGGATACCAATTCGATTCTACACAGAGTACGCGAAAGAACTTGCCCCCCTTCTAACAGCCATGTACCGCAAGTCTCTAGAGGAACGAAAGGTTCCAAATGATTGGAAAAGAGCACAGGTAGTCCCAGTCTTCAAGAAGGGTCGTCGAGCAGATGCGCAAAACTATAGACCTATATCTCTGACGTCGATCTCTTGTAGAATTTTAGAACATGTTTTTTGCTCGAGTATCATGTCGTTTTTGAAAACCCAGAATCTACTATGTAGGAATCAACATGGATTCCGGAAACAGCGATCGTGTGACACCCAACTCGCTTTATTTGTTCATGAGACCCAGAAAATATTAGATACAGGCTCCCAGGTAGATGCTATTTTCCTTGACTTCCGGAAGGTGTTCGATACAGTTCCGCACTGTCGCCTGATAAACAAAGTAAGAGCCTACGGAATATCAGACCAGCTGTGTGGCTGGATTGAAGAGTTTTCAGCAAACAGAACACAGCATGTTGTTCTCAATGGAGAGACGTCTACAGGCGTTAAAGTAACCTCTGGCGTGCCACAGGGGAGTGTTATGGGAACATTGCTTTTCACAATATATATAAATGACCTAGTAGACAGTGTCGGAAGTTCCATGTGGCTTTTTGCGGATGATGCTGTAGTATACGGAGAAGTTGCAGCATTAGAAAATTGTAGCAAAATGCAGGAAGATCTGCAGCGGATAGGCACTTGGTGCAGGGAGTGGCAACTGACCCTTAACATAGACAAATGTAATGTATTGCGAATACATAGAAAGAAGGATCCTTTATTATATGATTATATGATAGCGGAACAAACACTGGTAGCAGTTACTTCTGTAAAATATCCGGGAGTATGCGTGCGGAACGATTTGAAGTGGAATGATCATATAAAATTAATTGTTGGTAAGGCGGGTACCAGGTTGAGATTTGTTGGGAGAGTCCTTAGAAAATGTAGCCCATCAACGAAGGAGGTGGCTTACAAAACACTCGTTTGACCTATAATTGAGTATTGCTCATCAGTGCGGGATCCGTACCAGATCGGGTTGATGGAGGAGATAGAGAAGATCCAAAGAAGAGCGGCACGTTTCGTCACAGGGTTATTTGGTAACCGTGATAGCGTTATGGAGATGTTTAGCAGACTCAAGTGGCAGACTCTGCAAGAGAGGCACTCTGCATCGCGGTGTAGCTTGCTCGCCAGGTTTCGAGAGGGTGCGTTTCTGGATGAGGTATTGAATATATTGCTTCCCCCTACTTATACCTCCCGAGGAGATCACAAATGTAAAATTAGAGAGATTCGAGCGCGCACAGAGGCTTTCAGACAGTCATTCTTCCTGCGAACCATACGCAACTGGAACAGAAAAGGGAGGTAATGACAGTGGCACGTAAAGTGCCCTCCGCCACACACCGTTGGGTGGCTTGCAGAGTATGAATGTAGATGTAGAGTAGATTGGACTAGTCATAATTTGTCGTCAGTACACTTGACAGTATTACACTATAGTGGCTGTTTCTGCTTGTTAATGTGTAACTTGATGTATTCTACACCAATGAAGTTCTCCTCCATAATGGGATTTACCAACATGATACATTAATGTATTAACACTATATCAAATACTGCATTTTATTAAAGTTGCCAAACAGATACTCTTTCCTTCACACAGAAACATCAAAACCAAACTAACTGAGAATGTAACTCATTATATCCAGTAATCTGTGATTTATGTTAAGGCCACATACAAACAAAAATAATCAGATTTTGAAAATGCAGTGTAACTGGATACCTAAAAAACTTGCTCACCCAACAGTGGTAGGAGAATACGTATACAAAGAACCAATATCTAAATTTGCAAGCTTTTGGAGCCAGTGACTCCTCCTCCTGGTAGAAGGGGAAGGAAGAGAAGTGGACTCCCCTTCTCATCCCGTCAGGTAAGTCTCCCCTGACCCGAGGTTCTGGGTGACTGTTCTGAACTCTCCCCATTTCTAAACCTCACCAGTTCTTTTCCTTCAACCCTTCCCTTCCCCTTCAAGCCCTTTGCCAGAAGAAGGTGACAATGGCTCCAAAAGTTAGAATGAAAAATAGTATTGCTGTGGGAAACACGCTTATTGTGGCTACTGATTCCATAAAAAAATCGTACCAGTTAGAAATTAAATAATTAATTTATGTAAAGCAAAGGAAAGGCAACTACTTACCTATAGATGACTGGTGTATGACACAAAGAAACACACAACAGAAAACTGTTAACAGTAGCTTTCGAACTCTTTTTCTAGTAAGAGTACAACCATTCACATACACAATTACATACACGCACAAATGTACATGCTTGCTGTAGTTGCGAGACTGATTATTGAATATCAATTGTTGAGAGCAATAGCCTACGAGATGCAGGTTTGGGAGGTGGTTGGGAAGGATGCACAGGCCAAATAGGGGGTAGCAATGTAGTGTGAGGTGGGTGTTTCATGAGATGACTCAGCAGCTGTACAACAAGATGAAAATAGTTCAGAGGGTACAGCAAATAAGGGTTAGAGATATACAGGAAGGAGGGGGTGGGGAGGATGAAATGGAGGAAAGTTGTGGTGAAGTGGGAGACAAGGTGGCGAGAGAGTACGGGAGAAGGGTGGAAAAATGGGGAAGAGGGGGAAATGAGGGACTGGTGGGAAAAGGATGACAGACACAGACACAGAGTCAGAGAGAGAGAGAGAGAGAGAGAGAGAGAGAGAGAGAGAGAGAGAAAATACTTGGATGCAAGAAGAGTGGTGGGAGAAGGCAGTATACAACCTAGATGGGGAAGGAGTGATGTGCACAAAAGAAGGAATCGAAAAAGTAAGTCGAGGCAGTGGGAAACAAGTTAGCAGAGGTTAAATTCAGGGGGCTTGCAAGAGCATATGCTATGCTGAGAGAGAATTCCCAGTCATTTGGCCCAGTGAAACTTGTACTGGAAGGGAGTATCAAAATGGTCTATGTAGTGAAGAAGTCATTAGTGTTGTGCAGCATGTTTGGCAACTGGATGGTTAAGTTTGCTGTTTGCCACAGTTTGGCGGTGGTCATTCATGTGAGTGAATAGTGGATTACTTGTCATGCCTACACAGAATTATGTACACTAACTGCAGTATAGCTTATATATAACATGGATGCTTTCACACATGGCCCTGTCTTTTATTGGGTAGGAGATGTCTGTGACTGGACTGCAGTAGGAGACGGTGGGTGAATGTATGAGGCAGACCTTGCACCTAGGTTGACCACAAGAGAATGACCCATGAGATGCAGGATTGGAATATGGATTGGTAGGGATATTCTGTAGATTGGGTAGGTGGCAGAACATTACTTTGGGTGATGTGCATAGAATACTGAGTACGATATCCCTCATCTCAGCACATGACAACAGGTATTCAAAGGCCTGGTGAAGAATGCGATTGAACTGGTGATACTGGGGGATTAGAGGAAAGCTGGTTGGTGCATTTTTAACAGGGTTACTGGAGTTAGAGGAGGAGATGGCACGGGAAATCTGTTGATGGATGAGCTGAATAGGATTTGTCTGTCAAGAAAGACTCTGGTAAGGTTGTCAGTATATTTTGACAATTCCTGCTTTCCACTGCAGACATAGCATTCGTGGGTGATGAGCCGTTACAGAAGAGACTTTTTGGCATGGAACAGTTAACAGCTGTGAAAGTGGATGTATTGTTGTTGGTAAATGCACTTAATATGAACAGACATATTTATGGAGCCATCTGAGAGGTGGAGATTAATATCAATAAATGTGACTTACTGAGTAGCAAAGGACCAGGTGAAGTGGATTTGGGAATTGGTGGTAAAGTTATGGAGGAAGGAACAAGGGTTGTCCCTGCTACAAGTCTATATCATGAAGATGTCAGCAATGAATCTGAACCAGACAAGGTGTTTTAGGTGTTGACCAGAATGGAAGGATTCCTGCAGATGTCCCATAAATAAGTCAGCATAGAAAGGGGATGCTAGGCTGCTGCAGTGTGAGACATGTTTATTACGTTAGGATCCGACACAGAATTCTAATGCACTGAGTTTGTTCTTGCCACACACATAACAGAAACTTCTGAATCAAAAGAAAAGTCTGTTGTGCAATCTATGAGATTTCACAAGCAAATGAAATGTGTAACACTTCTGTTTCAAATAACTTACGGGTTTGCTGCCAGGTGACGTCGTCTAACACCTCTGATATTTCGACAGGAGCACACCCTGCCATTCTCAAGGCACAAATGCAAGGAAGAAGAAATGTGCTAGCAAATTTAATACCTCGGTTCACAGAGGAGAAACAAGGAGGACACCACACACAGAACAAGTGTCAACACAAACAAAGATAACCAACATCAGAAATATCGATAGTTACTATTAATCAACAGGTGAGGTAGCACTAATTCTGTCCCTCTGTTTTTTGATGAGACACAGAGCCGGATTCCAAGCAGCATTTAAACAAAATCCACCATCTCTGTTAATAAGGTTGCTTGATAGTCTGATTTCAACAGCTTCCTTAATAACACTATCCCAATAGCTGGATGTGCAAGCCAGAATCTCTGTGTTGTTGTATTCCATTGGATGACCGGTGTCAAGGCAATGTTCTGCAATAGCGGATTTGCTCGGCTGTTGTAAGCGTGTGTGACACTTATGTTCAATACACCAGTCTTCCACAGTCCTGATTGTCTGACCAATATATGACATGCCACAACTGCAAGGAATACGATAGACCCTAGCCTTACGCAAACCAAGATCATCTTTTACGGACGCCAACAGGGCCTTAATCTTAGAAGGTGGTTAAAAAACACATTTCACATCATATTTCCGCAAAATACGGCCAATCCTGTTGGAAATGCTTCCTGCGTAAGGCAAAAAGGCCATAGACTTAGATGCCACTTCGTTGCTATCGTCACTCACCCGTTGCACAGAAGGCTGATGGCGCAACACGCGTTTGCTCTGCCTCTCACTATAACCATTCTGACGAAAGGTGACTTCGAGATGTGATAGCTCAGCTGCCAAACTTTCAGGGTCTGAGATAACGTGGACCCCATGAACCAAGGTGCGAAGTAATCCTTCACACTGAGCTGGATGGCGACAACTATCAGCTCGCAGATACAAGTCAGTGCGTGTAGGCTTCCTATAAACAGAATGTCCCAACGAAGCATCAGTCTTCCTTTTGACCAACACATCACATCAAGGAAGCGAAGGCATCCATTCTTTTTCACCTCCATAGTGAACTGAAGATTCGGGTGGATTGAATTCAGATGTTCCAAAACCGGTTTAAATTCTCACTACCATGAGGCCAAACAACAAAAGTATCGTCTACATATCTGAAAAAACACGCTGGTTTCAAGGTCGCTGACTCCAATGCGCGTTACTCAAAGTTCTCCATAAACAAATTGGCCACAATAGGTGACAACGGGCTTCCCATTGCAACTCCATCAGTCTGTTTGTAGTACTGACCATTGAATAAAAAGTAAGTGGAAGTCAGCACATGTCGAAACAAATTTGTTAATTCGACACCAAACTTAACCTCAATTAGCTGCAACGAATCAGAGAGAGGAACGCGAGTGAAAAGAGAAACCACATCAAAACTGACTAAAATATCAGAGTCATTCAAACGCATTCCTTGCAATCGAAATCTGCAGAGTTCTTAATGTGATGTTCACACCTACCTACTAGTGGGCTCAACAAACTAGCAAGATGTTTAGCTACACGATACGTTGGAGCACCAATATTAGAAACAATAGGCCTCAACGGGACAGCCTCCTTATGGACCTTAGGGAGGCCATATAATCTAGGTGGTACAGCACAGTACGAATTAAGACTCTTGATAGTCTCCTGTGACAAAGAACTTTTCTTCAGGAGGATATTTGTCTTTCTCTCAACACTCTTAGTAGGGTCAGCACCGATTTTGTGATACGTCAAATCAGAAAGTAGACACTTCATCTTTTGAATGTAATCGTGCTTGTTCAACAAAACGGCGGCGCTTCCCTTGTCCGCAGGTAAAATAACAATATCAGGATCCATTCTAAGTGAACGTAACCGGTGTATTGAACATAAGCGTCACACACGCTTACAACAGCCGAGCAAATCCGCTATTGCAGAACATTGCCTTGACACCGGTCATCCAATGGAATACAACAACACAGAGATTCTGGCTTGCACGTCCAGCTATTGGGATAGTGTTATTAAGGAAGCTGTTGAAATCAGACTATCAAGCAACCTTATTAACAGAGATGGTGGATTTTGTTTAAATGCTGCTTGGAATCTGGCTCTGTCTCTCATCAAAAAACAGAGGAACAGAATTAGTGCTACCTCACCTGTTAATTAACAATAACTATCGATATTTCTGATGTTGGTTATCTTTGTTTGTGTTGACACTTGTTCTGTGTGTGGTGGCTTCCTAGTTTCTCCTCTGTGAACCGAGGTATTAAATTTGCTTGCACATTTCTTCTTCCTTGCATTTGTGCCTTGAGAACGGCAGGGTGTTCTCCTGTCGAAATATTGGCGGTGTTAGACGACGTCACCTGGCAGCAAACCCGTAAGTTATTTGAACAGTCAATTCCCGCCGGGGAAAGTTAAGGTCTCACTTCTGTTTGATGCTGGGATACACTTATGCATGTGTAATAAATGTCTGTTGCCAATGAAGGGTGAGTCACAAAACTAGTGCTAAGGAAGTTACCTTCACATCGAGGAACAAATATCATCTATGCATAGTTCTTTTTTTTTAACTTTGGGAGCAACAACTCAATCAACATCAAGAACTGGTAAAGCTTCTGATGATTTCAATGTTCCAGCAATCACAAGTATTGACAACTAATATATCTTTTTCAACCATTCACTAATATATAGGAAGAGTACCAGAAATAGATAGTGCCGCATTTTCAGGCAAGTTATAGTAAGTGTCCAGACCGTCAGTATGAATTTTTGGTTGTTGACCAACCCTCCTCAATTTTATAACTTAGTGCACAAGTTGGCTCCACTATCAGATCCATCAGTGCTGCCCTGTCAGATATTTTTGCCTTATTTTCAGTACATTTTTCCACCAAGATGCAAGTAGTTTAGAGTTTCTGCAACATTGCAAATTTGATGCTGAAATCTGTGCTGTGGATTGTTGACCTTCAAAGTTTAAATAGAATGTGCAAATTTACTTGTGCCTGTGGACAATCTTAAACAGAACATTTAATATGAAATGTGGTAATCAATCTGACCCCTGATAAACACATATGCACACAAGCTTAATGACAGTCTGACCTCTCTCTCTCTCTCTCTCTCTCTATCTCTAGCAGAAGTGTTATGCATTTCATGTGCTTTCGAAATCTCACAGGCTGCACATCATATTTGTCTTTTTATTTGCAAATCTCTACTACAAGGGTTTTACCAAAAGTAAGGTTCCCAATGAGCTACGGCCTTGAGGGAAGGTGCTACGCTAAATCTGACAACAGTGCCCTGTGCAGTGGTTGCCCCACTCTCAAGCAGTTCACTACGTCACTCAGTGTTGGCTTGGCAGCCATCAGAGTTGGAAGTGTTGATCGCCGCTCCCACCAAGTGCTAGGTTCGAGCAGTAATCTGGTTTCTCCATGCAAGGAATTTACCACACGTGAAGATTCATCGGCAACTGACTGAGGTTTATGGTGAAGAGTGCATGTCCATTCGGCACATCCATAAATGGTACAGGGCTTTTGCTGAGGGTCGCACAGAAGTTCACGATGAAGAATGGAGTGGAAGACCACCAGCTTCAGATGTGATTGCCCAGAAAATCAACAGTGAGCTGCTCAAAGATCAGAGGGTCACTGTCCGTGAACTTGTTGAATGCATTTCTGAAGCTTCCCAGAGCACAACTGAAAGAACTTTAACAGAAACGTTGGGTTATCACAAGGTGTGTGCTCCCTGGGTCCTCCAGATGCTGACTGACAGACACAAGGGACGACGACTTGACTGTACTCACAAGTTTCTTCAACAATGTGAGGGGGGAGGCAACAAGGAGAAGTTGTTGGACTCTATCGTTATAGGAGATGAAACAAGGGTGTTTCATTACACCCCCAAAACAAAACAACAATCTCGTCAGTGGCGTCACTCCAGTTCACTGCCACCAAAGAAATTCAAATGCAGTTAGCAGGAAAGGTTATGGTGATGGTGTTTTGGGATCAGCAAAGGGTACTCCTCATCGATTTCATGCAACCTGGGATGACAATAAACTCAGACAGATATTGTGAAACACTGACCAAACTCTGGTGAGACATCCAGAATTGACGGAGAGGACAACTCAAGGAGGGAATAGTGCTTCTTCATGACAATGCTTGACCCCATGTTGCTTGTCAAACACAGGAGCTTTTGAAGAAATTTGGGTGAACTGTTACGCCTCATCCCCCGTACAGCCCGGAATTAGCCCCCAGCGATTATCACCTCTTCCCCAAGCTAAAGGAACACTTAAGTGGCAAATGCTTCAAGAGCGACGACAAAGTCCGAGCAGAGGTCACACGCTTCCTCAACAGGTTGGCGGGAGACTTCTTTCCCTTAATAGTACAAAAGCTAGAACACCGTTTTCAAAAGTTTGTCGAAAAAAATGGAGACTATGTTGAAAAATAGACGAAAGTGTAAGCTTTTCAATGATGCATAAATTAATAACAGTAAACAATGTTTCCTATATGTAAAAAATATGGGAACCCTACTTTTGGTACAACCCTCATATGTCTCTGGCAAGAAGAGACTCAGTCAGTCAGAATTCTGTGTAGGATCCTAATGTGATAAACATGTCTCGCTCACCCTACGGCAGCCAGCCACCCGTTCTACGCCACCCCTTGGTGGTGTCACTCACAGCAGTTTTGGTTGTTTCCTAGCTATCCACACTGTTATGGGCTGCATACACATTATGAGTATCCTCAATACAACGCAGAATACCACCAATGTTTTCACAAAGGGCATACTGCAGAGATGTGTTAAAGTGCAGCAGGTATCGGGTGTCGTCCTTCATCAATTCAGATTAACAATATTATAGACAGTATACCAGTAAACAGAAAGTTACTGTTACTTGCAGAATTACAGAACGTGGCAGGTGTCGGTGACACTTCTCTGTCTCTATGACAAATCAATCCATGTAGATCAATATTAGTGCTCTGCCACTGGACAACATGCAGTCAAAATTATGTGCGTATCGTGGTCATGAGAGTCCAGTGTTAGACCAAGATAATCACTGAAAAAGCCAAATTACTGAAACACCGCTCTTTATGATGGTTGCAGACCCACCTGTGGGAAATATTTTTGTACTGGATGCAATTCCACATCTGGGTACTCTTTTCAACATTTAGTTCATTATATTCAACCTCTGACTCATGTGAACAACAGATACTATACATTCACAATTTGCACCATTTTTTGAGTACAGATTAGAAAATACATTGAACTTTCATGTCGCAGTTCGTAAAAGTGGATCAAATTCTGCTAGCAGTTCAAGATGAAGATAAGCTATAACTGGACAGATCAGAACAGTAGCAAGTGCTTTCCCCATATCTTTTCAATCAGTGGGCTTCCCTTTCGGTGATAGTACAAAATCTGGGTGGATCCCTTTTGGTTGTGTGGTGATTTTAAAATTTCAGTCAATGCTCAAGAAGAAGTAGATTCAAAACCTATTATGAAACCCTGCCAAACTCTTCTCTAAGTTGTCTAGGGATCAACTTCAAACCAGAATTTATCTAATGAAAACCTATTTTCAACTTCCTTAAGACAATGAGTTCAGGAAAATTTTGGTGCTGAACAACTGCTTCGGGTCACCATTCGAGTCCATTAGTGTGACATTTCCTACTGTGTAAACTAAACATAAATAGTAACAATACATACTAACAAAGAAGCTTTATGTAATTTACATCTCAAACAAAGGCCTTAAGTATGAATTTTCAAAATGTTATTTTTTCCATCCTTTTGTTGCCTACCTTGGGTGTATTCTTCAAAAAAGGGCCTGGGATCACACGAGAGTGAGAACTGGTCCCCAAATCATTAAAAGATATCTAAGTATTTTTAGGCAATGTTAGCTATTATGCCCAGTTTATCTTGTGGGCAGCTTTTATCACCTACCAGTTGAATTAGTTACACCAAAAGAAAGTTCTCTTTCACTGGTCAGATGCTTGACAGAAGTCATGTCAATACCAGAAATCATCCTTTTAGTCTGCACCCAGTTCAATAACATACCAATCTCATTTAATGTTGACTCCAACTGTGGATGCCTCACCACATGGTGTTGGGGCTGACCTGTCACATAAACTTGTCGACTGTAAGGAAATCTCTACATCCAATTTCTGATTTGCATCTGTATCTTTGCTTTTGAAATGAAATGCGTTATGTAACTCCCATGAGAGAAGTTTTGTATTAATGAAGACTTATGTTGACTGACATTGAAGCACTTACTAATTGTGCTGAAACCTGAAAAAAGTTTCAGGGAATTTCTGGAATGTCTTCGATAGTTCAAAAAGACTTAACACATCCGTTTCAAATGACTAAATGGTGAAATTTCTTCACATGTAAGATAAAATGTATGCTCTCAGCTGAGTTATTCAAACACTGCCTTTCTGTTATCATTTCCATAATGCATCAGCTTATTGCATGTGTATCTGAGCACAGGGTTGACAAACACTTTAATTATGTAACAGTTGCACAACTGGCCTCTAGTGAGAAAGTTGATGCTGGTACAGATGGTTGAATTATCAGAAGGAACATTCACAAACATGTGGAATTTTTGTCAGAAGAGGCAGAGGTGTCCCTGATGGCACAAAAGATTCATGGGGAAACTTGCATGACAAATAACAGTTGAACACCCACAGCAGCCCTCAATATTTGATCTAAGTCAGGACATACAGCACAAACATCTGAACAGAAGGTAAAAGCTCGCTGTGTGTTTTGTGAGCAGCACAGTCACTGAGCACAAAATTGTGAGAAGTTGAAGGGTCTTCATAACTGCCTCAGGATCTTGAGGGAGAGCAATAGGTGCTTTCTTTGCCTCAACTAGGATCAAACAGTAAAAGACTATAGAAAGAGAGGAAGAGCATTTGTCTTTTTTGGAAGAAAACCCATCACAACCCAGTCTACAGCAGTTTGGAATACTCTACTTCATTGGCAACTCATACTAAACACGGTACAGTACAATAATCAATCTGAATAATGGAATGTTTCAGATTCATTTGTATCCAGATAGTCCACGTGTACGAAATGGAACTCACAGGTAAAAACAGATTTATGTGCTGCATATTAGATGGTGGCAGACAGTCTAGCTTCATCTGCAGATCAATTATCGACAAGTAGTTGTGTATCACTTACTAGCAAATCAATGCTCTTCAGTCTTCATTCACTATGTCACATTCACGGTGGTTAGTCCATTTGACATTGAGAAGTGCATGGAAAATGCTAACATTACAGTTACTGTGTTTGAGTATTTTCATTTCTTTTCAAGACAACCATCATTATATCAAGAGTTCAAAAGGTAACACATAAGCGATTTACAATTGGCCAACCCTGCAGAAGGACACAATCCCTCCATCGAGCAATTTATTGGATTGGATCACAATGGGAAAACTGTCAACAACACTGCCCATACACATCTCATCATCACTGGCTTTACTGCCTTCAGAATTTGAATGGATCCCTAATAGAAGCTATCCCAGCATTTCTAAAAATCAAGTCACTGTTAACCTCATCAACCCGCCATGCATTCAAGCATTTTACAATGCAGTCCGAAACTTCTGGGATTTAGAGACAACAGGAATTCGCAGTGATCATAACCAATCACTGAGTGCAAAGGATTCAACATTTCTTGAAGAATTTCACACTCCTTATTCAATCAAGGATCAGTGAACAGTAGTTCATATTCCTCACCAATCAGCAGCTGTTCTTCCAGATAACATCTATAATGCTGAAAAATGCTTCCTCATTTCTCAGAGGCATCTTGAGCAGAACAATGTCCTGAAATGCTGCCTATGAGGGACAAATGTCAAGTTACATCCAGAATGGACACATCAAACTGGCTTCCTCCCAAACTTCAGATGACACCTTTTATTTGCCCCATCAAATAGTGATGAGAAAGACACATGGAGGCATCAAGTGGTGAACTACATTCAACACATCTTCACGTGAAGGGTCTCTCCCACACTTAATGATGTCATGGAAACATGGCCAAATGTTCTTCCCAAAGTAACTGCAGTACTCATGCATTTTCAAATGAAGCAACTTAGTCACTATCACAGATATTACCCAAGCCTTTTTTGCAGTTAGTTCTCCATCCAGCCAACAGAGGCTTGAGGAGGTTTCTCTGTAGAGAGACAATAATAGCACAGCAAATGAAGCAATTGACACGTGAAGAAGACTTACTTACCAATACAAATGACTTCCCTTTGGGTATAGTCCATTCCTACTTTCAGCTGCATGTACCAATCACAGATTTCCACAACTATTACCTTATTAGACCATACCACTTGCATGGAAAACGTAGCGGCAGGTGCTTTAGATGAAAATGGGATGATAATGCTTTACTATGAACTGACGTTACTCATGGTCAAATCAAGCTGCCTATGTCAGGAGCCAATAGACTCTCAGCAATTGCTCAAAATATGGAAATCAGAAGGATGAGGGATCACAAGAACATTATGTGTGTTGAGAGTTCAGTGGACTACAGTAGAACTAGCATGAAGTCATTGATAAACGTCACAGACTGTAGGCAATAAAAGAATATAACAAGAATCACCAGTTTTTTTTACCCTCTGGAATTACTAAGTCCAGTATCCACAGTAGGAAAAATTTTGTGTCAAGGTACACGACTTCTTGGACAAATATCAGATGCGCTTTTGCCTCAGTATCTTGCCACTTGGTGGTGTACTTGGATATCACCTCTTCCAAACCAAGATGGATCACAGCCTCTGAAGAGGGAAGTATTTGCACCCACATTTTCTGTGACCCTTCCAAGTGAGCATATGGTGCACTCTTGTATGCCAGATGCACTGTAAATAGTTAGTCTCATGTCCAGTTAAAAGAAGAAAGAAAGATTGGATTTAATGTTCAGTCAACATCGAGGTCATTAGAGATGCAACGCAAGTTCAGATTGTACCAAGGATGGAAAAGGAAATCGGGAGTGATCTTTCAAAGGAAACATCCCGGCATTTTTCTGGAGTGATTTAGGGAAATCGTGGAAAACTTAAATCTGGATAGCTCAACACGTGTTTGAACTGTCATCCTCCTGAATATAAGTCCAGTGTGTCAACCCCTCCACATCCAGTTGCTGTGTAGCAAAAGCAGGCTAGCCTCCATGAAGAGGATTCTGCTGCCTTGACTAGAACTGCTGGCAGCATTAATGCGATGAGACTTCTACATTACTGCTGCTACCAACACAGACATAAGTGGAGCAACTATCTGGACAGTCTCAATGATGACACTAGCTTGGTTACGAGGTAGTCCCAACTCTTGGAAAACTTTTGCGTTCAACAGGCTCTTAGAAGTTCACAAGTACACCTCACCATGACAATGTCCACATGGACCATTTGACAGGAGGAAAAATGCCTCAAACTTCACATACAATAGACATTTGGTGGCATGGATCACCTTGGCTTTCAGACCAGCCCCATAGCTGGTCAAAAGGATGTCACAAGTACATTGCATCTGCTTTCTTGTTAGAAACGACAAACTCGCACCCTGATCCACAGATCCTCCTCAAGGAGACACTCAACCATCGATAGATATGGAAAGATTTAGTTCCTGCTTGAAAATGCTGCAAGCCATTGCCCATATTGTATGATTGAAAAGGAAACTTTATGACAAAGTGAATCTGGACAGAGAATTTATGGCAGAAGAAATGGCACCAGCTCGACGTTACTGGATCAAGTCTGCACAAGAGCAACACTTTCTTCATATAATCAAGGCTCTGAAGGAAAGCATGCCACTACCCAATTGGTCAAAAATAATGAATCTCAATCCTTCGTTAGATGATAACCTATTGCATTTAGGTGGTCATCAGCATTATGTCAAATTAACCATTCAAGAATGACATCAACTTATTCCTGGATGGAAACCATCAATTCAAAAGGCTTTTAATTCTACACACTCACAACTGTCTACATCAGCTTGGGCTTAGAATCGTGCTTTCAGAGCTTTGTTCCTACTCCTGAATACTAAACTCATGTCACACCGTACAAAAGATTATTCATTTCTGTCACCCATGTAAAACAAGTGATGTTGCTATCAAGAAATAGAAGCTCCACTAGCAGCCAATTAGGTAACACCACACAGACCCTTCCAAGTCACTGGCATTGATTTTGCAAGGCCATTTTATGACAAGTCAGGAAGTACCACAACTAAATGCAATTTTGTACTGTTCAACTCTGCTATGACTAGGTACATTCACCTAGAGCTAGTTCACAATGCAACGATGGATCAATTTTTGTTGGCGCTACAAAGATTTGCTGGCAAAAATGACATTCCACACACCTTCTACAGTAACAATGCTCATACATTTCACAGAGCAAACAAAGAGACAACTGAGCTGTGGTTGGGCATGTCTGTTCATAAGAGCCGAGAATACCTCATGCAACAAGGCATAACTTAAAAGTTTATAGCTCCTTGTTCAACTTGATGGGGGACGATGTTGGGAGAGAACTGTCGTTTCAACCAAAAGATGTCTCCAAATAGTATTTGCAACTCTAGTATCGACAAGGAAGGGCTACAGACTGTGCTCAAGAATACTGGAGCACTGGAGAATACTTGAGGCCAATCTCCCAAAATGGAAACAAAGTGCTCTCTTCAGCACACTTGCTGATGGGGGGAAACTCAGCACTGCAACAGGGCCCAACCAGCAATCTTAGCAGACTTGACAAAAGAACTCAGACTCCTTCAGAAAACAGCAGAAGTTCTCTAGAAGTGAATTTTATCCATAGTGGATGCTGTTGAACTCAATGACACAGAAGGTTATTTATTTGTCACACAACCAGTTTCAAGCTTGCACCCATCCTCAGGTGTTTATACATTCATGTTCATGTTTACACTGCTGGAGATCACTGTATAAATACAAAAAAATTATTTGCTGGTGGCTAAACAGATACAAGTGGGACAATTGTAAGTTGCAAGTCAGCATTTGTCAAAAATATATCTGTACCTATGTAAAGATGAAGAATCATTATTTATTTGTTTATTATCATCCCAGTGATCACATTTGTGATATAGGATTTGTCAGGGTACATTTTAACAACTATATAATATCTTTACAAAATTTGTATCTGTGCTGAATTCATATCAATCTATCTTATGTTTAATACAATATACAACTAATAAGTGTTTTTATAACATAATTTCTTATGCACTGATGTAATTTCATTTGTCACATTAACTTAAACATACAGTCCTGGAAATGGAAAAAAGAACACATTGACACCGGCGTGTCAGACCCACCATACTTGCTCCGGACACTGCGAGAGGGCTGTACAAGCAATGATCACACGCACGGCACAGCGGACACACCAGGAACCCCGGTGTTGGCCGTCGAATGGCGCTAGCTGCGCAGCATTTGTGCACCGCCGCCGTCAGTGTCAGCCAGTTTGCCGTGGCATACGGAGCTCCATCGCAGTCTTTAACACTGGTAGCATGCCGCGACAGCGTGGACGTGAACCGTATGTGCAGTTGACGGACTTTGAGCGAGGGCGTATAGTGGGCATGCGGGAGGCCGGGTGGACGTACCGCCGAATTGCTCAACACGTGGGGCGTGAGGTCTCCACAGTACATCGATGTTGTCGCCAGTGGTCGGCGGAAGGTGCACGTGCCCGTCGACATGGGACCGGACCGCAGCGACGCACGGATGCACGCCAAGACCGTAGGATCCTAAGCAGTGCCGTAGGGGACCGCACCACCACTTCCCAGCAAATTAGGGACACTGTTGCTCCTGGGGTATCGGCGACGACCATTCGCAACCGTCTCCATGAAGCTGGGCTACGGTCCCGCACACCGTCAGGCCGTTTTCCGCTCACGCCCCAGCATCGTGCAGCCCGCCTCCAGTGGTGTCGCGACAGGCGTGAATGGAGGGACGAATGGAGACGTGTCGTCTTCAGCGATGAGAGTCGCTTCTGCCTTGGTGCCAATGATGGTCGTATGCGTGTTTGGCGCCGTGCAGGTGAGCGCCACAATCAGGACTGCATACGACCGAGGCACACATGGCCAACACCCGGCATCATGGTGTGGGGAGCGATCTCCTACACTGGCCGTACACCACTGGTGATCGTCGAGGGGACACTGAATAGTGCACGGTACATCCAAACCGTCATCGAACCCATCGTTCTACCATTCCTAGACCGGCAAGGGAACTTGCTGTTCCAACAGGACAATGCACGTCCGCATGTATCCCGTGCCACCCAACGTGCTCTAGAAGGTGTAAGTCAACTACCCTGGCCCGCAAGATCTCCGGATCTGTCCCCCATTGAGCATGTTTGGGACTGGATGAAGCGTCGTCTCACGCGGTGTGCACGTCCAGCACGAAGGCTGGTCCAACTGAGGCGCCAGGTGGAAATGGCATGGCAAGCCGTTCCACAGGACTACATCCAGCATCTCTACGATCGTCTCCATGGGAGAATAGCAGCCTGCATTGCTGCGAAAGGTGGATATACACTGTACTAGTGCCGACATTGTGCATGCTCTGTTGCCTGTGTCTATGTGCCTGTGGTTCTGTCAGTGTGATCATGTGATGTATCTGACTCCAGGAATGTGTCAATAAAGTTTCCCCTTCCTGGGACAATGAATCCACGGTGTTCTTATTTCAATTTCCAGGAGTGTATATTGTTATACAGTTGCACAGAGATATTCACTTATGCTGTAATAACATTTGTCAAGCATGTGGTTCTTTATAACAGTTTTAAACTTATCCTCATTTTCCAGCTCTTTGATATGTTTTGGTAGTGCATTAAAAAGTTTGATGCCTTGATTATATACATGTTTCTGGCTTCGGGTCCTTGTTACAGCTTGTATGTGGAGATCTTTACATTGCCGTGTATCGTAATTATGGAAGTCTATATTGGTTTTCATTTTGCCCTGATTTCTTTTGATCACCTACAGACATTTCAGAATGTATAATGACGGAATTGTTAAAATTTTCACTGCTTTAAAAAGGGGCCTACAATGTGTATAAGGTGGGCTGTGAGTCACTATCCGAATAGCACGTTTTTGTAATTTGAAAATCTCATTTAGACGACTATTTGTTTTTCCCCAGAATACTATCCCATAGGATGCAATGGACTGAAAATAGCCAAAATATACTAATCTGGTACAGTCATTACTACAAACTCTTGAAATTATTCTAAGCACAAAACACGCTGAATTAAGTTTTAGTGCTAAGCTCACCACATGGTCCTTCCAATTAATCTTCTCATCAATGTGCATACCCAGGAATTTTGCACACTCTACTCTTTCAAGTTGTTTGCCCCCCATGGTGGGATTTAGGTCGTCCTGTTCACTTATTTTTCCATATTGCACATAATTAGTTTTTTTTGCATTCAGTGTTAGCTTGTTAGCACTAAACCATTTTTGTATACCTTGTAGGACATGGTTCACAGTACTGTGCAATGACTGCTTCATATCACTAACTATTAAACTATTATCATCAGCAAATAACATGATTCTAGCTTTTCTCTCTGACACCTGAATATCATTAATGTAAATGAGGAACAGCAAGGGGTCTAATACACTTCCTTGGGGTACTCCCACTGTGACCTCCCTTGGATCTGATCTTAGTTTAATTTTTTGATTAATATTTAGTGCTGTAATTTCAACCACCTGCATCCTCTTTTCTAGATAAGACTCAAACCACTTTTTTACCAGTCGTCTGATACCCATAGCTTCAAACTTTTTCCAAAGTATGCTGTGGTCAACAATGTCAAAGGCTTTTGACAAATCTAGATTTATCCCAACTACACTTTTTCCCTCTTCCAATTTAGTGATTATTTCTTTTGTGTATTCTAGTACAGCTGTTTCAGTACTTCTCCCAGCTTGAAATCCATGCTGATTACTGTTTATCAGATTGTGCATATTAAGATAATGTGAGACTCTATATTTCATTAGTATCTCTAAAACTTTAGAGAAAGTTGGGAGGAGTGAGACAGGTCTGTAGTTTTCTATTTTAAGTTTATCACCCTTTTTCAACAGGGGAATGACTTAGGAAATTTTCAGTTTTTGTGGAAACACGCCCTCAGCCATTGACAAGTTTGCTATGTGCGCCAATGGTTTCGCTATCTGATTAGCTGTTTTCTTTACTAATATTATTGGCACCTCATCTACTCCAGCTGACATCTTGGACTTGAGACTTTTAATCACGTTTAAAACTTCCTTTTCGTTTGTTGGAAGTGCCATCATACTGCTGGCTGCCTTGGGTGCTTCCATCTTAATCTGCTCCCCAAAATTCCTGCTTAATGTCTGGGGGTGCATTTAAAAAGTAATTATTTATATAATTAGGCATGGCATATTTATCTACCATTTTATTCTCCTCATCTTTTAGAATAATTTCCTTGTCTTTGATAGGTACCCCGGTTTCTTTTCTCACAATTGCCCATGCTATTTTAGTTTTATTTCTGGACTGTTTTATTTCCATATTATTACTTAATAACTTTGCATTTGCAATTATTCTGCGGTATATTTTCCTGTACCTGTTTACATATTCTATAAAATCAGTATCTGTACACTCCCTCAACTCTGAATTCAGTTTTTTCATGTTTTCACATGATTTCTTAATGCCAAAAGTTAAGCTGTGGTGATAGTTTTTCCACTTAGCTGCACACTTATTATCATTTTCATGTCCTTATTTCAGTTTTACAAAGTTTAGCTGCATATTTCACTATTACGATGTGCACTCGTGAAATACACTGTGTTTACATACAAACATGTGGGCTATGGTCAAAGAACTTAGATGTAGCAGGTGTAAAGATGTTGCTCACACAGAAACATATAGGTTATGGTCAAAGAACTTAGCCACAGGAAGTGCATGGGTGTTGCACATATAGGAACTTAAAAAGTTATTATAGACTGCAAAGTTTTTTGTTACACATTATGAAATTTTTGGATTCAAATTTTCATTGCTAAATTTGATTCAAATTTTCATTGCTAATTCAAATTTAGCAATTTTCTGGTGACACATTTCTACTATAGCACATTTAGCAGTTAATGGGTTACAACTCATATATTCCTGAAAACTTATTGTCTTGAAGTATTTATTTTCTGTGCATGTAACATTAACACTTTTTCTTTTGCAATTACCTGACCTGTATTTTGATTTTCTTTTAACATTAATTTAGTACCTGTTCTTGGCAATAGACTTCATAAAAACATTAGTTTGACATATCACATTAAACTTTTCATTTCAAAGTTTTCTTCCCCATCTACTTCATCAGCATATCTCACCTTCCCTCTAACTTACTTCTGGCTAACTTATCTCTTTGTTTTTGTGCAGTTACAGGCCTATTTTCATAAGACTTCATGTAAAAAATGAGAAAACAAAAGGGCTGAATGATGGGGGCACAGAGTCAATTTTGTGTTTCTGAATATCATCTGCCTGCTTAGCTGAGTGGTAATGTGTTTGCCTACCATGCATTGGGCCTGGGTTCGATTCCCAGCCAGGTTGGAGATTTTCTCCGCTATGGACTGGGTGTTGTGTTGTCCTCATCATCCTTCCACCATTATCACGAACATACAAGTCGCCCAATGTGGGCAAGGTTGAAGATTTTCTCCGCTGTGGACTTGGTGTTGTTTTGTCCTCATCATCCTTCTACCATTATCACGAACATACAAGTCACCCAATATGGTGTCAACTGAAATAAGGCTTACAACCCAGCAGCTGAACTTCTCCGAATGAGACTTACTAGCCAACAATGGCACACGATCTTTTTCTCTGCATATCATCCATTCGACAGCTCCACTAATTTTCCAGTTACAGACTGCTCTTTCTCACAACATCCCACACAATGACAATTTTAACTCTCCAATTCTATTTTCATGTGGATTTCTTCCTGACCTGCCTACAGATGAGTATTAAACCAATTATTCAGGGATAGAACTTTTTCTAGTACTAACAGTATCCTTTGAAGCAGCTAGTTTTGTTTATTTGACTGTCTATCAATTGTAAAATTTTGTAAATAGCACTCCAGAAACTTGATACTTGTGAATCAGTGAAAATTATGCATACCTGTGACCCTGTCTTTAAAAAAAAGGTATTTACAAGGATTATAAGATGATACGACTAAAACATTTAGTTGGATTCTTCTTGTTTTGCTCTTCAGCTGCGAAATCATTTGAACTGTGAATAGCTGACTCTTCCTGCAATTGCTACAAACAACTGAATTACAAGGACAGAGATTGAGTGGTACTTGTGCATTACCTGTATTGAATGTACGGTGTGTTTACTGGGGTGACCAGCACGACCTGCTCCCTGTCCATACATTGTCAGCAGTCTTCCTGTCAAGTTTACAGCAGCGCGGAAGCACCCTGCCTGCAACAATAGTTTCCTTACAGTGTCTACTGTAGTTTGTTTAATAGCTTCATGATTGATGTTTCACTTGAGTAGTAGGAGCCACCCACCAGCCAATAACAGTTCTTTCTCGGGTACCAAGTGGTCACTGTGTTGCCTGGTTTTTAGATACCTACAGAGCATTGTCAAATGTTGCGTGCTGGCAACACTCACCACCACTGCCATTACAATCCCTCAGTCACAAAATTATTTTATTCAAGCTATATCACAGTTCCTGGTGGTGGTATACAGAATGAAATTAATGAGCCAATTTAGTTAAAACAGTACTGCAGTCATTACCTTACAAATGACACTTAGTAAATATTTTGATATTAATGAATACATCCGCCTGCACAATAAAATATTTATTTTACTTATACCTACCATCTATAGTGAGATGATAACATCAATAACTTAGTCATAACATATAAAAAATGAAATTAAATTAAATTATATTCAAATATTACAGCCCATAGGCAGCCCACATTCATCCATCCACCCACCCACCCCTTCTTTTCACATCATCCGCACGTTGGAAATAACGCTTAGCTTGAATGACACTAGCATAAGTAGTTGTTAATAAACCAACAATAGAACAGAAAAAAGAAGAATCGATGGTTAACTGAAGGAAATAAATTAAATTTCTTATCTATAATTCCTTTTTGGTTGGTTTCAACTAAACATTTTGTTACCTTTAGTCCTTTCATCATATTTAATCTGGACTTGAAAGCAGATAATCATATGTACAAAAGTTCATTACGTAATAGTGATTAGGATGACCAGTGTTCCTCCTCAGCCACAACTCATAGCAGCTAAACCCAGCCTAGGTGACCTTTTTAACTTGCCACATTCCCTAAAACTCCCAACTAACTCTCCACCAAATCTAGAGCCAAAACATTCCCATAACACTGTTGTTAACCTTTCCACAAAGTTCCTCAGCTCAACAGAAGTTTCAGTCCTATCCAAAGAGCTTACCTTTAGACTTACACTCAAATTTAACCACACTGGACTTGTCAAAGAACTGCTCTCCTCCTCCTGATCCCTCCAACTGAAGCACTTCTTTGCCAATAATCCCTCCGACCAAATCCATCCTAATTCCAGCACTGAACCCTGCCTCATCCAATTCATACCAGCATTCCAACGTGATCCTCCCTCCTCCCACCTAACCATCCACTGGTCATCTTCCAGGAATTCCTTACCTCCAATTTAGCCTCTCCATCCTTCCCCAGGTTCCTTCCTCAGAACACCAACCTTTTGCTAGAAGAAAGAACAGCCATACATAACCCCACAACAAATCTTAAACTAGTCATCCTACCTGCAGAAAAAGGTTCCACCCCTGTTATGAATCACAATACTACCTGGCAGAAGGCCTCTGCCAATTATCTGACTCCACCACCTATAAACTCTGCCAAAGTGATCCCATCCTAGAAGTCCAACAGAAACTCCAATCCCTGCATACAGCCTTACGCCCTTCCCAGAACATCTCCCCTATGACACTATGCACGCCCACCTACTACATGCTCCCCAAAATCCACAAGCCCAACAATCCTGGAAGCACAATTGTGGCTGGTTATTGTGCCTCCCACTGAAAGAATTTCGTCCCTCATTGACCAAAGCCTCCAACCAATTGCCTGTAATCTAGCCTCCCCCGTCAAAGATACCAACCACACCCACCCTTTTACCTCCCGGATCCCTACTCATCACAGTTGATGTCACATCCCTATACACCAACATCCCTCATGCGCAAGGTCTTACTGCCATTGGACACTACCTTACCCAATGTCCTTCAGACTCCAAAACCACTACCTCATTCCTCATACACTTAATAACTTTATCCTAGCCCAAAACCACTTCTCATTTGTAGGGAAGGTATACAAACAGATACACGGCACAGCCATGGGCACCTGCACGGCACCCTCCTATGCCAACCTTTTTATGGGTCACCCAAAGGAGACCTTCCTGGCCACCAAAAACACAAAATCCCTAGTCTGGTTCATGTTCAATGATGATATCTTCATGGACTGGACTCAGGTCAAGACACCCTACCTTCAGTGCTTCACAACCTCGACACCTTCTCTTCCATCCGCTTCACATGGTCCTCCTGAACCCAGCATGCACCTCCATAGTTATTGATCTCCTCTCTGATGGCTCCATCTTCACCTCTGTCCACATTAAAACCACCGACCAACAACAGTACCTGCATTTTGACAGCTGTCATCCCTTTCACAGCAAAAAATTCCTCCCATACAGACTGGTCAGCCGGGGACAACATATCTGCAGTGACATAAACTCTCTTGCTCAGTATGCTGAAAGTCTCACCAAGGCCTTCACAGACAGGCACTATACCCCAGACACAGTCCGCAAACAGATCTCCCGTGCCATTTCCCCTCACATCCCTAATCCTCCCACCAGCCCCAAAAACCAGCCACCAACGAGTGGTCCCCTTCATCACCCAGTACAATCCCAGTCTGGAACAGCTGAAACACATCCTACACCAAGGCTGTATTACCTATCATCATGCCCTGAAATGAGTGACATCATACCCAAGATACTTCCCACCTCTCCTAAAGTGGTGTTCCGTCACCCATCCAACTGCCACAACATCCTAGTCCATCCCTATGCCACTCCAGTCTCAACCCATTGTCACATGGATCATATCCCCATATAAGACCCAGGAGCAAAACTACACAATCCATCCACCCAGCACTTTCTATTCCAGTCCTGGCACAGGTTTATCACACCCCATCAGGACTGGGCCACCTGTGAAAGCAGCCATGTCATTTATCAGCTCTGGTGCAATTATTACACAGTTTTTTATATTGGTATGACTACCAATCATCTATCCACCACGGTGAACAGCCACTGCCAAACTGTGGCCAAGAGCGAAGTAGACCAACCTGTGGCACAGCATGAAGCTGAACACGACACACTTGGTTACAACGGCTGCTTCATTACCCGTTATTATTATCCCGGCCTCAATCTATGGTAACGTACTATCCTCACACCTTCAACCCAACAGTTTCCATCCCCTCTGCCCTATCATCTCCTATGCATTCTAATCTCCCAATGTTTATTTGCAGCCCTCTGCCAATGCATCCATCTGTCTTTCCCTGCTTCTCTCCTTTTTTTGCTCCTTTTTTCCTCCACCTCCCTGTCTCACAACCTCCTCATGCTGAGCCTGTTGGCATTCTAGTCCCTGCACACTCCACCAGACAGTGTTCATCTCTCTCCTCACACATACACCATCGCCCCCTCCCGCCCCCTCCAAATTGCCGTCTTTACCCCATGTGATAGCTGCATTTCAGCCGGAGATGCTGGAGTTGGCGGTTGTGAAGGCATGAGGTGTGCTTACTTGTGAGTATGGGTAAATGGTGTGTGTCTCCTTTACTGATAAAGACTGTGGTCGAAAGCTTTTTGTAAATGTCTTAACTGTGCCCGTCTCCAACCTGACATTTTGTTTAGGTTTACGGCACAAAAACAACTATGGTTATATGCGCCCATACAGATTTGTAGATCAGGAAGACAAACAGGAGTTAAAAATGACTACATGTTAATCCCAATCGAAGCAAGAGACGACAGCTTAAAACAGGGACATGGAGAAAGGTCTATAAAATATGCCCTAGAGAAACAGAATTCCTGAACTAAAAATTAAATGTCCTTTGCCATATTGCTATGATGGATGAAAAGTAAAAAGTCATCAACAGCCCTGGCATCATTCACTAAAACGGCTGATAACTCTGATGGCAAACAGAAATGATGACATGCATGGTTAAAAAAAGGGCATTCCGTCAGAAAATGGCAGACCATCATAGGTTGAGGGGAATGAGCACAAAGTGGTGGGGAGCACAACTTAACAAACGGTGATAGCTAAGAAGACAGTGCCTGATATGCAATCTAGCTAAAATGATCTCCTCACGGTGAGGGGTGAGAGGAGGTCGTACAAGCCTCCGGGAGAGGAGCTTTTTCCCCACAAAGGGAGGACCACCTGCTTACAGACAGCAACAAAGAGATCATAAGAGACAATGTAAGAACCAGTGGGCTTAGGTACTGCTTCTGCACACAGACTCGTAACTGGGCTATTGCAAAAGGTGCCAGTGGCCAAATGGATGACATGATGGTGGACAGCATTGAAACTGCGTAAGAGGGATGGATGTGCAGATGCATACATGAAACATCCTTAGTTTAGTTTCGAACAGACAAGAGAACGGTGCAAATGAAGGATGGTGGTTTGATCTGCTCCCCAGGAAGAACCACTGAGGCCACGTAGGACACGTACGACACTGAGGGACCGCATGTAGAGGTCTGCCAGGTAAGACGCGTGGGAGGACCAAGAAAGTTTCATACCAAGCATGAGCCCCATGAATTCTGTAGTTTCAATGAACAGAAGAGCAACAGGCCCAAGATGTAAAGAAGGTGGTAGAAACCAATTTTTCTGCCAGAAATTCATACAAATGGTTTTTTCAGTGGAAAAACGAAAGCCACTATTGATGTTCCATGAGTAAAGACAATCGAGACATCGCTGAAGATGAGTCAGATCCATGGAGAACTGCAACAGATGGCAAAATCATCAATGACAAGTGAGCCCTGATGCCCAGTGGTAAACAGGTCAGTATAGGATTAAAGGTGATAACAAAGTGGACGACGCTCGAGCCTTGGGGCATACCATTTTCCTGGATAAAGGTGTGTGACAAGGCAGAACCCACACATACTTTGAAAACTCAGTCTTTCAAAAATTCCTGAAGGAAAGGGGGCTTGCGGCCATGAAGCCCCACGTGTAGAAAGTACAGAGTATATCAGCTCTCCAGCAGGTGTCGTAGGCTTTCTCCGATCAAAAAACACAGCCACAGTCTGGGATTTTCACAGAAGACCATTCAAGACATGGGTGGGTAAAGTGACAAGATGGTCAATTGCAGAATGGCATGCTCTAAATCCACACTCTGCAGTGTTTAGTAAATTGTGAGACTCAAGCCACCATACCAGCCGGACATGAATCATATGTTCCATCACCTTGCAAACACAGCTGGTGAGAGAAATGGGGCAGTAGCTAGAAGGAAGATGTTTGTCCTTATCGAGCTTATGTATAGGTATGACAGTGGCTTCACACCTGAGTATGGAAAACATGCCCTCTGCCAGATGCAGTTGTACGGGCGAAGGAGAAAGTGCTTGCCCGCGCAAGAGAAAAGTGCTGAGCTCTGTCTGGTCATGGGGCAGAGGATTGGGATAAAGTGAGAGCATGATTTAGCTCCCTCATAGTAAAGGCAGCATTGTAGCACTCACCATTCTGAGAAAAGGAGGGTATCATCCAAGCCTCCTCCGCTCGTTTCCAATGGAGGAAGCCAGGGTGATAGTGGGAGGAGCTCAAAATCTCCACAAAATGGAGGCACAAGGTGTTGGAGAAAGCAGTAGGGCCCACTATGACATCATCTGCTTTTTTCGGGTCAGAAATTTTGGAATGGATCTCGATCCCAGAGACCCGTCGGAGGTTGGCCCACAGGGCGGAAGAGGCAGTGGAACTGTTAAAAGAACTAGTAAATGAAATCAAGCTAGCTTTTTTGCTATCCCGAAGAACACAACGACACTGTGCACGCAACTGTTTGTAATGAATGCTGTTTGCCATCTTAGGATGATGGTTAAAAATGCAGAGAGCATGTCTCCGTGCTTGAACTGCTTCGCAGCACACCTCAGTCCACCAAGGGAGTGGGACACAGTGAGGTAAAGAGGAAGTGCGAGGAATGGAACAGTTTGCAGCTCTAAGGCTAACATTTGTAAGGTATTCGGCATGATCATCACAAATGGGGAAATGTTGTTTGTCAAAGGTCACCAGAGAGGATTAAAGCCTCCAGTTAGCCTTATTAAGCTGCCACCTGGGTGTACATGGAGGTGAGGTAGGGCTCAGCAAATGGATAGCATACGGGAAATGGTCGCTCGAGTACGTGTGAGATGTTGAATGATGGAGGGATGTAAATGGTACAAAGGAAAAAGAACAAGCGAGAAAGGAAAATGTGGACTGCAACAGCTTGGAGCCGGGTAGTCAGGGAGATGGGTTGAGTATGATCATCATTCCGGATGAGCACCTTGACTCCCCCATCAGATGGAATGCTGTCCTCGGAGGGGGGGGGGGGGGGGGGGTGAAAGGTCAAAGCAGTCTGGGAAGAAATGTGAGAGCTCAGAGCGGTTGTGAGAACGCAATTTTGTTTCCTTTATTCCTGGAGGCAGAGTACAAGGAGACACTATGATTCAAAGAGCAGCTGTAAGTCTCCTTTGCTGGATCAAAGGACGTGAACATTCAATTGGAGGGCAGTCATTATGAGGGGAAAAAATGAAAGGGTGTCACCATGGCAGATGCCGAATACCAGCCTTTGAAGACTCACTGCCAAAGGCCACAGGGGATGGAGGATCCTTCTCCATGAGGTCTACAGAGGCATAGGCATTCTCCTTCTGTTGGTCTGTGGAGTTCAGGGCAGAAAAACAGTCAGTGGTGTGCACTGGCAACATGGAGGTCGGCCGGGTGAGAGTATCACGTGGTGACACCGTCGAAGAAGATCTCAGAGTCAGCAAAGGAGAAGACAGTTTCCTTTTGACTTCCTGGAGCCTTTACAGTTGGCAAAGGAAGACTCAGATGTTTGTTGGCTTGAGGGATGTAGTAAGACTTCACAGGAGTATTCCTTCTGTCCTTTCGGGCCTGCCAGTTATGTAGAGGATGACTTCACACAGTGAGGCGGAAGTTTGATGGCTTGTTGAACAGCTGGAGGAGGAGATGGGAATGCTACCATGAAGCTGGGCGATGTCACAACCGTGGTGCTAAATTTGAGGTTGCATGTCTGCTTGACAACGTCTTTCATGGTGCAAGACGTAGCAAGAACAGTACTGTAGGTGTGAGATGGTAGATTGCAGTGTTTCTGACCACACAACCCGATAATTGAGATACATAGGACAATCTTGGGAAAAGGTGGCATGGTCACCATTGCAGTTGATACAGGGGGGAGACGGAGGCAGGCAATCGCCCTTGGGAGCATCCCTACCACTGGTTACACACTTGACCGGGAGGGAGTCAGCAGGACTCTCGGATGTGGCTGTAACCATGGCCCTGGTAGCAGAGCATCACGTTTGGAATGTATGGTCATACTGTGATAACTTCATAGCCTTCTTTGATCTTTGACAGTAGCACCACTCTATCAAAAGTGATAAAAAGAGTGCACTAAGGATGCATTTACTTTTTTCACCACACGATGGACTCCAGTGACACCCTGCTCAGAGAGGTACAGGTGGATTTCTGCCTCGGTCAGACATCGAGCAGCCGACTGTAAATAACACCACAGGTAGAATTCAGCATTTCATGGGCTTCGACACCAACAGGATAGCTGTGAAGGAGCGAAGCTACAAGCAGCACACAAAAGCCGATTCTCACACAGTAAACAACCAAATCCAAACACAAACTGCCATTTGTGGAAACGATTAAACTTAAGTTGTAATGTTACCAACATGGTCACTTGACTAGAATAGAAATGAGGCACTGAAACCCTTATAGGCCTAAATCACACCATTCTTGACCCCACATTTAAGTGAATATCAGAGAAACCAGTGATACAGCTTTACATGAATTTTCATAAATACAATGTGGGCCTACAGCACAGATCAACAGATTTCAGAAGCACGAATAACTACTACAATCCCACAATCGACAGTGATATGCTTTGGGCCCTTATGATTTTCAGATTATTGTATGATGAAGTTCATAACTTAATATACTATAACTCACTCAGAAACCCACAAAATATGTTTACTGTCAGTACAACTTAAACATATACTGACATCCAATCTAATTTTACTATATATAACTGAATTAGCATATCTGAGGAGTGTGCTATCATCAAGGAGGATTTATGGCGACCGAATGGGGATAAAAGTGTGCTGCTGTGTGCTGCACCTGGTGGCCCTGATTTAAACTTCTAGTTGAGTGGCAAGGACTAGCTGTATACATCGTGAACTGTGCACATTGTTTATCAAATCTATGTGTATTTGGCACGTAAGGCAATTACGTCATGCAAGTTGCACATGCGCAAAAGATCCTTAAAACGTGCACAACTGAAGGTGTGCTTGTAACCCTGATGGCAAGTTTCATGGAGTCTAGAGGAGCAGTAGCACGGTAGATTGAAGTGCCGAATCTTTCAGATTGCAGCACGTACATGACATTTAAAATATACAAAGAAAAATAACCAATAAATCTGCAATCCGCAAAGCATCAAAAGTCAGGGTGTTCATGCACTCTCGTGCTCTTACACAGCAGCCGCCAGTGGTTAGGGCATCTGAACTAGCCTGTTGCACTTTCATACAATACACACTGCAACAGGCTCAAACAAAGCTGTCGCCACTCACTGCTCTACTACAACTGACCTTATGCTATCAGCTTCACACAGGACAGGACAGCACAGCACACATGCCATCTGATCCACATCTTCATGTTACAACAGTCTTTTCACTACTTTTTATACAATCCTCGTATATATATGTGAATGATTTGCCTCTCTGATCCACAGCTGGCTATTCAGATTCTTGCATATTGTACAAAAAAGACAACAAGAAATGAAGTCATAGTTTAAAGTCGCAAAGCTAAGTGTGAAAAATTAGAGAATAACAGTTTAAGGAAATCATGCTAGGAGAGATGACAGTAAAAAGTGCAAAGACAAATGGAGTGTAATAATTATCCGAGGACCTGGACTGAGGCACCACTCAAATCTTAGAATACATCAAGTAACAGCTGTCTTTGATATAAATATGTCTTCTATGTTATGCTCCCACCAATTATTAGTATTTCTAAGTGGACTCACCTGAATAAGTTCACGGAGGCCACGATCATCTTGTGTGACATCACTTGCTGTGAGAACATTCCTTTTGGCAGCTTCAGCTTCTCCCAAATAGTGTGTCACCATTTCAAGAACAGTGTCTGCCTACAATAAAAATAAAATAATAATCACGCAATTTTTAAATCCTGAAGCATAACTGACTTTAACAGTGTGAAAATAATATGGATGGACTTTTTATATTCTAATAGCTCTCAACCTCAATCCCATTAACTCCATTTCATTTGAACACCCATACATCTATTCACATAACATGTTCTGTGGCTCATACCATGAAGAAGAACCTTTTGGTCAAGATAAACATTGCAATTGTCTGCTAATCTTCTAGAAACTGCATTAATAATTATCAGTGAAGTTCTATAACCTTTCTTTGCTTATTAATGCTCAATTTACCTTACTGGAGCTCAATATAACAAAGTAACATTAAAAGGAAAACCACTACTTTGAAACAAATTGCTGCTTTCACAGTTATACTGACTTGTGTTTATCTCATATTACTTGCTTAATATCTGCATGACTATGATTATCACAGTACAAGTGCCACAGTATCTAAGAGCCGTAAGAATCTAAGATTGTTTACATACATACAGCTACGTGCTATGCATCCAACAGGAATCTTTAATTCTTGCTTGTAATATTCACACCTGTCAGAACCAATTGCCTTTGGGATTTTAATTATTATGTGCTTGTAGATGACACATTTTTAATTTTCATTTGATTATGAAGTGATACTCAGTTTCCTGCTTTGTGTCTGACGAGAGCTTGTATAACACTTTTACGTGAGAATACTTTATCCTGCTTGTAACCCAACACAAAAATGGCAACGTCTACATGTAAATCTGCTCGTAAGTGTATGGACTAGTAACCTTTAACCTGAAGTTGAAGATTCAGATGTAATACAGACACAAGATGAATAATTCCATTATATGCGTATACTGAAATTACCCTCTTGTAATAAGCTGATACTGTTACTCACAACATGGTAATGAAAACTCATACCAGTGTTATATGATAATGGAAACATATACCAAAGTTAATACCTTTTTATTTGCACAATTGTAGAATCACTCGAAAATCACTATTCCCATAGCAACCAAAATCAACTGATTATGTAAGAGATACAGATTTTTGTTCAATTATTACAGGCAAATAAAGGAACAATTAATACATTCAATAATTTTGTACAGGCTGAGACCCTAGTTCGAAACATTTACTATCTATGTGGAATTATTGTTCCATCTTGGCTTATGCCTTCGTAAACTACAAATAAACTGAATCCGATTTTTTAAAAATTACTATCAAAAACACAATTGTGTTGCAAATCTGTAAAAAATCCAAGCTCTCTGAAGAGACATGTGGAAGATATGCATTTATCAACTTCATATTTATTGTGGTAATTGAAATTCTAGGATGGAAACAATAAAAAAATGAGGAAGGGCTGCCACTCAACTGCAACTTAATCTTCCAGTAAAAATAAGAAGATGATAAGGGAACTGCTTCTGGATATTTGAAGCTGGAATCAATTTATAACAATGGTTCTACAGGAGTTGGGCAAAATATGGAAACAACACAAGAAATGCATGCTTGAAGAAAACTATAGATGCTAGCCAATCGTGCAGGTCATGCTGTTGTATTTGACCATGAACACCACACGTAAACAGTCCTCAATAAGCTGCAAGTGTCAGTCATGGTCAGAATAGTGTTCTGTGTGGTTGTGAATACATTATGTTGAAGCTAACTGAATTTGAAAATGGGCAAATCGTTGGTTCTTAAATGGTGGGTGGTACCGTAATCAATGCAGCCAGAGTGAGTGATACTTCAAGGGACATCGTATCAAAGATTTTTACTGCAAACAGGAAAAGCAGAAAAACATCATCCACTAAGTCAAAATGTGGATGTACGCATGTTGAGTAATCATGACGGATGGTCATTATAGAAGACTGTGATGAAAAATAAGAGGACGAAAACTGCAAAAGTCACTGCAGAACTGAATGTCACACTCACAAACCCATCAGCACCAAAACAACATGAAGGAAGCTCCATAAGCAGGAATTTAAAAAGTGAGCTGGAATTCCAAAACTACTCATCAGTGACGCAGCTGTTCACACAGCTTGCATCGTCTAGCACTAATTTTGTGTACATGAGGATGAACTGTCACATCTTCCCTGGCCACCCTCAGTCACCAGATCTCGGTATTATTGAGCCTCTGTAGTCTACTTTGGTGAGAATGGTACGTGACTGCTATCTACATCCGCCACTGTTACCTGAACTCACCACTATAGTACAAGATTCCCTTGAAAACCAAACTGGACCTAGATGACTGGGAGCTGTTCTGAGTGCTGACTGTTTTCCTGCACTGTATTAGGCATGATAATGTGTTATTTTTTTGGTGTTTCCATATTTTTGTCCAGTACCTGTATCTAAGTTTTCAGAAAGCGATACACACAGTAACATGAATTTGAAAATTAAACTAGTCATGCAGTAATACGAGTACTATCCAAGTAGCTGTGGAAGAATATATATTGTAGTAATCATATCCTTGCTTGACACTGTGGATGCTGCATACCTGCACAACAACGTATCCTGTGTGCTATTGTGTGACAGTAATCATCTCAGCACACTCCTGACACCCACTCCTTGACCATTTTGACCAACCACATTATGATTCGTAATCATTACTCGACTGAGGATCAAATCTACAAATAAATCCACAGTATTGCCAAGGGCACTCACACGGCACCTTAAAAAGTCGAAGCCAACATACCGGTATTTATGCGCTACCTGTCAACTCAACACCTTCAGTTTCACTGATGTTACTTCTGTGATATGAACTCGCAGGAAAAAGTTTCTCCTCTGTTTTTTAGAACCTCAACACCATCAAGTCTCAAAATTTGCTTTATCTTGACCTTCAACTAAATGGGCTACATTCATTGTTGTTGCTATCGAAATCTCAAATGCTTCTATAAAAACTTTGTCCATATCAAACACATCAAGCTAAAACACTGACTCAGTTTCAATATTAGCAAAATATGTCTAATACCTTCCAAAAGCCTTTACAGACAATGGCCTGTCTAGTTATTCCAGAAACAGATTTTCTGTGCCTTTTCTTCCCATGACACCAACAACCTTTCTTTCAGCAGTGTGGATTATTGACAGAGCAGTACTTCCTTTATCACACAGGCCTATGGAAACACAATCAGCATCCTTTGCAATGGGGTCTGACCAAATATAATTACCAGCAGAGACACAGATTATTATGTCCAAATCAAATCTCCAAAGGTATACATATTATTCCATCACCCACCTTAACTTGGCAATATTCCATTTATATGTCTTCCCTGCTCTCTGTCCTGCACCTCATAATTTTGCTGTGGGTGAGCAGGTGCAAGACCTGTCCCATATATCCTACCACCATCTCCTGCTGCAGTCCAGTGATCTTCATTCACTATCCAAACAAAGATAGAGTCATGTGTGAAAGCTGTGCTGCAATTACTTTGCAGGGTTGTATGTGAGTGTGATGACTAACCATCTGCTTATCCATAAACTGAGGACACCCATAAACACTGACACATTATTGCTGAGAAGCTCAACCGTTACAAATATGTGTAACACACACGCTCAATATAACGGTCCACATTTCTGAGGCATTTCATCAACTTGTGAAAAGAATGTGGTAGCCACTCACATTAAAAAAATTAAGATCATCCTTTACAGACTCTAAAAGGGCCTTAATCTAAAATGATGGTAGAAAAACACATTTCACTTAATCTTTCCACAGAACATGACCAATTCTGTTGGAAAAACTTTGTAAGACAGGCTCTAGACTTCGGAGCCACCTCATTGCTTTCATCACTCACCTGATTTATGGTTGGTTGATAGTGCAAAGTGCATCTGACCTGTCTTTCACTATAAACATTCCCGTGAAAGGTGACTTTGAGGTGGGCTAACTCAGCTGTCAAACTTTCAAAAGTGCATTCAATGAACCATCCCTTGAGCCAGATGGTGACGACTATCAGCCTGAAGATACCAATAAGCAGGAGTTTGCTTCCTGTAAATGATGTCCCAAAGTATCCTCAGTCTTCCTGCTAACCAACACAGAAAGAAAGGCAACCATCCCTCTTCACCACCACCGTGAAGTGAATATTTGAGTGGACTGAATTCAGATATTCTAAAAAGCCATTTAAATTATCGTGTTCATGATACCAAACAATAAAACTATTGTCTACATACCGCAAAAAGGGCACAGGTTTCAACTAATACGCCACTGTCAGGTGTACCTGTTGATGTTACAATTAATATAGCTTACTTGTGTCTATAACATCAAAAACATTCAATTCTTGACAAAATAATTTAATTGGATAAATAAAAATCTACTCACCAAGCGGTGGCATAACACACACATAAAACAAGGTCGTGACTTAGCAAGGTTTCGGGTTCAGTGGTTCCTTCTTCAGGCAGAAAGGGTGAAGGAAAAGGATTGGAGGGGTCTAGGAAAAGCGGTAGATTTTGGGAAAGTCACCCAGAATTGCTGTTCAGGAAGTCTCCCCTGACCTGTGGTTCTGGGTGAATTTCCTGAAATCTACCCCTTTTCCTAGACCTCTCTAGTTATTTTCCTCACCTCTCTTCCTTCCCCTTCAACATATCTGCCTGAAGGAGAACTTATTGGCTCCAAAAGCTTGCCTAATTACAACCTTCATTTATATATGTGTTCTGCCACTACTTGGTGAGTAATTTTTTATCTGTCAAATTAAATTACCTGTGCCTATGTATCTTACGCATAAAGCTGTTTTACATACTGTCTGAAACAAGGTTGTAGTGAAGAAATACGACCATCAGAAGCTAAATAAAATATTTTGCAGCTAACTGGCAACCAATTTACACAAAAATATCATATTTTGACCTCATATATGCTGTGGGCCCAGCAAAGAAGAAATCATTGAACTTATCAAATGTTTTATCTTCCATTGCTGGAGACATCTCTAGCATTTGAAGGCAAAATAGAGAATTGTGACTTGGACCATGCCTAAAACAAAACTCATCAATAACACTTTTTATATAATTAGTCACGATAAGCTACTTAAGTAGATAGATAATTAGAGGACAGCACATGACTGAATGAGATCCCACTTCCAGAAAACAAAAAACATGAAGAATGTTGTTGTTGTTGTTGTTGTTGTGTTCTTCAGTCCTGAGACTGGTTTGATGCAGCTCTCCATGCTACTCTATCCTGTGCAAGCTTCTTCATCTCCCAGTACCTACTGCAACCTACATCCTTCTGAATCTGCTTGGTGTATTCATCTCTTGGTCTCCCTCTACGATTTTTACCCTCCACGCTGCCCTCCAATACTAAATTGGTGATCCCTTGATGCCTCAGAAGATGTCTTACCAACCGATCCCTTCTTCTAGTCAAGTTGTGCCACAAACTTCTCTTCTCTCCAATCCTATTCAACACCTCCTCATTAGTTATGTGATCTACCCATCTAATCTTAAGTATTCTTCAGTAGCACCACATTTCGAAAGCTTCTATTCTCTTCTTGTCCAAACTATTTATCGTCCATGTATCACTTCCATACATGGCTACACTCCATACAAATACTTTCAGAAACGGCTTCCTGACACTTAAATCTATACTCGTTAACAAATTTCTCTTCTTCAGAAATGCTTTCCTTCTCATTGCCAGTCTACATTTTATATCCTCTCTACTTCGACCATCATCAGTTATTTTGCTCCCCAAATAGTAAACCACCTTTACTACTTCAAGTGTCTCAGTTCCTAATCTAATACCCTCAGCATCACCAGATTTAATTTGACTACATTCCATTACCCTCGTTTTGCTTTTGTTGATGTTCATCTTATATCCTCCTTTCAAGACACTATCCATTCCGTTCAACTGCTCTTCCAAGTCCTTTGCTGTCTCTGACAGAATTACAATGTCATCGGCGAACCTCAAAGTTTTTATTTCTTCTCCATGGATTTTAACACCTAATCCGAAATTTTCTTTTGTTTCCTTCAGTGCTTGCTCAATATACAGATTGAATAACATCGGGGAGAGTCTACAACCCTGTCTCACTCCCTTCCCAACCACTGCTTCCCTTTCATGCCCCTCAACTCTTATAACTGCCATTTGGTTTCTATACAAATTGTAAATAACCTTTCACTCCCTGTATTTTACCCCCGCCACCTTCAGAATTTGAAAGAGAGTATTCCAGTCAACATTGTCAAAAGCTTTCTCTAAGTCTACAAATGCTAGAAACGTAGGTTTGCCTTTCCTCAATCTAGCTTCTAAGATAAATTGTAGGGCCAGTATTACCTCACATGTTCCAATATTTCTACGGAATCCAGACTGATCTTCCCCGAGGTCGGCTTCTACTAGTTTTTCCATTTGTCTGTAAAGAATTTGTGTTAGTATTTTGCGGTCATGACTTATTAAACTGATAGTTCGGTAATTTTCACACCTGTCAACACCTGCTTTCTTTGGGATTGGAATTATTATATTCTTCTTGAAGTCTGAGGGTATTTCGCCTGTCTCATACATCTTGCTCACCAGATGGTAGAGTTTTGTCAGGACTGGCTCTCCCAAGGCCGTCAGTAGTTCTAATGGAATGTTGTCTACTCCCGGGGCCTTGTTTCGACTCATGTCTTTCAGTGCTCTGTCAAACTCTTCACGCAGTATCATATCTCCCATTTCATCTTCATCTACATCCTCTTCCATTTCCATAATATTGTCCTCAAGAACATCGCCCTTGTATAGACCCTGCTTTCCCTTCTTTGCTTAGAACTGGGTTCCCATCTGAGCTCTTAATATTCATACAAGTGGTTCTCTTTTCTCCAAAGGTCTCTTTAATTTTCCTGTAGGCAGTATCTATCTTACCCCTAGTGAGGTAAGCCTCTACATCCTTACATTTATCCTCTAGCCATCCCTGCCTAGCCATTTCGCACTTCCTGTCGATCACATTTTTGAGACGTTTGTATTCATTGTTGCCTGCTTCATTTACTGCATTTTTATATTTTCTCCTTTCATCAATTAAATTCAATATTTCTTCTGTTACTCAAGGATTTCTACCAGCCCCTGTCTTTTTACCTACTTGATCTTCTGCTGTTTTCACTATTTCATCCCTCAAAGCTACCCATTCTTCTTCTACTGTATTTCTTTCCCCCATTCCTGCCATTTGTTCCCTTACGCTCTCCCTGAAACTCTGTACAACCTCTGGTTTAGTCAGTTTATCCAGGTCCCATCTCCTTAAATTCCCACCTACTTGCAGTTTCTTCAGTTTTAATCTACAGTTCATAACCAATAGATTATGGTCAGAGTCCACACCTGCCCCTGGAAGTGTCTTACAATTTAAAACCTGTTTCCTAAATCTCTGTCTTACCATTATATAATCTATCTGAAACCTGTCAGTATCTCCAGGCTTCTTCCATGTATGCAACCTTCTTTTATGATTCTTGAACCAAGTGTTAGCTATGATTAAGTTGTGCTCTGTGCAAAATTCTACCAGGTGGCTTCCTCTTTCATTTCTTACCCCCAATCCATATTCACCTACTACGTTTCCTTCTCTCCCTTTTCCTACTACCGAATTCCAGTCACCCATAACTATTAAATTTTCGTCTCCCTTCATTATCTGAATAATTTCTTTTATTTCATCACACGTTTCTTCAATTTCTTCGTCATCTGCAGAGCTAGTTGGCTTATAAACTTGTACTACTATAGTAGGAGTGGGCTTCGTGTCTATCTTGGCCACAATAATGCGTTCACTATGCTGTTTGTAGTAGCTTACCCGCATTCCTATTCTTTTATTCATTATTAAACCTACTCCTGCATTACCCCTATTTGACTTTGTATTTATAACCCTGTATTCGCCTGAACAAAAGTCTTGTTCCTCCTGCCACTGAACTTCACTAATTCCCACTATATCTAACTTTAACCTATCCATTTCCCTTTTTACATTTTCTAACCTACCTGCCTGATTAAGGGATCTGACATTCCACACTCCGATCCATAGAATGCCAGTTTTCTTTCTCCTGATAACGACATCCTCCTGAGTAGTCCCCGCCCGGAGGTCCGAATGGGGGACTATTTTACCTCCGGAATATTTTACCCAAGATGACGCCATCATCATTAAGCATACAGTAAAGCTGCATGCCCTCGGGAAAAATTACGGCTGTAGTTTCCCATTGCTTTCAACCGTTCGCAGTACCAGCACAGAGAGGCTGTTTTGGTTAGTGTTACAAGGCCAAATCAGTCAGTCATCCAGACTGTAGCCCCTGCAACTACTGAAAAGGCTGCTGCCCCTCTTCAGGAACCAAGCATTTGTCTGGCCTCTCAACAGATACCCCTCCATTGTGGTTACACCTACGGTATGGCTATCTGTATCACTGAGGCACGCAAGCCTCCCCACCAATGGCAAGGTCCACGGTTCATGGGGGGACATGAAGAATACGACACAGTTAATACCCATCATTCAGCTCTAATAGCAATCATACACAGGTTGTCTCAGGGATCTATACTGGGGTCAATCTTGGTTTTAGTGTATGTAAACAACTTTAAATCCAGGAAGGAATGATAACTATATTATGAAAAGGATAGATTACTACTCACCATATAGGGGAGACATTGAGTCGCAGACTGGCACAACAAAAAGACTACTAAACACGTAAGATTTTGGCCAGAAGGCCTCCTTCTGTAATAGACAACATGTTCAGACACACTCTCACACACACACACACACACACACACACACACACACACACACACACACAAAGCAAATACACCTCACACGCAACTCCTATCTCGCTATCTCTGGCCAGAAGGCACCTGCAACCTGGAGTGGGGTGGGAAAGGGGGAGGGATAGCATGGTAAAGGTGCGAGGAGAAAAGTAAGCACTGTAGGACAAGGCTGCCAGGTGAAGCAATAGGGGGGCTGGGAGGGAGGGGTGGGGGGGTAGGGTTGTAGGTAGGGGTAGAGGGTCGAGGGGAGGGGGGGGGGGGGGGGGGAGAGAAAGGGAGTGAACAGAAAAGGAGATCAGCAGAGAAAGGAGGAAAAACTGCCAGGTGCACTGGCAGAGATTGATGCTCATTGAGGGTGAGTGTATGTGAATTACAAGATGACAGGACAGAGGGGCAGAAACAGTTGGGTGTAAAGCGTAAAAACATTAGTTTACCTTAGGTTGAGGATGGGATGATTTGGGGTGCGGGTTATGTGTTGTAAGAGTAACTCCCATTTGGGCTCTTCAGAGATGGTAGTGGTAGACACAGGTGGCCTGGGTTGTGAAGTAGTCATTGAAATCAAGCATGTTATGTTTAGTTTCAGGTTGTGCCGCAAGGTGATCCACTTTACTCTTGGGCACAGTTTAGCAGTGGCCAATCATCCTGTTGGACAGCTGGTTGGTAGTTATATCAATACAAAAAGCTGTGCAACAATTGCAGCAGAGCTGTCGTCTGACATTGCTGCTTTCACAGGTGCCTGGCCTCTGATGGATAGGATAAGCCTGTGACAGAATTGGAACAGGAAGCGCTGGGTGAGGGTTTTGTTTTGTTTTAGGGTGCAAAACCAACTAAGGTCATGTGCACATAACCTTAGAACACTAATAAAAAAAGAAAGCTAAAAGCGGTTACACATTAAGTCCAACTACAATGGAAGTGGTTAAAAAAAAAGGGCATTCAGTCAGGAAATGGAGAACCATCAAAGGCTGACGACAATGAGGACATAGTAGTGGTGGATCACCATCTAACAAATGACAATGGCTGAAATGACAGTGCCCAATACTCAACCTAGCTAAAATGATCACCTTGCTGCAAAAGGATCGAGAAGTAGTCAGCCAAGTCACTGGGAGAGGTTTAATCCCCCAGAGCTTGTTCCCTTGATGAGAAGATCAGTGGTGATGTCAACAGTGGCAACACAGTGACAATTGGAAGGAATGGAAGAGCCAGTGGGCTAAGATAGGAGCATTGCAGGCTTGGCAGCTGCATCAGCAGCCTCAATTTCCATCAGACCGACATGACCAGGAACCCACAAAAACATCACAGCAACTCCCTCAAGAGTGAGCAAGTGGAAGCTTTCTTGGACCCATTGCATTCAGGGGTGGAATGTGTACAGCACACAGAGGGTCTGAAGGGCACTGAGAGAATCAGAGCGTTTGACACAATTAAAAAGCCTTTGTTGGTGAATGTGCTGCATGGCCTAATAGAGGATGAACAGCTCTGCCATAAATATTGATCAGTGTTCTGGAAGCCAATAATGAAAATCATTGCTGCCAATGATGTAGGCACACCCGACACCACTGACAGTCTTACGGCTGTCAGTGTACATGAAGGTACTATCACTCAGCTGTGTGCGTAGGTCGACAAACTCACAGCAGTAGATTGAGCCCAGACTAATTTCCTTAGGAAGTGAATGAAGTCCAAGATGAACACGGGCTGCCACACACACTCAAGGTGGAGAAGGGCTCATAGGAACGTGGCAGGTATTGTGAAGTTAAGATGCCGGAGCAAAGGCCAAAAGCGAACCCCGGGAGGTAACAGAGAAGGACGTGTCCCATACTGGTGGTTATGGGAGTCATCGAGGGAGACACAGGTTGGGAATGGCACACAAACTGCATGCATATCCACTGAGGAGAACATCACACTGGTATGACAGTGGTAGTTTGGCTGCTTCTGCATACAGACTCTCAGCTGCACTAGTGTAAAAGGCGCCCGTAGCCAAACAGATTTCACGATGGTGGACTGTATTAACATGGCATAAGATGGATGGATGTGCAGATGCGTAAATGAAACACCCACAGCCTAGTTTTGAAAGGACAAGTGATCAATACAAACAGAGGAGGGTGGTCTGATCTGCTCCCCAGGAAGTACCGCTTACGACACATAGGACCCTGACGGACTGGACACAGCATGTGGCCAGGTAATACATGTGGTAGGACCAAGAAAGTTTTCTGCCATGCATGAGCCCCAGGAATTTCATAGTTTCAGCGAACAAAGAGCAACAAGCCCAAGATGTAAAGACGGTGGAAGAAAGTCATTGCACTGCCAGAAATTCATACAAATAGTTTTATCAGTGCAGAAGTGACAGCCAATAGTGATGCTCCATGAGTAAACACAACTGATACATCGCTGAAGATGCCACTCAAGGAGACGTGTCCATGGGGAACCGCAATAGATCACAAAGTCGTCAACAAAAAGGGAGACATCGAGATGCCCGACGGAAGACAGGCCATAATAGGGTTAATGGCTATAGCAACGAAGATGACATTCAGGATGGAGCCCCGAGGTACCCTGTTTTCCTGGATGAAGGTGTCTGATAGGGCCAACCCACACGTATCTTGAAAACTTGGTCTTTTAAAAATCCCTGAAGGAAATACGACAGGTGGTCACGAAAACTCCACGTGTAGAGTATGGAGGATTCGAGTCCTCTGGAAGGTGTTGGAAGCTTTCTCCAGATCAAAAAACACAGCCACAGTCTGGTATTTCTGCGGAAAACGATTCATGACACGTGTTGACAAAGTAATGAAATGGCCAACTACAGAAAAGCGTACTCGAAATGCACGTTGTGCAGTAGATAGTACACTGTGAGATTCGAGCCAACATACCAACCAGCCACGAATCATACACTCCACCACCCTGCAAAAACAGCTCATGTAGCTAACACTTCATTCAAGAATCATGAAAGAAGGTTATATACATGGAAGAAGCCTGGAGATACTGGAAGGTCTCAGATAGATTATATAATGGTAAGACAGAGATTCAGGCACCAGGTTTAAATTGTAAGACATTTCCAGGGGCATATGTGGACTCTGACCACAACCTATTGGTTATGAAGTGTAGAATAAAACTGAAGAAACTGCAAAAAGGTGGGAATTTAAGGAGATGGGACCTGGATAAACTGACTAAACCAGAGTTTGTACAGAGTTTCAGGGAGAGCATAAGGGAACAATTGACAAGAATGGGGGAAAGAAGTACAGTAGAAGAAGAATGGGTAGCTCTTAGGGATGAAGTAGTGAAGGAAGCAGAGGATCAAGTAGGTAAAAAGACAGGGGCTGGTAGAAATCCTTGGGTAACAGAAGAAATATTGAATTTAATTGATGAAAGGAGAAAATATAAAAATGCAGTAAATGAAGCAGGCAAAAAGGAATACAAACGTCTCAAAAATGAGATCGACAGGAAGTGCGAAATGGCTAGGCAGGGATGGCTAGAGGACAAATGTAAGGATGTAGAGGCTTATCTCACTAGGGGTAAGATAGATACTGCCTACAGGAAAATTAAAGAGACCTTTGGAGAGAAGAGAACCACTTGTATGAATATCAAGAGCTCAGATGGCAACCCAGTTCTAAGCAAAGAAGGGAAGGCAGAAAGGTGGAAGGAGTATATAGAGGGTTTATACAAGGGCGATGTACTTGAGGACAATATTATGGAAATGGAAGAGGATGTAGATGAAGACGAAATGGGAGATAAGATACTGCGTGAAGAGTTTGACAGAGCACTGAAATACCTGAGTCGAAACAAGGCCCCGGGAGTAGACAACATTCCATTAGAACTACTGATGGCCTTGGCACTTCATATGTCACGGTTCCTTGTTCGATACGTCTAGGTTGGGCATGCGCGAGATTGTGTTGTTGATGTACTAGTTTTGTTATAAATCCTCTCATAGTTTTTGCATGCATGAGACTGGTGTAAGTGAGAGGAGTGTGCTTCACTGGTTTTTATTTTGTCGTGAAATATGTTCTGAGTTTATTAAGTACAGGGGTAAGTTGGGTGGGCCTAGGGTTGCGATGGAGGTGGACGAGTCGCAGTTTGGGAAAAGGAAATATGGGAGGGGTGGTTGGTCTCTGGGTGTGAGGGGCTGTTGTACCGGGAGGTGGGTGTTCGGAATGTGTTTTTAGGGTTGTGGAGGGCAGTCTAAGAGGGAATAAGTTGGGTTGATTGAGTTTATAGAACCAGGTTCTACTGTAGTTTCTGATGCTTTTTCTTCTTATAGGGGGTTGGGTGAGAGGGGGTACAATCATTTAGTAGTGAACCATACTTTGGAGTTTAAAAATTATGAGACAGAGGCTTGTACTAATACCATAGAGGGGATGTGTGGGACCATTAAGTCATTTCTTGGGAGGGGGAAGAGGTGCTCTTCTAACCTTCAGTCTCATTTAGATGAGTACTGTTGGTGGAAGAGCGTCCCTGAGGGTTTTTGTTTTTTCTTTTTTTCGGGTTTTTTTAAGGGCTATCAGTAAGATGTACAGGCCAAAGGCGGGTGGTTGGGGTGGTTTGTGTGGGTGGGTGGCTGCAGCTCGGGGGGGGGGGGGGGGGGGTTAGTTGTTGGTAGTGTTTGTGAAAGGGGGAGGGAGGGAGGAATGTGTTGGTTTGTGATTTAGTTTTTGTTGAGTTGTAGTGTGCGATTTAGATTTGTTTACTTGGTGTTTGTTTTTTGTTTATGGGTATTTTATTTTGGGGTGAGGGGGGAGGTTGGGTTGGGGGATGGGGTGTGGGTGGGTTGGGTCTTTCTTTTGGTTGTGTATTTTTTCGTTGGTGTGTCGGTGTGTGTATGTATGGATGTGTGTGTTTGTGGCTGGGTGTGTGCCTGTGTGTGATTGTGGTGGCTGACCTAGGTTGTGGCGCCGCAACTTTGTTGTGGTAAGTTTTTATTTTCCTTGTTTTTAGTGTATTTGTTGGGTGTTGTTGTGGCTGGTGGAGTGGTTCTGAGTTGTGTGGTTTGTTGCATTGGTGCTTTGGTATTGTGTGTTGGTTTGTAGGTATGTAGTTGAAGGGAAGTTTTAAATTCCAATTTGTGGTCGTATCTGTGGGTTTCTTTGGTATTGGGAGTCGCTGTTGACCTATGTGGGTGAAGGGAACTGTTCGATTCCAATGGTTGGTTGTGGCTGCTCCGGTATCAGGGTTTCTGTTGCGTTATATAGGTCAAGGGAAGTGTTTGATTCTAATGTGTGGTTATGGCTTAGGGGGTTCCGGTATCAGGAGTTGCTGTTGAGCTATATAGGTCAAGGGAAGTGCTCGATTCCAATTTGTGGGATTGGCAGCTTCTGTTGAGCTATATAGGTCAAGGGAAGTGTCTGATTCCAAAGTTTTGTGTTGTCTGTTTATTCAGTCATTTTGTGTGGTTTGGTATGGTGGTGTGTGTCTGAATTTGTTTATATTTACTTTGTCCCCACCCAAAAACCCCCAATTTCCCAAGCTTGTCCCATTACCAGAACGAGATTTTCACTCTGCAGTGGAGTGTGCGCTGATATGAAACTTCCTGGCAGATTAAAACTGTGTGCCGGACCGAGACTCGAACTTGGGACCTTCGCCTTTTGTGGGTAAGTGCTCTACCGACTGAGCTACCCAAGCATGACTCTCACCCCATCCTCGCAGCTTTAATTCTGCCAGTACCTCGTCTCCTACCTTCCAAACTTTACAGAAGCTCTCCTGTCCCGTTAGTTTCATTAGGTTTTTTGTGGAATGTGTGTGTGTTGGTTTTTCAATGTATTTTTGTGTTTGTTGTCATTTTTACATAATGACGTCATAGGCACCATATTGGAGTCGTAATGTATGGTCATTTCTGTCATGTTTGTGATGTCATGGGTCAAAGCAGACAGGTGGAATCAGACACTTCCGTATTTTGCAGAATCTAAGTAACTCTCTGTATGCTGTTCTGCACTGCTAGAAAGGACATTGTTCTTCCAGTAGTGCTCTCTGAGCTTCAGTTTACTGACAAACTATACCTCTCCAGCATTTTCTGTCCATGTCTCTTGTGTGAGAAGACAAAATAAGCTGGAGCTGTCAACAGTCTACCACAGTGAAGAGCCTGCTCAGTGTGTAACATGTTGTCAATATGTATTTGTCAATGCTGATTTTGTTGTCTCCACTATCACTCTCTAGAACACTTTTCATGGCATGAAGGGCATCAAATGCATTGCCCCTTCCTCAGCTCTTTCAACACTCAAGATGCTAAGAGGTTTAAATTGTCTCCCTCTGCAAGAGAAGGTTACCTAGGTGTTTTAGAACTTCTGATATTTCAACATAATCCAAGCAATGTGCTGCAGCAGATTACTGTCCTAACTTGAAAATGATCAGTCCCATTCCATCACACACATCCACACCCATCTTAAAAGAAATACTGTGGATGTGTGGTAAGTGGCTGGACTCTGTTCAGGCCACTCTGCAAGTGCCAGCAATTCCTGAACGGAAAAGATATATGTATTCTACCAGCAACACATTTAATGGTGAGAGATGAGCAGTAATTTTCTGGTCATTCATTACCTCACCACATGGCTTTAAGGTACACTGTCAATGATAGACAGCAGCAATGTGCCACACTTACCAATACAATCCCTTTCCCACTAACACTACATAGGTCACTGACAAATTTACAATCACAAATTAAACACCTCTCAGTCACTGTTTACAGGAATATATTTTACATAGAAGTTCACTTAACAATTGCAAGTAAGTAATCATTTAATGAATTGAAAATGACTCCACTATAAATTAACACATGCTCCAGTGAGGTTATTAATTTGTCTGCTCACATAACAGAAATGGACAGGAAATGCGTGGGGAGCAGAGTCAGTCTGTAAATTGAAACTCAACCATTGCTCATCAGAGAAGAATTCTTTCCCATAAAAACACTGCATCTGCCTTACAAGATGATTAAGAATAAATTTACCTTGTAGCATAGTAGAATAGTGTGCAGATATTTATGCAGATTTTGTCCATATGCAACACTTGGGTTAGCATGATTAGTAGCTCATACCTGTATTCAATGTAGTGTTAACACACTTTGTGGAAAATAAACATCACTTGGGCATGTCTGTGCATTTTGTCACCAGCGATTCATAATGCGCACTGTGGAGGGTTGATGTAACTTCATGAAACACCATGTAGTTGCTTCCTGTCACACAGTAAGGATTACGGAAGTGTCCGATTCTTCCCAGTCTGCTTTGACCCATCATATGGCGGAAATGGCTATTCTAAGCGTCTCCAATATGGTGTCTGTGATGTGACTACATACAAACGGCAACAAACAGGAAAATACATATAAATAGGACAATAACATCTCCCTCCTAAAATACAATGAAACTAATGGGACAACCATGGGGGGATGATGATGATGATGATGATGATCATGTCCCATACGCCGAGGAGCGTAGGGGACGATGCGGGAGGGGACGACCCCACCACTGTACTAGGCAAGGTCCTAGTGGAGATTGTTTGCCATTGCCTTCCTCCGACTGTAATGGAGATGAATGACGATGATGATGACGATGATGATGATGATGATGATGAAGATGATGAAGATGATGATGAAGATGACACAACAACACCCAGTCATCTCGAGGCAGGAAAATTCCTGACCCCGCCGGGAATCAAACCCAGGATCCCGTGCGCGGTAAGTGAGAACGCTACTGCAAGATCACGAGCTGCAGACATGGGAAATTGGAGGTTTTTGGGAGGGAACAAGGTAAGTATAACAGTAAAAAAAAAAGCACACCATGTTCCCAAAACACACAAAATGACGAACGAAAAAAAAAAAAAAATTACAAAATCTATAGGAATCGGACACTCCCTTTACCTATATAGGTCAAAGAAGCTGGCGAAACCAAAACAACACCAACAGCAAAAACTATGGAAATTGGAATCAGACATTTCCCTTGACCACAGCTGACAATACCAAAACATCCACATCTAAACATAAAACTATGAAAATTGGAATCAGTTATTTCCACTGACCTATACAGGTCAACCATAACTATTGATACGAAAAAAAACAACACCTACAACTATGAAAAACAAAACTAAAACCACAAACCCCAACATCTCAAAAATTCAAAAGTCAAACATCATAAACTCTACACCGTAATGACGTCACACGCCACAACACCCCTACGTTATGGGGTCAGAGCAGATGGGGGAATCGGACGCTTCCATTGACCCACACAGTGGGATGTATGAAGTGTGTCAGCACCTAATTGATCTTCATTTGGATACCTATCAAGTTGGGAAGGGCACAAACACAATCCGGTGACCTACCTCCCCTCACGTTTCTACCCCATAAACCTTCCACCCTATTACATCCCTGAAACACAATTTACCCTTTAATAAATCTCTACTGCACTTGAACGTGGTATGCACTTTTAATTTTTGTTTTTAACCCACTTCGGTTAAAGATAAACATTAATTGTACACTGTTAAAACAATATGTTTATTAACTGCAATTTTTCTATACCCTGCAATGTGGAAACTATTAGTGCAAAAGAAAAAATTGAATAGGATTTTTTTTTTTTTTTTTTGCAGGAAATTTGATTTAATTTAATTTTGTATTGGGAACATTCTCATTAGAGTTATTCAAGGAAGGCATAAAATGGTACCCTTTAAACATCCCCCCACCCCATCCAAATTCTCATATCCCATCAGTCAGACTTTTTTATAGACCAAGATAAGTTTAAGGACATAAATGCTTATCCTGTTGAGAATGGTCTTTCAGATCATGGTGCACAGCTAGTTACAGTACATGACATAGCTCCATGCAGTATATCAAATCAGACTTTCGAAGCAGTGCGTTCAATTAACAATATAAATATTGCAAACTTTAGGGAAAGCCCACAGCAGCTAGACTGGGATGAAGCGTATAAGGAACCCGATGCAAACTTGAAATATAACTTATTTCACGATACATTTTTAAGGGTATTTGAAAATTGTTTTCCCAAGAAAATAGTTAAACATAATTCCAAGAAAACATATAAAAAACCTTGGATAACTAAAGGAATAAGAATATCTTGCAACCGTAAAAGAGAACTGTATCTAACAGCAAGAGGGAGTACTGACCCCGAAATTGTTCAATATAATAAAAACTATTGTGCGGTACTAAGAAAAGTTATTAAAAAGTCCAGAAGCATGTGTATCATGTCCGAGATCAGTAACTCTGATAATAAAATTAAAGCAATTTGGAATATTATTGAAAGGGAAACAGGGCAACCAAGAGCACAGGAAGACTTTAGTGCCATAAAACTGAATGACAAATGTACTAACAAACAATCAGAAATTGAAAATATTTTCAATAATCATTTTTTAAATGTTGGGGAGAAAGAAGTATCTAGAACTTCACTAGAAAAGGCAAGGCTACTAATAGAAGAGGCCATACCTGTGCAGTTTGAAACAACTGTAATCCCACCAACCTCTCCCTCTGAAATCAGTAAAATAATAAACTCACTGAAAAGTAAAAGCTCTTACGGAATTGATGGCATTTCTGGCAAGGTACTTAAAGCTTGTTCCCCACAGATAAGTAGGATTCTCAGCCACATATGTAACAGCTCTTTGGAGCAGGGTGTTTTCCCCAATAGACTGAAATATGCTATTGTAAAACCATTGCATAAAAAGGGAGATACGTCGGATGTCAACAACTACCGCCCAATCTCTCTTCTGACAGCTCTATCAAAAATTTTTGAGAAAGTAATGTATTCAAGAGTAGCCTCCCATATTTGTAAAAATAAAGTACTAACAAAATGTCAGTTTGGTTTTCAGAAAGGCTTTTCAACAGAAAATGCTATTTACGCATTCACTGATCAAATATTAAATGCTCTGAATAACCAGACATCACCCACTGGTATTTTTTGTGATCTCTCAAAGGCCTTTGATTGTGTAAATCATGGAATTCTTTTAGATAAGCTAAATCATTATGGTTCGAGGGGGGCAGTGCACAAATGGTTTAATTCATACTTAACTGGAAGATTGCAGAAAGTTGAAATAAGTGGTTCATGTAATGTTAAAACAACAGCTGATTCCTCAAACTGGGGGGGGGGGGGGGGGGGGGGGCTATCAAGTACGGGGTCCCACAGGGTTCGGTCTAAGGTCCTTTACTGTTCTTAATATACATTAATGACTTACCATTCCACATTGATGAAGATGAAAAGTTAGTTCTTTTTGCTGATGATACAAGTATAATAATAACATCCAAAAACCAAGAGATGTAATTGTAAATGATGTTTTTCACAGAATTATTAAGTGGTTCTCAGCAAACGGACTCTCTTTAAATTTTGATAAAACACAGTATATACAGTTCCGTACAGTAAATGGCACAACTCCAGTAATAAATATAGACTTTGAACAGAAGTCTGTAGCTAAGGTAGAATTTTCAAAATTTTTAGGTATGTCCATTGATGAGAGGTTAAACTAGAAGCAACGCATTGATGGTCTGCTGAAACGTCTGAGTTCAGCTACGTATGCTATTAGGGTTATTGCAAAGTTTGGTGATAAGAATCTCAGTAAATTAGCTTACTATGCCTACTTTCATTCACTACTTTCATATGGCATCATATTCTGGGGTAATTCATCGTTAAGTAGAAAAGTATTCATTGCTCAAAAACATGTAATCAGAATAATTGCTGGAGCCCACCCACGGTCATCCTGCAGACATCTATTTAAGGATCTAAGGATCCTCACAGTAACCTCACAGTATATATATATTCACTTATGAAATTTGTTGTTAATAATCTAACCCAGCTCAAAAGTAATAGCAGTGTGCATAACTATAACACCAGGAGAAAGGATGATCTTCACTATGCAGGGTTAAATCTGACTTTGGCACAGAAAGGGGTAAATTATGCTGCCACAAAAGTCTTTGGTCACTTACCAAGCAGCATCAAAAGCCTGACAGATAGCCAACTAACATTTAAAAATAAATTAAAAGAATTTCTAGATGACAACTTCTAGTCATTGGCTGAATTTTTAGATATAAATTAAGGGGAAAAAAAGCAGCAGCAACAACAACAACAACTTAAACATTAGTGTCATGCAATGTTTTGTGTAATGTAATATTGTGTACAGACATCTTTTATAAACCTGACACGTTCCACATCATTACGAAGTGTCGTATTCATGATCTATGGAACAAGTATTAATCTAATCTAATCTAATCTATTTAGTATGTTGTTCATGGCACTCTCTCCTACCACATTTACAACTATGCAAATGTTTTCCCTAAATTTCCTTTGTTGTCTGGACTAGGCTGGCCAACAAGTTGTTGATCACTTAAAGCTCTTGTGCTGTGCTGTCCCTTGCCTTCTCAGGCAGGACCTCAGTGAATCATTATTCCTCACCACTGATGCCTCCAAACACAGTAATTGTACAGTTTTACCACACAAAGACTGCTGTAGGAGAAGGGTTAAAAATGTGGATGGGGGATAAAGTTACAGAAGAAAATACTCAACTGGAAACGTTGAGAAGGTGACACAATCTTTTTAAGAGATACCTATACGCAGTGTTCATTTTATGATTTTACTGCTTGTTTTAATGTAACCTTACAAAAAATGAAAACATAGTATATATTACATTTCTTACCATTTCATCTTCAAGAACTACCCCTGGCATTGTCAGAAGCTCACGATCAGGGGCATATGTACCAGGTGGTGAAGTTACTGCTGCTATTAGGGCCTTGCGTGTGTGCTCTGTTGGGATCCAAGCATCACGACGCCTGTCTGCTTCACTTGGATGCTGTCCTGGTGGTGATGAAGGTGACAAGAATGAAATATCGTCATCTGTAGTGGCTGTTAAATCTGGAGAAGTCAGTACACTACTAGTTGTGTCACTTGGCATTTCAACAGACAAAATGTGGTTCCCGCTACCACTAACACTACCAAGCATATCAAAAAATGCCTTTGCAGATGAAGGATTAGATGTATCAGCAGCTGGTGACATTTCCTGTGATGCAAAGATCCGACAGACAGTAGGTTCATTTTCTCTTGGCAGTTTCGTTTGAACGGCACCAAACAATGACTGTGACTGATTTGCACCAAACTGTTTCTGTGCCTGACCTGTAAATACTTGAGACTGGCTTGCACTAAACAGGTCCTGTGAACTGGAACTCTCACGAACACTGGTCATCATTGCCGTATTATTTGATGCTCCTGATAGCTGGTCGAAGAAGCTAGTTGCTGGCGACTGCGTTGATTGTGAAAAATACTTACTTAAAGAAGGTTTATCATTTTTATCCGTAGAATTAGTTTGACTGACTTTCTCCGATTCATATCTGACCAAAAAATTTGACACGGCAGTGACATTAGCTTGTTTAAATGCCGGGGAATTCGTAGTGTGATCCACTGATAAAGTAGAAGTTTCAGTTTTTCCGTTTCTGTGAATGTTCATGTTTTATCTGCAGAAGAAAGAAGGAAATTACAATTGAATTACCATTCAATAACAATGATTATAAATAATTTGGACGCACAACATTTTTCCGATATTATTTCCGTAGCTCATTAAGAACAGGAATAAAACGGAGATTAAATGTTAAATATGTAATTATTTGTCTGAGATTTTTACAACTGCTGTCATTCACCTCAGTCAAGTGAGTGCTCACGGTTTCTGTCCATTTTAATTATAATTGACAGTGCCCGTAGCTGTCAAATGTGTACACAGTCTCATCGAATCGAATCCAACTGTGTTTGCAAACAGATACGATGACAATTGACTATAACTGTTGTCAGGTGAGTCATATTTGACAGCCAGCTATTACTTACAAATATGTAGTTTTGCTGCTTTTCGCTCGTTGGTAACTGTTCCCAAATTTCGGACTGTTGCAACACAATTAATGCTTTTATCTTCGACGCTTTCAAGGCCTTCGCTTGTTATTTCGTCACAGCGAGAAGCAAAACATCATGGCGAAAGAAGCGCAATGAGGAGCAGCAGGTAGCTGTTCAGAGCATTTACCTTCAGTATTTGGACAGGTAAAGGTGTCACGACGATGCGTTGTACGTAAAGTGTGCTGTTACCTTACCTCGTACATACACACAAACCTGTCGTGCGATTTTCCAAGTTTGTAACAATCTTTTGACGCTTTAAGCCTTTTCGTTTCTTTATGTTAACTTAAATATGATGAGCGCAAGTTCGATATTTGCATATTATTGAACACAAGTGTCGACAGTGAATAGTTTGTGCGACTTTGAATTGTGTCTGTTTCGTTGTGAAATTATTTTTTCGGCCTTAGTTGGTTCCACCATTGGTTGTGTAAAATGTAAACATTGATTCTGTGGAGGTTTTAGATTGACAGGGGATGTGAGTTTTCAGTGATTTAATGTTACTTACGTTCGGTGTGTGGAATGCACGTGTTTGCCTGAGGCCATCTGTTTCAATTTTGCTCAGAATTATTTGTTGCACTTGGTCCACCTTCCCAAACCACAAACCAAGCTGGTGCTGCATTTACACATTTTTTTTATTCATTCTGATAATGCTGGAAGCCATCTCAGAACAAATGTCAGCACATGTACAGTATTACTGCTTACTGATTTTCATAAGTTGTGTATGTGCAGTGGCAGTGACATAGAAAAAGTCCTACATTGTCTCCAGATTTATAGATACTTTTTTGTAATTTCTTTCTACTCTGCTAGTTGCTTTAGGATTTTATTTGGCTTGTCCTCTGCATCTTTTAATGTTTTAATAATTTACTGTTATTTGCCCATTTAACCCAAGAATTTTCTTGTTGATGTCTGTGATCACAAGAATTATTGTATGTTACTGTGTCGCTGCTTTAAAAATTGGGTTTTCACTACATGTTTCATTGAAGAAGATTAACTCAATGCTATATGATCCTGGAATGAAATATCTTACATTGCAGGTTCTTGAATAGTGGTTGATCAGGAAGAACACATGCTGTAGCAATAGGAATAAATTCCATTGTCACAATACTCAGCTAAGGAGAAAACATTGAGGGGGTGGTTCAACCTCATAATTTAGAGTACCTTGGCTATTTCCTTGACCAACACTCAGAAACTTACATTAATAATGGCACCGAGAAATAAGGAGAACAACGGTGGACACAAAAAAGATGGCAAGGGTAGAAGGAAAAGTGAAGAGAGGTGCAGTGGTAATAGCAGTGGAGGAGAAATTACTGAAGATGATTATAGAAGACGCAGAGACCGCAATAATCAAGTAAGTGTTAATTAACATAATCAATTTGTATAATTGCTGACCTGAAGCTATTGCACTCCTTATTAGTATAAACTAGTTTGCAGAGAACTTAACATTAAATGGTCAATTGTTTAAGAAGTTTCAATTGTAGTTATTGAAAAATGTATAGATTTTTCCTCGAAACTTCTATAAAACTATGCATATCACAAATTTCTTCTGTAGAAACTATCATTCAACTGTTTAATATATAAAGATTATTGTTGTCATGTTGTTTGAAAGTTTGTAGCAAGTGGAATAATCAATCACTGTGATGGTGTAGAAAAGTAAGACTTAATTCATAACAAGGCCTGTTGATTTAGCTGTGACTTTGTGATCAGTTATCTTGCGTCTTCTTGACATCTTGTACAGTGTAAGCCTGTGATACTTAGTTTGCAAGTTAACTCTTAGACAATGTTACTTTGCCTTGGATCACCGTCACATGACAATAGTGAAGATGTCGTCAGACACTAAAATAGAGGTGAAAGTAGCTTGTCTGGAATTTGGCCTAGTACTTTAACTGTTAAATATGTGTGATGTTTTTGAGATGTAGTAGCAGGAATAATTGTTTTGTGAATAATAGAAGTAATCTAGTTGAAGCACGTCACTACAAGCTACAGAAAAAATATAGACTTCGTTCAGTGGCATAATTTTGTAGTGTGTGACATTGTACATGCACAAACAGGAGACCAGGGAACATCGGGTATAATGATGATCTGTAGGGTAGTGTGAGGTCCTTGTATAAAATCTTAGGTGTGGTGACATAATGATCTGTACCATGTCCTGATGTCTCACTTGAGTTCAGAGATGGTGTGGTTGTATATTGATGCAGCATTATTAAATTCAATTAATTTGTTGAGGTAGCCTCTTATTCTTTGGGGAGTTTCTGGGATTGTTTTCAAAGAGTTTGTGACACTAAATCACATTGTATTATTGCACAAACTGTCCCATTAAAAAACCATTTAGATCGGTGAAGGTGGCCTTCTGCAAACTACACACAAGCTTGAAAGTAATGTCTGGTATTGGAATGTCAATGTAGTCTCTTGATAGTGAAGTTCTTTGAGGCAGACCAAATTCAAAAACAATGTGCTCCAGTGGAAAGCAAGTGAAACTGTATTAATTCCCAAAACAGATAAGAGGATTAATACTAGTGATGTAGGAAACATGATAAATGTCGTAAACATCACGATTCTTATGTAATATGAGTGGCTGTATCTTTCCAAATGGGCTAAGTTACAGATCAGTCTGTCAAAGGTTTTATGATTTGCCAACTTAACAAATAAATATGCACCAAAGACTTATGTCACAGGAGCCATGAACATTATGGTCAAAGCTGACAACTAGTATCAAATATTCCTTATGTTCATTAAGAATACTAAAACTTGTAATTCTGTATGGAATCACACAACGATGACTGCAACATGGATTGACTCGCTCTACTTGAAATCCTTCCAAGCGAGAGAATGGCTTTAACGTGGTTTTCCATATGTACTTTGTTGATCCTGCAAGGGATCTGTAAATTCAAAGTATACATTAATTAGAGATGGGCAGATCATAGAAACTTAATTTACACACTGTAGTAACAATAAACAATCACAACGTTATTAAATGCTGTTTGGGCTTCTGCCAGCTTCAAATCAAATAAATTATAAAAGAAGCAGCTAGTTCTGAAAAAAAGAATGCTGCTTTCTCAGTTATATTAAGTAGTTGCTCTTTGTCTCCTATTAGGAGCTCAATATTTACTAGTGCTTTTTAAAGAAAACAGTTACCTACACCGTTGTTTGGATAACGAAATGCGTAACTGTTGGAGCACATGTTACTACAGACGTCACAGGCGTACTACGTGCCCAAGTATGTGCCATGAACAATGAAATCTTAATTATGTGCAGTAATTGAAAGCCTGAAAACTGTTGATGATCCATGATTAAAGTAGACAGTAATGTTTTGGGATTGTTCAAAAACAAAAATTACAGTGTCATCATTAAAATCACTTACCTAATGTTGATAATAAATTCCGCTTTGATCATCATACATGTGTGAAAATATTGTACTTGCAAAGAATACAATGCAGTAGAGTTTCGCACTACATTACACAATTTTGGAGCAAAATAGTCTTGAATTGGTTTTTGAGGTAGCACGTCTTTTTCATATGCACATTGTCAACTTGTTAGAAGAGGGACGCTCTTCTTGCTATTCCAAGTAGTCCAGTAACACTTCGGCCCATTGAAGTGATCACGTATGACAGTCACTGTTTTTGGAATTAGAGGAATGGTTTCATCTTTGTCACTGTCTTTCACCACCTCAGATTTCCTGTATACTAGCTGAAAAATATTACTGTCACTCTACATCTCATGACTTGATTCAGTTGATATCAAATTGTTCAAAAATATTTTCTTTGCAAACAGTTTCACACCCTGGAGTACTACTCAAAACAGAAAGTAACATTGCTAATGAGCATTTGTCGTCGTCCATACATACATACATACATACATACATACGTACGTACGTACGTCCGTACATACTGATTTCACCAATTTTAGGATTCGTGATTTTCCTTGGCTTGGCTAGGGTTGATTATTTTACCTTCAACAGTTTATAAATTACGTCCAACACAGTTACTTCTTTCCAAAATATCTGAAGATTGCTGCCCTCGTCAACAATTTTTTTTTTAGCATATTTCTTCTACAAATTTTCTTTGTCACAATGACACTATGATCCATTGGCTGAATTAAGGCTGTCCCATTAGGAGGTAAATATTTCACAGAATACGTGGCAGCCAAGGGTGTGTGTTGTATTTTTATTTTATTTCCTCAATGACTAGTTTTGACAGTTTAGATGTCATCTTTTGATCTTCTGGAAGTATTATTGTGCATGAAGTGCACAAAGGAGCCTTTCCTGATGTGCCATAGCTATAACGGCTCTGTTGATGAACTCTCCTCCACTCTGCGGCACACTGATGGTGCTATGAAGTTTTTATTTACTCTGTTCTATGTATTTCACAAGACAATGTCACACCTTTGTTTTATAAGCAGAGTGCCCTCGTGTTATATTTGTGCGATTCAAGCACAGTAATATTATTTCCAGAAGACCCAAAGATGACACCTAGACTATCAAACCAGTCATCGAGGATATAAAATAAAAATATTATAACGCATGACCTTGGCTGCCGGATATTTTTATTTGGCAATTATCAGATCACACCCAACATCAGGTGCAACTTATATAAATATTTTGCAGATATCATCACGTCATCAAATTTGTGAACGTTTTTGCTTGGATGCTAAGGAGCATTGTTCAGTAACAATACAGCACTTTCAAGTAAACCATTAAACATTAAATGTTCTTGCACCTGTGGCACAAAGCAATTGAGGAACCATGCTTGAAATATTTTTCAGACTGTCCAGGTCACTTTCTCATGAGAATAATGGACAGGCAAATTGTACATGTCTTTTCCTTTGAAATGACACTGCTTTTTTCGGCTTTACGTATAACACCAATCTCATCTCTCTGTGATCCCATACCATCAGCACAACAGTTATGCTTTCCTTGATTGACTTATAACCAGGTGCGCTGCACTCTGTCTTGAAAGCTAATGTCTTTGTTGGTAGTCACTTCCAAAACAACCTGATTTCGTACACATTGTGTATTTGCTCCAACTCTAAACTTTCTTGTGCATTAAACTCTTGGAAATTATTACAAAATTTAGCAGCAGCAGCTGCATTATCACAGCTTAACTTTCCTACTTGGACAGCGCTCTCCTGGATAGTATGATACTTTGAAATCTTGTTAACCAGTCATAAGATGCATTAAAATTTTCTTCTTTACGTACTGCACGAATATGTAATAATAATGGAGGTCCTATTTTAAAAAAAAAAAAAAAAAAAAAAAAAAAAAAAAAAAAAAAAAAAAAAAAGGGCAGTTGATATCCGTTTGACCTATGGCAGCACCATCTGGTTTCCCCCTTCAAGCTAGACAAGTTTCGTTCTTTGAAGTGTTTTTCGTTTGTTGCTTATTTCGTGAGATATTTGGCCTGGTCACGATCAATGGACCACCCTGTATAAACTACTTTCGAAGTGCTGAAATGTGCTAGAATAAATACATTTTTTATAAGAACACTGCACTGTACAATGTTCTTGTAATGAGACAGTCGTAATTCCTGAAATCCATCACCGGTGAGACTGGATCCAATGGGCAGGGCTTGCACGTTAGTGGGAAACAATGGGCTTCAGATCGGCAGGCCCAATCTGTTAGAGATACATGCAGAAATGGCCTGCGGTTCTAGCTGATTGTGGAAGTCCACTCGAGTGGCCGGCTACTCATGTGTCACAGGCTTCATGTTGATGAAATGAGACCGCAATACTCAATTCATGCAACAGATAACTTGCGCAAATACTCCAAGAATCAATACTAATGAGGGTAGGTAACAACTCACCGTAAAGATGATCGATGAGCCGCAGACAGGCACATAGAAAAGGCAGTCACACACTCACAGCTAAATTTTTGCCCGTAGCCTTTATCAGAAAATGAGAACACACATACATTCACACAATCAATCCGACACAGCTCATTCGGACATGACCGCTGTCTCCAGCCACTGCGTCAATAGCCTCTGAGAATCAGATCGAAACAAACCACCCTCACACCTTCCTGCCTCTCACCGGCAGCTGCTTGGCTAGTGGCAAGAAGTGGTGGCAACAATGGCTGCAAGCTGATGGGAATGGTAGGAAGGGAAGAAGCAGTAAGAATGAGGGAATAGGGGCAAAGCTCACATACTCTGCTGCGCCCAGCCAGCGACTATGCACGACACCTCAGTAAACAAACCATTTCGTCTACTGAGACAAAAATGAGATTTTTTCCTTCAAATTTCTCAGATATTTCCCTGAGTTCTCTGACACATCTGAAATTCCCCGACTTCCAGAACTTGTGGCAACCCTGTGTGCTTTTTAGAGATGTCTGTTCTTCAACTGAACAGCCTACTGTGGTATTCAGTACTGCACTATCTACGTAGCCAGACAAATTCAAACACACTTCATTCGACAGCACTTCAGTATCTCACTTTTTTCCCATGCTGATTCTTGCAGATGAGTCTCTTGAACTTCATCCTTCTCTTTGTCACTACTAAATTTTTATCCAAGTTCATATAAGCTCCTGGTTACATCTTACAACTCAACATCTGATTTCAGAATCTGTGTCACCCTGGCATAATCCAGTTGGCACCTTTCAGTGTCTTCACGCCTTTGACATCTTTCACTGCCTTGACACCTTTTACAAGATATCACCACTCTGTGAATTTGTAACAGTGTATTGCTCTTACTAACTAAAATTTATTGAAGAACTCTAATAGTGTTTCTACACTTTTATTCCTACTACTGAGCCCATGTTCTCCCATAACTGTATCTTCATTTCCTCCCTGCTGAAGTATTTCAATCCCCACAATTATTTGATTTCCACCTCTTTACATATTGAGTTACTTGCTCAATGCTCTCTTATTTCATCATCTGCTTGTGGTATCAACATGTAAATTATTATTTTTTTTGTCATTGGTTTGCTGTAGATTCTGATGGGGATAACCCTATCACTGAAATGTTCCAATTCACTTACGGATCTACCTTTCTGTTCACAACAAATCCTACTCCCATTATCCCATTTTCTGCTGCTGGTGAGACAACCCTATATTTGTCTGACCAGAAATCCTCTTCTCCAATTTACTTCACTGATCCACATTTGCACAATACATGATTTTTACCTGCTTGGTGACAGTGGAAAATTTGCACTGTAGTGTTTATAGAGTTCTTTCGTAAGAGAAGGAAACTAGTCACACTTACCACTGACAACAAGGTCATTAGAGATGGAGCACATGCTCAGATTAGGAAAGTATGAGGAAGGAAATCAGCCATGCCCTTCAAAAGGAACCATCCTGGCATTTCCCTGAAACAATTTAGGGAAATCATGAAAACCTAAATCAGGATGACCGAACGCGAATTTGAACTATCGTCATTCTCAATGCGAGTCCAGTGTGCTGACTACTGTGCCACCTCACTCAGTGCTCTTATTTCTTATTTTAACTAGTTCACAGTGTTAAATGGAAGTCTTTCTTTCTAAAGCAAATTACATTGATCTAAGATGTAAGCCACAATCTGCCTCAGCTTCCACAGTAATTGTCCCCCACACACTGTAAAGAAAAATGGATTCATAGTAGTGTAAGAATATTTTTAGAAAAGAATTCAATTTCTAATCTACTTGTCATTGGTTCACTTCTTTTGTAGTTCATCCAATGAAATCTCTGAATAGTACGAGTTAGGATTTATGATTCTGTGAAATTGTAATTTTCGCTTATTAGCTAAGCTCGACTGATGATGATCTATTGCTGCCATCTGACCATCATTGTCAGCTAAACTATTTACTATAGATCTCATTTATTTTGTGAAAAGTATTGTGAAATTATAACTCACTGTTGCACTATGCCTTGCAATTCTTGTAGGGTATTTTAATGAGGGAAACAAATCAAAGGAGGATATCACCAAGTGCCCTTGATTTAACTACCCAAAATGAAGTCAATACTGAAATCTCAACATAATTACTTCTCAGTTATTTCTGCTACATTTTATTAGCATCCCTTCTAATTGGTTGATGAAGCTTAAAATGCTTCCTACTTGGGGACTTGTAAACTGTCAAGTCACTATTTTCCAGGTTTTAAAGTCTACTACTGACTTACAGCACTCTTAGAGCTATTCAATGCAGTTATTTAAGTCTACGACCTGGGACTTCACTACACTTTTTGTGTGTAGTCACTCCCCCTTTCTTTATATTAAACGTATAGCAATGTGATACTGACTGTTGTCCATTTAGGAGAATCAGTTCAATTTCAATAACTTTCAAATCATGTCCTGTTATGTACAGTAAACCAGCAAAAATACCTTTAGAGTTTTACATTTCCTACAGTGATATGAGCTCACCTTTCTTATTTGACAAGTTCCTTTTTGTTTCTCAGCTGGTGATTGCGACTGTATGAATAGTTATTCAGCAGCCCTGTCTTCTGGGATCAGTTGTTTGTTTACATTGAACACTTCTGGAAATTAGTCCATAAGTAACCTCTTACCAGTAGTATTCAGGTTTAGACCATATCATATATTGCGGGACAGCATAAGAGCAATCCACTGATCATACCTTTGTGTGACTGGTCCATCGTGTTGAAAAATTCCTAAAGTTTTGCATTTAAACTTTCAGCGAAATGCTTTATACAGGGCTAGTAGTATTACTCTAAGAGTGACACGTTTTTCACGTTTACGTGAGGCACCTTCCCAGCACAATGTCAACCCCAACTGCTTAGCTGCAGTTACGGTCCAAATCATTCCCAACAACCCCAATAGTCTCTACACGATCATTTTTCTGCAAAGCCAAAATCAGATTATGGCTTGTTCCAAGCTGCTCTGATTTGGCTGGTCGTGGTGGCATAAAGTATGGGATATAATTTCAACAAATATTGACATGAAATTATCACTACACCTCAATGAAAGTATGAGCAAATTAAGAAGGCTATCACTAATTTAGCTGTGTTAATGTTGGCAGAACTCCATGGCTCTGAACTAAATTACTTTTCTTAGTACAAAATATGGCAATGCAATGACCATTTACATAATTTCTTAAATAATGGTTTTTGCCCCCCCCCCCCCCCTCCCTTTACAGTGATTGGGTATAGTTCAGTATCAATCCCCACTCCCTCCTCCCCACTGCCTGTAAATACACTTACTTAACCTCAGTCTACTACACATACACATTCAGAAATTATGCCATGACCACAAATGGCAGAATACAGTAAACACTATTATTCACAGGCAAGTTGTCTACTTTGCAGATTATCTGTGACCTGTTTCTCAAACTTCTTTTTTGCTGCTGAAAATTTTTCTTCAACCCAGGAGTAGTCATGGGTGTGTGATAATCTCACTTTACAGCACAAGTGTAGTAAACAATGTTCTGCTCTTACACTGCAAGCACTGGACTGTAATTGTTGCAGAAGACAGTCTTTGGCTTCTGTTAGAGTTGAACAATGTCTGAAACACGAAAATGTGTTTTGTTAATGACATAGCAGAAACTGGAAATAATACATAAACTAAAAAGGCTGTGCTGGTACACGAAATCTGGCATTAATTTACAATGTGAATGAAACTATGGTCCCTAATATTTGAAAAACGGAAAGAAAAATTCGATTTTTGAACAGTTCTAAATTGTTTAAAGGTTTGTCAAAGTGGAAAGCTGTGAAGTCTTCTCTACATGTGCAGAACTGGATACAGTCATGTGGAATGGTTTCGAGCAGAGGGCGCACTAGTATCTGGCCCAATATGCACCAAACACACCCAGTTTTTCTTCAAAACCTTGGGGTTGTTCTAGGTTCGAGTTCGTACTTAGCTCTCCACGAGTCCAAGAGAATGACATCTCCCAGACCTGTGCGCTGAGTGTCACACTCTTCCTCAATGCCATCACTAGGCTAGACCTCTGTCAGGTCACTGGGTACCCTCATGTTGTGTATTGATGACTTTTGCATTTGGTACAGCCCTGACTGTGTACCCTTGGCTGAATATCAGCTCCAAGGTGCCATCCAAAGGGCTTCTGCATGGACCCTTTCCCATGATTTCCAATTGCCTCCTGCATAAATGCAGTTCATGAATTTCTCTCATCATACTACTATCCATCCTGACTTCAGAACTCTACTTATGTACTCAACGCTTGGACGTTGTTGCTTAGTCCCGATTTTTTGGGATTCTTCCTTGACAAGATGATGACTTAGCTGCTTCAAATTCATAAAAGACTGGCTGAATGCAGAAGCTTAATGCCTTCTGCTTCCTTGCACACCTCAGAATGTGGATCCCACTACTCTCCTGTGTATTTATTGGGTCCTGATTTCATCCTGACTGGACTATATTTACCAGGTTTATGGCATCTTCAGCTTTCAAATTGTTAGACTCAGACCATCATTGTGGTGTTAGACTAGCCACATGCACCTTCCGGACAAGTCCTGTTGACGGTCTCATTGTTGAAGTGGGAATTTTCTCTCTTCAGAACCAAAGGTACTAACTGTTGCTCTCTCGTGTAATTGCCATCTGACAGTTTCCTCGTCATACAACTTAGAAATTCCTTTTGCATCTGCATCGACCCCTTGACATCCGCCCTCAAGTGGGATTACCAGTTGGAATGCACCTTGCAGCCTTTTTCAAGGACCTCCGCTTATCCTCCTTACAATGTACTCCCCATGTATTCCTGAAAACCACCTTTGGCTAAATACATACTTACGCTGTTGACTATAAGTGGGAGAGAGCCTTGACTGCTGAGTTAACTACAATAATGTCCTCCAGACCCATTTATTGAATTCCGAGTCTGATTAGCTATATCTGATCCTGAGAGCTTGGGAGCGGATGAAACCTGTGGTATTTTTGGGTTAAAAAATTCATCAACTGCTTTGATTCCCTGAGCACACTAAGCTATCCAGTGCATGTACCCATCAGAGAAAGCAATACAGTTAATCTTGGACTATAACTACAACATCTAGGAAAGGAAGTAATATTATGCTGGGAACTAAGGTACACGGAAATTCAGAGCAATGAACTGGTGTATGCAACAAATTAGAAGGAATGTAAAATACCTACTGTGGAAAAATGTAAAGCTTCGTTGTGCTGTAATATGACTGTTCAGAAGCATAGCCATGCACAACAGGAAGGAGGGGATGGAAGAGAACACAAAGAAGTTGTGGCCTGTGAAACCAATAATCTGATTATGGCATAATGCTTTAAAGATGGAAGCAAAACAAGGTCATTCTGACTCTTGTCAGGGTTGAGTACTGCTCTTTGACAAATGGATTCCTGCTCTTTTGAGGGAATCCAGGATTGTCATTGTTGTTGTCGTTGTTGCGGTCTTCAGTTCAGAGACTGGTTTGATGCTACTGTATCCTGTGCAAGCTTCTTCATCTCAGAGTAACCACTGCAACCTACATCCTTCTGAATCTGGTTAGTGTCATCCCTTGGTCTCCCTCTGTGATTTCTATACTGCACGCTGTCCTCCAATACTAAATTGGTGATCCCTTGATGCCTCAGAATGTGTCCTACCAACCAATCCCTTCTTCTAGTGCCCCCTGCGGGTTCGGGGGTAAGACTAGGCCCGTGGTATTCCTGCCTGTCGTAAGAGGCGACTAACAGGAGTCTCAACCGTTTCGGCCTTATGTGATGGTCCCCTCTCGGGTTTGACCTCCATCTTTCTAAATTATTCCGAAGAGCGAGCCAATTGCGGAAGGGCACCTTACATGGTGCACTGTATCCGTCGTGCATTGAGACCTTTAGCCGGCTTTCTCATCGTTGCAGTGATGCCCCGCTCGTTTTCCATCTCTTGGGCGTGGATACGTCCTTAGGTGCGATTACCACGCTGCACTGTGCAGTGTTGCTTTTAGCTGCGACGACGACCTTGGACATTTTTGCACCTAGGATCCAGCACGGTAGCCAGTCCGTTGTGGTGGGGCCGCCATGTACCCTGTTGGTTGTAGCCCCCTGACAACACAGGGATCGCTCTACTGATAACTGCGCCGTTAACTCCCCACGTATGCCAAGGAGTAGATGTCCATCTCCCTGGGGCATCGGGACTCCCGGCAGTGGCCATCCTGCCAGGTGGCTATTGCTGTGGCTGGGTGGCGCCCATGGGGAGGGCCCTTGGTCGGAGTAGGTGGCATCAGGGCGGATGACCCGCAATGAAGCGTGGTACATCGTCTCTCGCTGGTGGCCAGCCGCCAGCAGTCTCTAAGCGTTCTCGGGCTCAATTTAACGCTCAGAAGTACGATCCGAAAACGTTCCCCTCCCTGGCCACACCGTGGGAGGAACGTAAGTCTCAGGATGGCAGTAGCAGTTACTCGCCCCGATTCTTAGTTTGTACGAGAGCTGATGGGGAGTCTTTTCCCTCCACAAAGCCTCAGTCCTTCATCGAGCATTTAGAGGACAAGTTTGGGGAGGTGTAGGGCTTGTCCAAAATGCGCTCTGGATCGGTCCTGATACAAACGGCATCCTCTGCCCAGTCACGATGGTTACTTGCTTGTGACAAGTTGGGGGATGTTGCTGTTACGATCACACCCCATAAGAGTTTAAATATGGCCCAGGGAGTTATTTACCATAAGGACCTTCTTTGAGAGCAGAGGTGTACATTTCGCCGGCGCGTTCATCGTGGTCCGAAGGAAAGTCAGATTGCTACTAGTGCCTTCATCTTGGCCTTCGAGGGTGATAAGTTACCGGAAAAGGTCAAGGTGATGGTCTACTGATGTGACGTCAAGCCCTATATCACTCCGCCGATGCATTGCTTCAAGTGCTGGAAGTTCGGCCATATGTCTTCCTGCTGCACTTCCAGCCTCACATGTCGAGATTGCGGACGCCCATCTCATCCCGATACTCCATGTGCCCCACCTCCCATCTGTGTCAACTGCGGGGAGCACCATTCACCTTGCTCGCCAGACTGCAGAATCTTCCAGAAAGAGTGCAAAGTCATGGAATATAAGACCCTGGACCGACTGACTTATACTGAGGCCAAAAGGAAATACGACCGATTATATCCTGTGAGAATGACATCTTCCTACGCCGCTGCTACAACACCCGTGCTCGCCCCATCAGTTTCGCGACTTCTGGCTGGATCGACGAGTGGTACAACTCCTCCTGCCCCCTTGCCAGTGGGGGGCTCTACTCACCGGGTTGCTCCTGCGCCACCTACCTCAGGAGCAACACCATCCCACCCATCGGGGACATCCGTCCCCGCTTCTGAGCCGGAGAAGTGTCCAACTTCTTCGGCTTCTCACGCTCGCAAGGGGTCCCTTGGGTCCCTCCCTTCCCAGGTTTCCACCAGCGGGAAGGCTGACGACCGACAGTGGCGTAAGTGCCCACAATCAGCTGGTCGAAGGGCTTCACGATCCTCCTCAGTCCCGGAGACTGAATCGGTGAAGCCTTCTCAGCCAATTAAACCCAAGGAGCAGCGTGAGAAATCCAAGAAGAAGAGCTCTAAGCCCAAGGAACTCGCAGTGGTAGCCACCCCACCGCACCCTTCCAGCTCTGCGTCTGAGGACGAGGTGGAGATTCTGGCGTCCGCTGAGGACCTCGATCTCGCCGGTACCTCAGACAACATGGATGGCACTAGCACAGGTGCTCAATCGGAGGCAGCAGGTGACCCAGCGGCGTAATCTGCCTTCCCAGTCCTCACGCCTTTCTCAGCCATCGACAATACCATCCTCCAGTGGAACTGCAGCGGTTTCTTCCACCATCTAGCTGAGCTCCGCCAACTTATCAGCCTTCACCCTTTCTTCTGCATTGCCCTTCAAGAAACTTGGTTTCCAGCAATGCGAAACCCCGCCCTCCGTGGCTATCGGGGTTATTATAACAACCGGGCAGCTTATGAAAGGGTGTCTGGTGGTGTCTGCATCTATGTCCTTAACTCTCTTCACAGCGAGTCTGTCCCTCTACAAACACATTTAGAGGCTGTCGCTGTTCGGGTGTGGACGCCACAGGCTGTTACCGTCTGCAGTCTTTACCTTCCACCGGATGGTGATGTCACGCAGCATGTCCTGGCTGCACTGATAGCCCAATTGCCGCCATCTTTCTTGTTACTGGGCGATTTCAACACCCATAACCCTCTGTGGGGTGGGTCGGTGGAGACAGGTCGAGGCGCCACCATTGAGCATTTATTGGCACAGCTCGTTCTTTCGCTTTTAAATGATGGTTTCTTCACACACTTCATCTACATCTACATCTACATTGATACTCCGCAAGCCACCCAACGGTGTGTGGCGGAGGGCACTTTACGTGCCACTGTCATTACCTCCCTTTCCTGTTCGTCGCGTATGGTTCGCGGGAAGAACGACTGTCTGAAAGCCTCCGTGCGCGCTCTAATCTCTCCAATTTTACATTCGTGATCTCCTCGGGAGGTATAAGTAGGGGGAAGCAATATATTCGATACCTCATCCAGAAACGCACCCCCTCGAAACCTGGCGAGCAAGCTACACCGCGATGCAGAGCGCCTCTCTTGCAGAGTCTGCCACTTGAGTTTATTAAACATCTCCGTAACGCTATCACGGTTACCAAATAACCCTGTGACGAAACGCGCCACTCTTCTTTGGATCTTCTCTATCTCCTCCATCAGACCGATCTTGTACGGATCCCACACTGATGAGCAATACTCAAGTATAGGTCGAACGAGTGTTTTGTAAGCCACCTCCTTTGTTGATGGACTACATTTTCTAAGCACTCTCCCAATGAATCTCAACCTGGTACCCGCCTTACCAACAATTAATTTTATATGATCATTCCACTTCAAATCGTTCCGCACGCATACTCCCAGATATTTTACAGAAGTAACTGCTACCAGTGTTTGTTCCGCTATCATATAATCATACAATAAAGGATCCTTCTTTCTATGTATTCGCAATACATAACATTTGTCTATGTTAAGGGTCAGTTGCCACTCCCTGCACCAAGTGCCTATCCGCTGCAGATCTTCCTGCATTTCGCTACAATTTTCTAATGCTGCAACTTCTCTGTATACTACAGCATCATCTGCGAAAAGCCGCATGGAACTTCCGACACTATCTACTAGGTCATTTATATATATTGTGAAAAGCAATGGTCCCATAACACTCCCCTGTGGCACGCCAGAGGTTACTTTAACATCTGTAGACGTCTCTCCATTGATAACAACATGCTGTGTTCTGTTTGCTAAAAACTCTTCAATCCAGCCACACAGCTGGTCTGATATTCCATAGGCTCTTACTTTGTTTATCAGGCGACAGTGCGGAACTGTATCGAACGCCTTCCGGAAGTCAAGAAAAATAGCATCTACCTGGGAGCCTGTATCTAATATTTTCTGGGTCTCGTGAACAAATAAAGCGAGTTGGGTCTCACACGATCGCTGTTTCCGGAATCCATGTTGGTTCCTACATAGTAGATTCTGGGTTTCCAGAAATGACATGATACACGAGCAAAAAACATGTTCTAAAATTCTACAAGAGATCGACGTCAGAGATATAGGTCTATAGTTTTGTGCATCTGCTCGACGACCCTTCTTGAAGACTGGGACTATCTGTGCTCTTTTCAAATCATTTGTAACCCTCCGTTCCTCTAGAGACTTGCGGTACACGGCTGTTAGAAGGGGGGCGAGTTCTTTCGCGTACTCTGTGTAGAATCGAATTGGTATCCCGTCAGGTCCAGTGGACTTTCCTTCAGCGTGGCGCATGGCACGTACTCCGCCATCGACCTTTCGATCTGCAGCCCTAGCCTCTTACCGTCTGTCCAATGGAGAGTGCATGACGGCCTGTGTGGTAGTGACCACTTCCCGATCTTCCTGTCACTGCCACAGCGTCACTCTTCTGGGTGCCCCAGCTGATGGGCTATGAATAAGGCTGACTGGGACTTGTTTTTCTCCACTGCCGCTATTGAGCCTCTCTCTAATGCCGGCATTGATGCGGTGGTTCACTCCGTCACCGTTACTGCCGCAGAATCTTCCATTCCCCGTTCTTCTGGGTCCCCTCGGAGGAGGACTGTGCCTTGGTGGTCGCCTGAGATCACTGAGGCGATTAAAGATCGCCGGCAGGCGCTACAACGTCACAAGCGACATCCCTGCATTGAACACCTCATCACCTTCAAACGGTTGCGTGCGCAGGCCCACCGCCTTATCTGCCAAAGCAAGCAGGAGTGCTGGGAGCGGTATGTGTCCACCATTGGCCTCCATGTCTCTCCATCGCAGGTCTGGGCCAAGATCCGATGCCTCTATGGCTATCGGACCCCTGTCAGCGTCCCTGCGCTCTCACTGAATGGAGCAGTTTGTACAGACTCCGACGAAATTGCCTACAGCTTGGGAGAGCATTTTGCTCCTGAGTTCCGCTTCTTCCAATTACCCCCTGGCCTTCTGCTCCATTAAAGAGTGGATGGAACGTCGGAGCCTTTCTTTTCACACCCACCATCCTGAATCTTACAATGTTCCATTCAGTGAGTGGGAATTTCGCAGTGCCCTCGCCGCTTGTCCTGATACCGCTCCTGGGCCAGATAGCATTCACTGTCAGATCCTGAAACACCTTTCAGTGGACTGCCAGCGATGGCTCCTCGACCTTTACAACCGCATTTGGGTCGAGGGTAAGTTTCCATCGCAATGGCGGGAAAGAATTGTTATCCCCATTCTGAAACCTGGGAAGAACCCTTTGGAGGTGGACAGCTACCGTCCCATTAGCCTCACCAATGTTCTTTGCAAGTTGCTTGAACGGATGGTGAGCCGGCGGTTGAACTGGGTACTGGAGTCACGGGGCCTTCTGGCTCCGTCTCAGGGTGGGTTCCGTAAAGGCCGCTCCGCCGCCGACAACCTGGTGAGTCTGGAGTCGGCCATCCGTACTGCCTTTGCCCGCCGTCTTTTTCGACATGCGGAAGGAGTACGATACAACATGACGTCATCACATCCTTTCTACGCTTCATGGATGGGGTCTTCGGGGCCCTCTGCCGATCTTTATCCGCAATTTTTTGTCGTATCGTACCTTCCGCGTCCAAGTCACAGCCTCCCTTAGTTCCTCCCGAGTCCAGGAGAATGGGGTACCACAGGGATCTGTCCTCAGTGTCTGCCTGTTTTTAATTGCAATAAACGGTCTCGCTGCAGCGGTGGGAAATTCTGTCTCCGCTTCCCTGTATGCTGATGACTTCTGCCTTTACTATAGCTCTGTTGGCATTGCAGCTGCTGAACGTCAGCTACAGGGCGCAGTCCGCAAGGCGCAGTCTTGGGCTGTAGCGCATGGTTTTCAGTTTTCGGCTGCCAAGACCCGCGTTATGCATTTCTGCCGGCGCCGAACAGTCCATCCTGAGCCGCGGCTTTATCTTGACGGTGAACTTCTTGCTGTGGTGGAGACCCACAGGTTTTTGGGTGTACTTTTTGATGCCCGGTTGACTTGGGTGCCTCATATTCAGCAGCTTAAACAGGCATGTTGGCGGCATCTAAATGCTCTGCGATGCTTGAGCCACACCAGCTGGGGTGCCGCCCGATCTACCCTGTTACGGCTCTACGAGGCATTAATCCAGTCTCGTCTGGATTATGGGAGCCTGGCTTATGGCTCAGCATCCCCGTCTGCATTGCGGGTGCTGGACCCAATCTTACACAGCGGAATACGACTTGCCACTGGTGCCTTCCGGACCAGCCCTGTGGACAGCATACTAGTGGAGGCAGGTGTCCCTCCCCTGCGGTTACGGCACCAACATTTGCTGGCCGCTTATGCTGCCCATGTTTTTAGCTTGCCCGGGCATCCAAACTATCATCTCCTGTTCCCGCAATTGGTCGTCCATCTGCCAGAACGTCGGCCCCGGTCAGGTTGTACGATCGCGGTCCGCGTCAAAGAGCTTCTCTCCGGGCTTAGGATTTTCACTGTTCCACCTCCTTTCCGGGCCACTTTGCATACGCCCCCATGGTGTGTTCCTTGCCCTTGCCTTTGGCTAGACTTGACACAGGGCCCGAAGGACTCGGTCCCTCCAGAGGCCTTCCGCCGCCGCCGCTTTTATTCCATCCTGGCCACATATCAGGGCTCTGGCGTTGTATACCCTGACGGTTCGATGGTTGCTGATCGTGTCGGTTATGCGCTAACTCTAGGGGACCATTCCGAACAATGTTCCTTGCCGGGTGGCTGCAGTGTTTACACTGCTGAGCTGGTCGCCATCTTTCGTGCCCTAGAGTATATCCGCTCCTGCTCAGGTGAGTTCTTCGTTATCTGTAGCGATTCCCTGAGCGGTTTACGAGCTCTCGACCAGTGTTTCCCTCGTTCTCGTCTGGTGATGGCTATCCATGAGTCCCTGCATACTCTTGCACGTTGCAGCCGCTCTGTGGTCTTTGTGTGGACCCCAGGCCATGTTGGGATACCCGGCAATGAGAATGTTGACCGCCTGGCGAAAGGGGCCACCAGTAAACCATCTCTGGAGATTGGCCTCCCAGTGACTGATTTGCAGGCAATCTTAGGCCGAAAACTTTTCGATTTATGGGACGCTGAATGGCGCAACCTGCCCATGCCCCACAAACTTTGCCCTATCAAGGCGACGACGACTGTGTGGCGGTCGTCCCTTCGGGTCTCCCGCCAGGAGTCTGTTGTCCTCTGCTGGCTGCGCATTGGGCTCACTCGGCTGACACACGGCCACTTATTGCGCCGTGAGGACCCAACTCTGTGTCGCTGCGGCTCCGTTTTATCTGTGGTCCACATTTTATTGGAGTGTCCGCTTTTAGCTGTGCTCAGGCAAACGTTCGCACTGCCTGACACGCTCCCTGCCCTTTTAACAGATGACCCTGCTATGGCTGGCTTAGTTTTGCGTTTTATTTGGGCAGGGGGTTTTTATCATTTAATCTGAGTGTTTGTGTTTTATTTTATTGTTTTGTGTTGATTCTGGCCTTTGGCCTACAGTTTTAAACGGAGTTTTTAATGTGTTCTCGGTGGTTGACTTTTCCTTTTTTTTGTTCCTATGGTCGGCCAACAACCGTCACTCTCTGTGTGATTTTATTTCATTTTGTCTGGTCCTTGTCTACGTTTCTTTTGTTCTGTGTCGTCTGTCTCCTATTCTGTTAAAGATTTTTTATTCTCTGTGGGTATTTTTAGTATTTGGAAAAAGGGACCGATGACCGTCGCAGTCTGGTCCCTTGAATCCCCCAAACCAACCAACCAACCAACCAACCTTCTTCTAGTAAAGTTGTGCCACAAATCCCTCTTCTCTTCAGTTCTACTCGGTACCTCCTCACTAGTTATGTGATCTACCCATCTAATCTTCAGCACTCTTCTGTAGCACCACATTTTGAAAACTTCTATTCTCTTCTTGTCCAAACTATTTATCGTCCCTGTTTCATTTCCATACATGGCTGCACTCCATACAAATACTTTCAGAAAGGACATCCTGGCATTTTAATCTATACTCTATATTAACAAATTTCTCTTCTTCAGAAACTCTTTCTTTGCTCTAGCCAGTCTACATTTTACATCCTCTCTACTTCGACCATCTGTTATTTTGCTGCCCAAATAGCAAAACTCATCTACTGCTTTAAGTGTGTCATTCTGTCAGCATCCCCTGATTTAGTTAGACTACATTCCGTTATCTTGGTTTTGCTTTTGTTGATCATCTTGTATCCTCCTTTCAAGACACTGTCCATTCCGTTCAACTGCTCTTCCAGGTCCTTTGCGGTCTATGACAGAATTACATTGTCATTGCCAAACCTCAAAGTTTTTATTTCTTCTCCATGGATTTTAATTTCTACTGCAGACTTATTTATTTATTTACTTATTTATTTATTTATTTGCTGGTTGCTCAATGTACAGATTGACCCTGTCTCACTCCCTTCTCAACCACTGCTTCCCTTTCATGCCCTTCAACTCTTTTAACTGCCTCCTGGTTTTTGTACAAATTGTACATAGCCTTTTGCTCCCTGTATTTTACTCCTGCCACCTTCAGAATTTGAAAGAGTATTCCAGTTAACATTATAAGAAGTCGCTCAAGGTCTACAAATGCTAGAAACATAAGTTTAATCTATCTTGTAAGGTATGTCATAGGGCCAATATTGCCTTGCATATTCCAACATTTCTATGGAATCCAAACTGATCTTCCCTGAGGTCAGCTTCTACCAATTTTTCCATTCATCTGTAAAGAATTCATGTTAGTATTTTGCAGCCATGACTTACTAAACTGAGAGTTCTGTAATTTTCACACATGTTGACACCTGCTTTCTTTGGGGTTGGAATTGTTACATTCTTCTTGAAGTCTGAGTCTTTCAGTGCCAAGTCAAATCCTTCCTGCAGTATCAAATCTCCCATTTCATCTTCATCCTTTTCCATTTCCGTAATATTACCTTTAAGTACATCTCCGTTGTGTAGACCTTCTATATACTCCTTCCACCTTTCTTCTCTCCCTTCTTTGCTTAGGACTGGTTTTCCATCTGAGCACTTGATATTCATACACGCAGTTCTCTTTTCTCCAAAGGTATCTTTAATCTTCCTGTAGGTAGTATCTATCTTACTCATATTGATATATGCCTCTACATCCCTACATTTGTCCTCTAGCCATTCCTGCTTAGCCATTTTGCATTTCCTGCATTTTTATATTTTCTCCTTTCATTAGTCAAATTCAATATCTCTTGCGTTTCCCAAGGATTTCTACTAGCCCTCGTCTTTTTACCGACTTGATACTCTACTGCCGTCATTAGTTCATCTTTCAAAACTACACATTCTTCTTCTAATGTATTTCTTTCTCCTGTTCTTGTCAATTGTTCCCTAACACTCTCTCTGAAACTCTTTACAACCTCCAGTTCATTCAGTTTATCCAGGTCCCATCTCCTTAAATTCCTACCTTCTTGCAGTTTTTCCAGTTTTAATCCACAGTTTATAACCAATAGATTGTGGTCAGAGTCCACATCTGCCCCTGGAAATGTCTTACAATTTAAAACCTGGTTCCTAAATCTCTGTCTTACGATTATATAATCTACCTGGAATCTTCCTGTGTCTCCAGGCCTCTTCCACATACACAATCTTCTTTCATGATCCTTAAACGAAGTGTTAGCTATGATTAAGTTATGCTCTGTGCAAAATTCCACCAGGCGGCTTCCTTTCTCACTTCTTACCCCCAGTCCGTATTCACCTACTACTTTTCCCTCTCTTCTTTCCTACTATCGAATTCCAGTCCCTCATGACAACAGCATTTTCATCTCCCTTAACTATCTAAATAATTTCTTTTCTCTCATCACACATTTCATCATCATCATCTGTGGAGCTTGTTGTCATATAAACTTGAACTACTGTGGTAGGTGTGGGCATCGTGTCTATCTTGGCTACAATAATACGCTCACTGTGATGTTCGTAGTAGCTTATCCTCGCTCCTATTTTTTTAAATTGATTATTAAACCTACTCCTGCATTACCCCTATTTGATTTTGTTTTTATAACCCTGTATTCAGCTGACTAGAAGTCTCATTCCTCCTGCCACCAAACTTCACTGATTACCACTATATCTAACTCTAATCCATCCATTTCCCTTTTTAAATCTTCTAACCTACCTGCCCGATTAAGGGATCTGACATTCTGCACTATGATCTGTAGAACGCCGGTTTTCTTCACTACATAATCTATGATTATGTAGTGTTTTTCTGTATATACTTTACAAGCTACTTTCTTCTTTGTGGCCGTGTGACTGTTTGTAGTTTATGCACGATTGTCACTCTGCCTCCCCCATTTCCAGCTCATTATGAATGGTCCCCAGGAAGAAAGATTGTTGGTAAGCCTCATTGTGAGCTCAAATCTCTCGAATACTTCTGTGGTTTCTTTTCACAAGGTGTACATAGGAGAAATCAGTTAATTGGTTGACTCTTCTAGGAATGTATGCTCTCGGAATTTTAACATTAAACTGCACTGTGGCACACAGTGCTTCTTGTAGTGTCTGCCAGCAGAGTTGGATGAGTGTCTGTATGATGCTTTAGCATGTACTAAATGAACCTGTAATGAAATGTGTTGCCCTTCTTTGTATCTTCTCTCATACCTCTGTCAGTCCTATCTGGTATGAATCCCAGACTGACAAGCAATATTTTCAGTTATTGGTCAAATGAAGGTTTTTTTAAGCTACCTCCTGTGTGGTTGGACTACATTTTCTGAGGATTCTTCAAATGAATGTCTGGCATCTTCCTTTCCTCTGATTACATTTATGTGATCGTTCAATTTTAAATTTCTCCGCACACATACTCCCATATATTTAATGGATGTGACTTTCTACTGATTGTTCTGCATAGATGCTGTGGATTAATACTGCACCCAGTCACTTTATACTGCTTTTTTTAACTAGCTTTTGAGCCACTGAAGGCTCATCTTACATAGTTGGCGAGAGATTGTGAAGTGATTGGTTGCATTCTTAATTAAAAGCTGTCACTGTTGTAACTGCAATTAGTGGTTCAATGCCCATAATAGAGAAGATGAATATTTCGTGGTTTTGTTGATCTTCTAGTTTTTATTTTTGAGTTCGTATATTAACTGACAGACATTACAGGCTAGCCTCATTCACTGTTCTTCATAGTTACAGGATTTGAAGCTCAGCATGTAGATGTCAGTTTCGGAAAAGGGTTCTACACAATTCAGAAAATGACTCAAATAAATTTGGCTTTGAAGATTAGCAGATTTATGAGTAGTGTTAAATACAAAAAAATTCAGAAATGTTAACATAGTCACCGGTAGCCTAGTGTGTAGTGTTAGAGCTTTGAAATTGGGTCAGAAAGTTCAATTTTCACTGTGCAGCTTTGTTTATACTTCTATTTAAATTCTATATTTATTGTCAAATGGAAGTGTTAAATAAAAAATATTGAATCATGATTTTGTAATAAAATGAGATCTTTCAATTTTAATAATTGGTTATACGAAAATATATTAAGGTCATACAGACATGCAATGTTTTATTATTAAATGTAAAACAGAAAGTATACAACAATAATACTGTTCAGTCCCCAGAAATTAAAAAAAAATGCATTTCATAACATAATTTGTGTTTCGCATTTTTGTACCTATTTTAATTTATGGTGAATACTCTCATTTTTAAGTCATTAATAATTAAAATTAGTCATTTTTATTTAAAAATGTTATTTGGTATATATTCATTCCATTTTCAGTTGTTAACAAATATGGAAGTGAAATAAAATTTTAAAAAAAGTCGTTTCCACAAATGAGATTCAAACATTTGGTACTGTGATAACTCTATGCACTTAGCTACCGACAGTTATTTTAATTTGTTGGCATTGCTTTATATTTCACAGTGCTCAGAAATCTTCTAATCTTCAAAGTTATTTATTAGTTTTTTGATAGTTGCATTGTATTGCTTTAGAAAATTGCTGCCTTGGCATTGATCTTCAAACTACCACCATCCCACTACCACTGTTATTGCACCATCCTTATGTGGGTGCTGTACTTTTTCCAAAACAGCAGTGACTTTCACTTTAAAGAAACTGATAACATCTAAGAAGCAGTTCCAAAACTGGCAACTTCCTGGTATGTTTTTTGTTCTCAGCAGGAACTGTTTCCACAAGGCTGTAAAAACCTAATATTAGTCAGTTGAGCATAATGATGAAATTACATAGCTTACGTTTCTACCACAAGCAGAAGATTTGAATATTGCTGGGGCTTTGGGGGTCTGCATTGGCCAAACAATTAATGGCCATTTTATCCCAACAAGCAGTATCAAGTTAGCAGAACAGTTTCTTTGTAGCAATTGTACATATTATTCACTGATGTTCTGTTTTTGAATTTTTGTGAACCAATGTTCCAGATAATTGATGTTTAAAGTGTGAAAAGGATGATGTGCACAAAGATTTGTGCCTATTCATATTATGTTGTTCAACCTCTGTATATGTATAGACTGATTATAAATTTGCCTGCTCAGATTGATTATTTCCATCTATCAAGATTTATAGGGTCTTGAGTGTACACAGGACTTCTATGACACTAATTGATGACTGTTTTCATTTTAACTCACTCTCAGTGTACTAACATCTAAAAAAGTAACTCTTTGATCGGAACTGACTGTGTGAATCTGCAGAAAAAAGAATAAGGATTTCATATTCTGTTAGTGACAAGAACTTTTGAAACAAAACGAAAGCTTGAATAGGACAAAGATGGGTAAGGAAATGTGCTGTATGCTTTTCATAGAGACCATCCCAGCATTTGATTTACGAAAACTGATGTAAAGGTAAATGTGGTTTGTCGGATGAGGATTTGAGCCCTCCTCATGTTGAATGTAAGTCCAATGTAGGTGGAGATTGGGACAAGTTTACAATTTTGCATTTTCCAATGATAACTGTATGAATATCAATTTGATGACCTAATGTGACATTTGGAGAGAATTTGGCACGATATCCCTCAACATATAACTCTGTCTGGCACTACCAAGCTGAATAACTGCTTGCTTAAGGGCCATAGGTGGACCAGTGCATTACTGAGTTAATCAATTTGTGAAGCTCTTTTGCTGGAATAAATCAATTGTTTGCCTGTACATGTGTATCACATCTGTCAATTTCTGTCCCTGTGTGGTGCATTGCTCTTGTTTTGTCTTGTAATATATTTGGCTGTATACACACAACAGAGCAGAATATCATATAGGCCCTTTTTTGCACAGAACTCTCTACTAATCTTAATCTTATTCCTGAGAACAATGACAGTGAGTCACAATTGAAATAGACATTTCACCTATGAACTGAAGCCATATTGTCACTGCGGACACTAGAACACTAAAACTTAAAAAGTTAGATATTTCCCAAAATCAGAGACCAGAATAGTGAGTAGTCCTACTGATTCACAACCTTAACTTAAGAAAAAGAATGATGAGTTACTTTCTCATAATAAATTCTCCATGATTAATTTTCAGCTGTAGAGTTGAGAATTTCCTGGCCATTCTTGTTTGCAATTGGTATTCTATCTGTGTTTTCATGTGTGAAATTCTAATGAATCTGTTGTAAGTCTTGTTTTGCAGGCCGTTAAACGTAGTCGTGTGAAGAGTAAGTTACGTACTCAGCAAACTCTAGAGAGAGTTCATCAGCTGAAGACAGAAAATGAAATGCTTGAAGAAAAAATAAAAGTCTTAACAAAAGAACTTGGATTTTTGAAAGATCTCTTTTTAGCACATGCCGGTCAGTATACAGTACCACATGTATCTAATAATTGATTTCTTCTTAGCAAGGATGTAGTATAATTCATATAATTTCTAGCAAGTCTAATTGAGATATTCCAGTGCCTTTTCTTCAAGAATAATTTGAATTAGAACCTAACTGTCAAGTTTAACAGTTTGTACAGCTTCACATCAGAGATTAGAGCTTACTTGAATAAATTTTGCCAGTAGTTGTAATATCTTGTCTATTGCCCTTAAATGAAAACTGCAATTGCCACAATTTTCCTTGGACACTAAAAATGAATTATTAGAAGTTAAAATAAGACAAATGCCCTTAATTGTGTTCACCTGTTTCACTATATGTACCTGATTTGTCAGCTTCATGAGAGACACAGTGAGATTATGGCTGAAGAATGTGTGCAGAGAAAAGAATTTGATAACAAAAGAGTGATCTTAATCAGAATATATGAGCAGAGTAGCGATTTATCGTTCATGATCATGATACAAAGTGCAAAAACAACTGAAATAACAAGAAAATAAAAAAAAACTTCCCTTAAATAGAGCAATGAAGAGTGAAAAAAGGAGTCTTCATACACCTTGAGAGTATTGTAGGGAAGTGAACTCAAAACAGAAGGGGGTGGGGGAACATTGATATAGAAAGACTGAAGTGAGGTAACTGAAGGAGACTACTGAATAGATTTTTTTTTTTTTTTTTTTTTTTAATCCAGCTAAGACCATATGCAGATAAATATTCAATCTAGAGTTTCTTTTCCCAGAATAGAAAATGAAAATGGAAAGAAAAGTTGTGATAGACAGGTGATAGCTGGACAAGTTAGTTAAAGGATGGGTAGAGGACAGAGGGAAAGGGGAAGGGAGGGGAACTCCATGGCTTTACTAAACTGCACTTGTGAAGCATCTGACCATGGCATAATAGTCTTGGGAAAATGGTTTGTTCCTTTCTGAAACTCAATTAATCTGGCTTGGATGAAGTGGTGAGACGATCATCTTCAAGCATTAACATTTCCTCAAGCTATAAGTAAACTGGCTTTCTGTACCAAAAATGTACCACATAACTGCTTACCACTTCCTTTTTCCACAGTGAGGTCTTTTGATACTGATTGATCAACTGTTACAGTTAAACTGACAAAAGGAGCTAAATCTCAGGGCCACACTACATGTATGGACAGATCTAAAATGTATAAGGACGCTGGTTGTGACTTGCTCCTGCAGCATCACATTGCCTGTTTTCTTAATTACTTTGTATGCATATTGCAAATCACTGAAAGTTGCAGACAGGCACAACTAAGACACTTAAGGCATTAGCTTTTGGCCACAGCTATAGTCAGAAAAGGCCCCCCCCCCCCCCCCCCCCACACACACACACACACACACACACACACACACACACACACACACACACACACCTCGAGTCTGAGCTGCCAGAGGTGGCAGCCATGTATGTGTGGGGTGTGATCGCTTATGTTAGAGCTAAAGTGTTAGTGTCTTTTAGTTGTGACCGTCTGCAACTTAACATGTCAGCTTCCATCACTGTTACCCCATATTTTATTTTCACTTTCCAATATTTTTGTCTATGGTTGCAATTTTGAGATGCTTTATGTGGATAATCTTCAGTAGAAATATGGCAGTGCTTGAATTAACCAGCTCATTTCTCAGCTATTGTGGATGAAGCAGCACACTCTTTATAAGCCTTTACAAACTTTTGGTGAATTCCCTTTGTTGATAAATCAAACATCAGGTTCCACTCTACCCATTTGAATAACATACGTAACTTCTTTAAGAATTTGTATAAACAGAACTATATTGCAGATTATGTGGAGGCTAAAGGTATTACACTTTATTTATTGAAATAAAAAAAAGTTAAATAACGCAGTTTAAATGTAGACTGAAATAAAGCTGTTCCCCCCCCCCCCTCCCCCCACAAATCATGGACTTTGCCATGGTAATGTGCCTTGTGAGCCTAACAGTATAGATAATGATAATGATAATGTAGGTGCAACTGTATCGGAAAGGTGTCTGTGGAGTGGCCAGACTAACAGATAGTTTCTGAAGAGGGGCAGCAAGTAGTAGTTGTAGGGGCAACTGTCTGGATGATAGATCCGGCCTTGTAACATAAACTAATATGATCTTACATTATTGGAACTGTGAACAACTGAAAGCAAAGGGAAACTGTAGTCCATTCACAAGGAGGTGAACAAATTCTGAGAGAAGTACTAGGAGTCAAGGAAGCGAGCTCCACTCAGACTCCCAGATTGCACAGGTCATGAAGTGTTGTGGGGGGAACAAGCTGCACTAGTTTAACACAGTGCTGGCACTAGACTTGTGTTCACATATAAATTGTGGCATCGACAGTACCATCTACTGGCCACCATACCATCTGTCAGCTGCTATGTATTGCATATCTAAAAAAGTAAAAACTGGTGTGAGACGGGGTTTGTGAAAGTTGACAGTTTCACACTGAACAATGGTGCTTGTTGCTATTAATTTCATATCAGATCTCATAGACAATAGGAAATTAAAGAGAGAGAGTATTAAAACTAACATTGTGGCAATAAAAAGAATGATTAAAATTTTGAACATTTATTAGCACCTGTAAAACTGAATTGTAATCACACACAAATAACTCAGTTTGTCTCATCATTATTGTCACTACTATCAGATTCAGCAATATCAATAACAATTTCTATATTGCGAGTTTGGCGATGCAGTCACACCACCAGTAATCTTCTTCCTGTTGTTGGCCCATCCTGCAGCACCCTTTCCTGTTGTTGGCCCATCCTGCAGCACCCTTTCCTGTTGTTGGAATGTACTGACAGAAGAGATTAACTGGCAATTTTAAAAAGGTCTACATTGGACATGTCCTGTGAAATGTTGCTCCAGTTGTGCTTCTCTGAGGGATGGAAATAGCATCTGGTGCTCCCCTATGGAGCCTGGAACTCCTTTGTAACTCGTGAAGAGAGGTATTAATTTGCAACACAACACAACATGGCACAACAGTCAGATTACATATGCTATTTTCTATATTAGAATGCTGTGTTGGCAGTGGTCAGACACAAAACTTGAGCACCCAAAAACGACTGAAATCTGCAGACTTCTGCTGACTGAGAACTACGGTGCCCTCTTTCATCTCTTTGTGATAACATTATACAACTATTACAATAAGTTCCTATTTGGATCTACGGGCAGACTCTACTCAGAAGGATGTCGTATTAGAGAGAGAGAGAGAGAGAGAGAGAGAGAGAGAGAGAGAGAGAGAGAGAGAAAAAATGACTAAGAAATTGAAAATTTGTGACCAGGAAAATAATTATTCTGTTCGGTAAGGGAGATGAAAAGTTAGGTGATAGGAATTTAACTGTAAAAAAAAAAAAAAAAACCATGGGCTATGGGGAAGCAATGAAAAGGGAAGCTGCCTGGTAAGATTTTGCGCAGAACGCACAATAATTGTAACTAAAACTTAGTTTGAATCATGAAAGAAGATTGGATAACTGGAAGATACCTGGAGACACTGGAGTGTTTTAGATAGATCATATAATGATAAGACAAGATTTTAAAAAGAAAGATATTACTTGCAGAAAAATTTCCACGGGCACACCACAATTTGGTTTCAGACTGCAGGTTAAACTTAAAAGAAATTCCTGATAGGAAGTCAGTGTGATGGGACTGGGTAGACAGAAAGAACGTGACGTTGAAAAGTTTCAGAGGGATCATTAAGCAACAATTACCTGAAATGGGGAAAACAGATACAGAAGAACATGAATGCACAGCTTTGAGAGATTAAACAGTGAAGGCAACAGTGGATCAAGCAGGTAAAAATAAAAGGCCTAGTACAAAGCCTTTGATATCGCAGGAGATACTGAATTTGACAAAATAAGAAAATGTAAAAATGCAGCAAATAAAACAGGTGACAGGGATGCAGGTGTCTCAAAAAAATGAGATTGATAAGAAAGTGCAAAATGATTAAGTAGGAATGGCTGGAAGAGAAATGACAACCTATAAAAGCACGTATGACTATGGGAAATACACATTAAAGAAATTTTAGGAGAAAAGAGAAGCAGCTGTATGAATATGATGAACACAGATGGTGAAATGTGAAATGAATATTTAAGGTTGAAAAAACTATGTTTTTGTTCTATTTATATTTATTTCAAACTGGTTTTCATCTTACTAAGCCATCGCTGGCAAAAAACTGGTTACTGTCTAGAAGAAATGCTTGTGTGGAGAAAGCAAGATGTAAGAAACAGTCATACTACCAATACATTCAGAGCCTTTGGTGGTAACATAGGTGAGAAAGGTCTGATCGAGCATTCAACACCCATATTATGCACAAAACATGTTAAATCTTACAATATGGATAGTATCAAACGTGGTACACAGCAAAAACACTCAATATTGAAGTACAAAAGTTGTATGAATGTGATACTTTATTTTATCTCTTAAATTTTACTAAGATACAAAAATTCTGCCATGGTACAAATATGTGGAAATGAATGTGGTCATTGGAATTGAAGTGTGGGAGTATGTAATTGGTTGGATCATATGAAGCTTAAGAGTGGGGATGTGCTTAGCTGTAGCTAATTGTTTAGAACAGGGGGCGGGGGGGGGGGGGGGGGGGGGGGGGGGGGTTGAGCTAAATCCTTATTTACTGTAAGTGCTTCTAATAGGCTTTTTTTCCCTTTTTTTGGTTATATGTATCCCTCCTGTGTGGACTTCGTCTATGTGACCTTCCTCTAGTACATGTTGTCATCTCCAGCTACATACATGGTCAGTCAGAATAACTGCTATAGTCTTGCTTGTTTGACCAATATTTCATTAGTTAAAGTCTCTGCAAGTTATTCTATAAACACCATTATAACTTAATAAATCTGTTTTAGCCTTGCTTTTGAATCAGATTTAGTTGTTGTGCCTAATAAAATGAAGTTTTATAGTTACAAAGTTAAAGAGTTTTGGCTAATTTGTTGAATGACATTCCTAAATAAGGACTTGTACACCAATTGATTTTAGTTAAGACTCACTGCAGAGGGAGCAGAAAGGTGCGACAAGATCATCCTTCTGTGTTTCTTGTGTAGGATGTTGTTAACCAAATTGGGGGCTATAGCCTTTGCTAGATGAAATAAATTTAGTTGTCCAGTTGTGTTTGGAAATTATATTTAAATATTAAGCCATGGTTATAAAATACTAAAACAGATTATCTACAGGGGAGAAGTGTAGGTGCACATGAAACAATACTGGCCCTATGACTTGCCTTAAAACAATCTCTCAGGAAGGAAGTAAGTCGTTTGGCAGAAATACTCTTCAAAATTATAAACATGGCAGGGATAAAATACAGCGAGTGAAGAGTTACCTAAGACTTCTACAGAAAGTAGAGAAATTTGGAAAAGGAAGTTCAGGGAGAAGAAATAAATTACATTAAGCAATTTGCGATTTGTTGATGAAATTGTAATTGACTTGCTAGATCATTTACACAGAATGGATGGTCTTGAAAAGAGATTAAAAGATTGTCTAATAAAGTAAATAAAAGAAAGTACAAAATTGATGTTCTACACAATTTATAATAATAGTTATTCTACCAAGCAGCAACAGAAGAATGAGTCAGTATAATAGAATTTTGCTATTTAGGCAGCAAGAGAGCTGATGGTGGTCAAAATACAGGATGTAAAAAGTGACTGGCAACAGCAATAGCAAGAACAGTGTTCCAGAAAGAGAAAACTGTAACATCTATTATTGACTTTAGTGTTAAAGAGATTTTTTCTGAAGAAGGTATCTGGAGTGTGGCCTCATATGGAGCCGAAATGTAGATAAGCAGTATAGATGAGAGTAGATGCTTTTGAAATGTGGTGCTACACAAAATGCTGAAGAGGTCAGTTGATAGGATACAGCCTGAGGCCTCAAAGAATCGACAGTTCTGCAACAGTGGAGGGAAGTATCTTGTCACTACAGTTAGTGGCTGCAAGTGGATGTGGGTTTCCATAGTTAGGCAGGGTGAAGAGGCTTCCACAGAATAATCCAGCATAAAGAGCTCTATTGTACTAGTCTTTGGACTGAAGTTGAAACCACGACCAACAACAACTGCAGCAGCAGTAGATTTCAGCTAGGTGTTTGTATTATTTGAAGCTAGGACGTTGTAGCAGATACTGCAAGTAAACGCTAAAGTTGGCTGTGGTAGTGATGATACACATATACAGGAAATGTTGGTGATGTGGTGTTGATGTAGAACAATCTAGGTATACTGCTGTAGTTAGTGCTGGTGTAAATTCGCAATGAGAAGGAAGGAAGTGCTAGAAATACACGGCATGTGGTGTAGTAAATTTCTTCAGCCAGCAGTGTCACAGAGTCCATTTGTGCTGAGGATATGAGAGATTTAAATGCCCATCTCATTATATATTGCTCTGAAAAATAATCATATCTCGTTAAACTCGATTCAACGTATGTACATTACGTCACAGTTATTGCATCATCCAGTGCCTTAAAGAGCTGCTGTCTTTATCACCTCAGTTATTTAGGTTACTCACGAATAGCAAGTGCCTACAGCGCACTACTCATAAGCACTTAGTTCTCCATTATCCCCTATGACTATGGCTCAAGGCAGCTCTGCTGTTTAATACGTTATTTCCTCAAGACTCTCTCTCTTTCGTCAAATCAAGGAACTTCTGGTTCCAAAAACTACCCTTGTCGTAATCTGTTTGTGGCTAAGCAAGCTGCCATCTGGCTAATAAGCTGTCTCTATATTTATTTGATTATTTAATTTCTAAGTGTCTGCAAGTGTAAAAGGTACCCTGTTGACATAAGTGTGTTTATTGCCTAGGTTACTTGTTTTCTAACACTCGTAATTACTTATGCTATTAAATGTACAGTCTTAAGTTGATTAGATTCTAATCTAAGCAGCAGAAAACAATGTTTATTACAACAGTTGGGAACATATGTAAAACCAAATTGATTGCACAGACATTAAATATAGTTTCCTCTGCACTTTAGACCATGGCCCAAGTACTGCATATTTATATCTGGAATGTTCCAGTCCGTTACTAACTGAACAAAAGTGATGATTTTTTTTTTAACACAGTGTGAGCTGCAACAACCTGGACTTGCTTCTGCAAAGACCAACAAACCAAAAAGCTCTTTTGCCTCTTGCTACTTCAGCATGTCACTACTTCTGCCAATCACTAGGAGGTAGCTGAATATTATTAATCTGGTTCTCGTGGCCACTGTCTGTAGCTGCTGTCATTCCACTCACAGCTGATAATACAGGTGTTGTCACCCAACAATTGGGGTGGACATTTTGCTTTATATGGATCCACTTCTTGTCTGAAATTATTTTATGTGCAGCACTACATAAGTGTGTGCAAGTTGTCATGGTCTTGGTTATTTGCTAGACTAGGTCCATTGAACTTGAAATCCTTACCACAAGAATTCAGCTGTTGACAGAGCCCCCCCTCCACCCGCGGTGTCGTCTCATTGCTATTGATGGACTTGAGACCACTGTTAGACTGTTGGTCACCCCTGCTGTATGTGTCGACAGAGTTCTCTATCTGGGCTAGGTCCCAGTTGCTGGCTTCTGTGGACTGACAGCTCTAGGATGCCATCCAGTGCACTTCTTCATGGACTCTTTCAAATGGTTTTCAGTTCCCCACCCTAAGTACTCAGGTAGTGCATTTCTGATCTGAAGCTGTACATTGACCCCCAGTACCTGACAGTTCTGTTTTTTGGGTCACCTTTTTGACAACAAGCTTACTAGGTTCCCCCGTATCTGCTTTCTGAAGACTGGCTATTTGTGTAAATGTGGTGTCTTTTGCTTCTATGTCCACACCTCTTTGGACATAGGTCCTTCCACTCTTCTCTGCTTTTATCAGCTTATAGACCTGGTCCGCCATCATGGTATCAGTTTGGCCACCTGCCCCTTTTACACTAACCCTGTCGATAGTCTTCTGACTGACACTGGAACCTCCTGCCCTGTTTTGGTTCAGCAGCCATAACTCCTGGTTTCCTATGCCACTATCACTATCTGCTGTTTCCTGGCTCACCCCCCACCCCCCAGCGGGCCCACAGCTCATTTGTGGGTACGTGTGTGGTGTGCACAGGTCCCCAAGCTATTGCAACCTTTATTCTTTGCCAGGCTGCTTTATCTTCCCCTTCCTTCTTCTCCCCTGTGCTCTTTCCTTTCCCTTTGCCCCTTCCTTTCCCTCTCTTGGTGTTCTTTGTTGGCTGAGCTATCCTCATGACTTTGCTTTGCCTCGTGGTTTTGGTTAATTGCTTTTCCTCCTCCTTTTTGGCTTTTCTTTTTTGATCCCCTTCCATCTCTAAATTTGAAATCTGTAGTGTGAGCCAGATGGGAAATAACTCCTTCCCAAGTGTCTTTGTTGTGTGTTCCTCTCCCCTTCCCCCTCTCCTCATTGTACCCCTTCCCCTCCCTCCCAGCCATATAGCCCTTTCGTCTCCTTGCTAGGTCACAAGCTTGGTAGCCAGTGTTTGTGGTTGGGCTGTTATGTACCCACCTGGCTTAGCCCCCTGACAACACAGGGATCACCCTGCTGGTACCTGCGCTGTGCTTGTGCAAGCCTAGGAGTGGTTGCTCATTTTTTCAGGGAACCAGAACTCCCAGCAACGACTGTCCTGCCAGACGCCCCTTACTGTGGCTGGGTGGCACCTACAAGGCAAACACCCCCCCCGGCCCTCCCAGGGGGCTCACCACTCTTCGGTGGGTTCTTGGTTGACTACCACGGGGCCTCAGCCTGTGCAGCATTTTTTCCCTTCTGTGCTGCATATCTATCCTCTTGCTATTCTTTTTTCCCTCCCTTGGGGAACATGTCTGGGGAATTATTGGGAATATTCTGCATTCTGTCGCTGACGTGCAAACAGTCTCACCTTTGTTTTTCACTCCCTTTTCCTTTGTTTCCCTTCTCCTCCTGTTCCTCTGCTTCAGAATTTGAGGAGCCTTCCTTTTTCTTCTTCCTCCCTGTGCACTCCTGAAGGCCAGCCCACACATCTGATGTTTAACAGGTAACTGGGTAATGCATAATTCCCAGCCCCGGCTCGACAGGTAGGGTTCGCACATATCTCTGGTACAGGCCAGGCCCAGGGAGGGGTGATTGCCAATTGGTCCCTCAGTAAGGTGTTCAGGAGGTGTGAACAATCACCTAAGGCGGGTGCGCCTCCTTGTGAAGGGGGCCCCCAGTTGGAAGGTGCATGCCATCGGAGACGCTGGCAATCTTGGGGATTTCCTCGCGATGAGTCAATCATCTTCCCACTCAATGTCTACAAAATGTAAACTTAATGTGGCTAATGGTTCAAAGACCCTTCCCACTGCACCACGGATCCTCGTGGTCTCGCGTACTGAAGACAGTTCTTAGCCACAATAAATCTATATATTATTCAGAGAGGTGTAGATGCAATTGCTGGCCCTGTGAAATCCTGCTGTTGTTTACGGAATGGCACTTCGCTTTTGGAGACCACTTCTGATTCTCAAGCACAACAACGGCTTGCTGCCTCACTTCTCCACGGTTACCGTGTTTGTGTCGAGGCCCAAAGAAGTTTGAATTCATCCCATGGTGTAATTTACACCAGTCTGCTTGATGGTCTAACCGAGGTCAAAATCCAATCTTACCTCTCTTATCAGGGTGTCATTGCCGTACATCATGTGAGGAAAAAGGTAGATTTCGCCCTAGTGCTCACTCACACTGTTTTTCTCACCTTTTCTGCCAAACTCAAAGCAGGCAATGAAATTATCACCATCCGACCATACATTCCAAACCAGATACGGTGCTACCAGTGTCATTGTTTCAACCACACTAAAATGTCCTGTCGCCACACATCCATATGTGTCACCTGTGGTAGGGATGCGCATGGGGGCGATTGTCCACCTCCTTCTCCCTGCTGTATCAACTGTAATGGCTGCCATGCTGCCTCCTCTCGGGATTGTCCAGTGTACCTTGATGAGTGGGCTGTTCAAGAGATCTGGGTATAGGAAAAGGTGCCTTATACAGTCTCTCACAAGGTACTGGCTAGTCGCAAACCCTGTGTCCTCCCGTCTGGTTCCTATAGTTCTGTTCTTGTTACCCCTCGCTCCATGAAGGACATGGCCACGCAGACGTGTGACCTCCAATTCAGCTCTGAGGTTGTGAAATTGCCCAGTATCAAAGTAGCTTTGCCATCCCCCCCATCCAGCTGTGCAACAAGCCATCAAACTCTCGCCTCAAGGGGCGAAGCCACCAGTTACATAACCGGTAGGCCGGAAAGGACAGAAGGAGTACTCCCGTGAAGACTTCCTCCGTCCCTCCAGCCAAACACCCGAATCTTCATCTAACCATAAAGGCTCAAAGAAGTCCACCAAAGGCAAACGGTCTTCTCCTTCGCCACCTCGAAGATCCTCTTCAATGGTGTTGCCATGTGATACCTTAGCCCGGCCAGACTCCGTGTCACCGATGCACACCAACAACCGGTTTCCAGCATAGACAGATTGCACAAGCAAGCTGATGCTTCTGTGGACCCCATGGACCAGGATCCTCCTGCTTCTGTGCCCTGTAGTAGTACCTCTTTCCCAGCTGTCACTTGGCAGCAGCCGAAGTGACACCCCTACATCTCTTCCTCACCATGACTCTCCTCCAATGGAACATTCATGGCCTTCCATCCCACAAATGGGATTTACGGCTGCTTTTAGCGTCACATATTTGAGTCTGTCCGGCTGTTCTTTTCTGCCGTTTCTTTAATCATTTGTTTTTGGGAGTGATGGTGATTGGCCCACAGCTCCCTAGACTGGTGGTGGGGCTGCCACCTAAAAGTCTCCAGACTTGTCCGACTTTCTTTTAAGGATGTACTCCCCTAGGGCAGCTGGCTTCCCTACATGTAAGAGTCCTCCCTACCCTTTATTATGATTTGAGATAGTAGGGTAAATACAGGCTTGGGATAGGAGAAAAGGACCAGTGGGCCGTTGTGGGACACACTTCATCTGGCTCCTCCCCCTCGGCCAATCTGGCATAGGTGACTCTGCTGGTAGCTAAGCTACTGCCGGTATAGCCCTCTGGATCCAGTGCATGCAAACCACCTTGCCCACACAGACAGTGCTACTGTAAGGCGCTGTCCCCTGAGGATGGGGAGAGGCAATGGAATTTTCCAGATGCCAGTGATGCAATCAATGTAAACACACCAAATAAGACTAAAATTAAAATAGCTCTCAAACAGATAAAGAATGGGAAGGGTCCAGGAATGGATAATGTTACACCTGAGGTGCTGAAAGCAGATGCTGACACCACTGTAAATCTACTGCATCCATTGTTTGAGAAGATGTGGTCAGAAGAGAAAATACCAAAGGATTGGAAAGAAGGGCTGATTATTAAGTTGCCAAAGAAAGGGGATACTACTAACTTAAATAACAGTTGAGGCATCACCCTCCTATCTGTACCAAGTAAAGTACTCTATAGATTGATGCTAGATCGTATCAAGGACTCAGTTGAGGCACGACTGAGAAAAGAGCAATCTGGGTTTAGAGAGCACAGAAGTTGTATTGATCTCATCAACACACTGCATATAATACTTGAGCAGAGTGCAGAATGGCAGAACTTACTCTACCTTACCTTTATTGTTTTTGAAAAGACATTTGACTCTCTTAATAGGAGAGTTATGTAGCATACCTTAGAAGAATATGGAATACCATCAAAGATAAGTATTATTAAAGCCATGTATGATAGATATGAATGTAGGGTGCCACACAATGGGAAACTTACTGAATCTACCCAAACAAATGCTGGGATGAGGCAGGGATGTATTCTGTCACCTACCTTGTTCTTGTTTGTACTGGACAGTGTAATGAAAACATTTGTTGATTGTAGGAGAAGAGGTATTCAGTGAGGAAATGCAAGACAGGCTTGAAGACCTTGACTTTGCTGACTATATCTGTCTGCCCTCGCAAAGATTGCATGACATGGAAGAAAAACTGGAAAGACTGAAAGAGGAAGCAGAAATCGCAGGACTTAAAATAAATGTTCAGAAAACCAAGGAAATGAGAATGCGATCTGAAAAACAAGCAAAGCTAACAGTGTATGGAAAGGAATTGGAACAAGTAGACTCCTTTGTATATCTAGGAAGTACTGTCTGTAAAGATGGAGGGGCAGAGGAGGATGTAAAGAGTCTGATACAGAAGGCAAATGGAGCCATTGTACAACTGTACCCCATCTGGCATAACAACAACATCTCGAGACGAACCAAGCCGCGCTTTTTCAATAGCAACCCACAGTCAGTCCTTCTGTATAGTTGCGAAACATGGAAGGTAACAAACATGACTGTAAACCAGCTGCAAGTCTTCATAAACTGGTGTCTTTGTCAAATTATAAATACGAGGTGGCTAGATGTTACATCAAATGACGAATTGTGGGCGATGATAAACCAGCGACCAATTCATGAACAAATAAAGGAAAGAAAATGGAGGTGGATTGGTCACACAATACACAAACAACAAGGAGCTGTTGAAAATGCAGCACTGGATTGGAACTCACAAGGGACACACAGACATGGCCGCCCAAAAAAGGCATGGGAAAGAACTGTGGAAGAAGCACTCTGAAATATGGTAAAACGTGGAGTGAAGGGAAATGTTTGCCTGGCAACAGAACCAGATGGAAGGTCTTTACTGCTGCCCTATGATCCACCAGGAACAACAGGAAATAAATAACCACTTGAGGCTTTCACATTTCTTACTGATTCATTTTGCCCTTTCCCCAGAGGTTGGCATTTCATCCCATGGGGTCGTCATGCTGCTCATATGAGATGACATTCGTAGTCAACCAATCTCACTGACTACCAATCTTCAAGCTGTTTCAGTTCACCTTTTCCTTCCCCACCTGACTTTCTCCCTCTGTACCATTTATGTACCTCCGTCATGTGCTGTCACCAGGGCAGACTTCCTTCCATTTATTGGGCAGCTACCTCCCCCATTTTTGTTACTCGGTGACTTCAATGCGCGTCATCCCCTGGGATTCTCCCAGGACTTGTCAGAGAGGTACTCACTTGGCTGACCTTCTTAACCAACTGAACCCTTTCTGCCTTAATACTGGAGCACCCACTTTCCTTTCAGACTCCTTGCACACCTATTCCCATCCGGACCTCTCCTTGTGCACTGCCCAGCTTGACCCTCGTCTTGAGTGGTCCATTCTTTCTGACACCTGTTCGAGCGACCATTTCCATGTGCTATCCATTTCCTGACTCTACCCCCTCCATGCACATGCCTAAATATCAGCTTTCTAAGGCTTACGGGCAGCTTTACTCCTCCCTAGCGACCTTCGAAGAACAAGATTTCCCCATTTGTTATGACCAAGTAGAATATCTCACAAACATTATCCTAACTGCTGCAGAACATTGCACCCCCCGCACTCCCAGTCCCTTAGTGGACTGAGGCCTGCTGTGATGCAATTCGTGCGCGGAGACATGCTCTCCATGTTTCTAACTGCCACCCTATGCTGACAAACTGCATTCATTATAAACAGATGCATGTAAAATGTCATTGCGTTCTTCGGGATAGCAAAAGACCTTGCTGGCTTTCATTCACTAGTTCTTTAACAGTTCCACACCTTCCTCTGTAGTGTGGGCCAACCTTCGACCGCTTTCTGGAACCAAGATCCATTCCCCAATTTTTGGCCTGACAGTAGCTGACGATGTCATTGTGGGCCCTATTGCTATCTTCAACACCTTGGGCTGCCATTTTGCAGAAGTTTCGAGCTCTTCCCACAATCATCCTGTCTTCCTCCATCAGAAATGAGCAGAGGTGGCTTGGGCAATACCCTTCTCTTCTTTGAATCATGAGTGCTACAATGCCGCCTTTGCTATGAGGGAGCTCGATCATGCTCTCAGTTCATCCCAATCGTCCACTCCAGGGCTGGACGCCATGCACATTCAGATGTTGCAGTACCTTTCTCTTGCGGCCAAGCACTTTCTGCTTAACACTTAAAACTGCATCAGAGCAGAGGGCACATTTCCCGGATGCTGGTGTGAAGCCATCATTGCACCCATACCCTGACAAGGCCTGGCCTGGCCTGACAAGGACAAAATCTTCCTTCTAGCTACCGCCCCATCTCTCCTATCAGTTGCCTTTGCAAGGTGATGGAACATATGATTCATGCCCAGCTCGTATGGTGGCTAGAGTCTCGCAATTTACTGACAAATGCACAGTGTGGATTTCGAGCACAGCGTTCTGCAGTTGACCATCTCATTACGTTTTCCACCCATGTCATGAATGACTTTCTGCGGTAATCCCAGAACGTGGCCGTGTTTTTCAATTTGGAGAAGGCCTACAACACCTACTGGAGAACTGGCATACTCCGTACTCTTTACATGTGGGTCTTCCGTGGCCGCCTGCCCTGGTTCCTTCAGGAATTTCTACAAGATAGTTTTCAAGGTGTGTGTGGGTTCTGCCTTGTGGGACACCTTTATCCAGGAAAACAGTGTGTCTCAGGGTTCTGTCCTGAGTGCCGTCCTCTTTGCTATGGCCATTAACCGTATCATGGCATGTCTCCCACCATGCACCTCTGGGTCCCTTTTTGTTGACGATTTTGCCATCTATCGCAACTCTCCACAGACCTGTCTCTCTGAGTGACTTCTTCAGCATTGACTTAATTGTCTTAACTCCTGGAGCATCGACAATGGCTTTTGCTTTTCCCCTGACAAAACTGTCTGTCTGAATTTCTGACAGCACAAATGGTTTCTCCCACCATCTCTACATCTTGGGCCTCTTGCCCTTCCGTTCATTGAAACTACTAAATTCCTGGGGCTCATGCTCGATAGGAAACACTCTTGGTCCTCCCATGTAAAGTGTGACTGGCCTTTCAGACCATGATGCACAAATTTTAACATTAAAAGGCCCTTGTACTCAAACCAATGTCATATTTAATTACAAACTATGTAGGATAGTTAATCAAACAGCAATAGAGTTTTTTAAACCTTGTCAAGGAACAAGAGTGGCAGGATGTTTATACTGATGGTAATATAGATGATAAATACAATGCTTTCCTTAACACATTTCTCGTGGTCTTTGAGAGTTGCTTTCCATTAGAATGTTCTAAATGGGGTACTAGCAGTAATAGGCAGCCCTGGTGGCTGACTAGTGGGATAAGGATATCTTGTAGAACAAAGCAGGAATTATATCAAAATGTTGGAAGTAGTCGCACTCAAGCTACAGTAGCCCATTTCAAACAGTATTGTAAGGTGGTTAAAGGTGTTATTAGGAAGGCAAAGAGTATGTGGTATGCAAATAAATAACTGATTCACAGGATAAAATTAAAACCATATTGTCATTTGTGAAGGAAGTGTCTGGTCAGCAGCACAAGGTCGACAGTATAAAGTCAGTTCGCAGTAAAAATATTTCTCTTACTGATAAATCAGATATATGTACAGTATTTAACAATCATTTTCTGAGCATTGCTGGTGAATCAAATAAAAATTTAGTTTCTACAGAAAATCATATAACTTTCTTGGCAAATGCCTTTCCGAGATTGATGTCTGACATACTCCTCTGTGAATAAAAACAAAGATGAGGTGACTTACCGAACGAAAGCGCTGGCAGGTCGATAGACACACAAACAAACACAAACATACACACAAAATTCAAGCTTTCGCAACAAACTGTTGCCTCATCAGGAAAGAGGGAAGGAGAGGGGAAGACGAATGGAAGTGGGTTTTAAGGAAGAGGGTAAGGAGTCATTCCAATCCCGGGAGCGGAAAGACTTACCTTAGGGGGAAAAAAGGACAGGTATACACTCGCACATATCCATCCACACAAGCAGACATATGCTGCTTGTGTCTGTATGTGTGGATGGATATGTGCGAGTGTATACCTGTCCTTTTTTCCCCCTAAGGTAAGTCTTTCCGCTCCCGGGATTGGAATGACTCCTTACCCTCTTCCTTAAAACCCACTTCCATTCGTCTTCCCCTCTCCTTCCCTCTTTCCTGATGAGGCAACAGTTTGTTGCGAAAGCTTGAATTTTGTGTGTATGTTTGTGTTTGTTTGTGTGTCTATCGACCTGCCAGCGCTTTCGTTCGGTAAGTCACCTCATCTTCGTTTTTATATATAATTTTTCCCACGTGGAATGTTTCCTTCTATTATATTGATACTCCTCTGTGATATAGACAAGAGGGAGATTGAGTTAGTAATTAAATCACCGAAGACTAAGGACTCTCATGGTTATGATGGAGTGTCTAGCAGAATATTAAAGTACTGTGCTGCACATGTTAGCCCTGTATTTAGCCATATTTGTAATTTTTCATTTATTAATGGTCAGTTTCCTTAGCGATTAAAGTACTCAGTAGTAAAGCCGCTTTATAGAAAGGGAGAATGGGATAATGTAGATAATTTTAGACCTATTTCTATGCCATCAGTGTTCGCAAAAGTTATTGAAAAGGATGTGTGTAAGGATAATTGATCATTTTATATCACACGATTTGCTATCAGATGTGCAGTTCGGCTTTAGAAGTCGTTTAACAACTGAAAATGCTATATTATCTTTCCTCTGTGAGGTACTGGATGGACTAAACAAAAGGTTTCAAACACTTGGCACATTTTTTGATTTAACTAAGGCATTTGATTATGTTGATCACAAAATATTGCTCCAGAAATTGGATCATTATGGAATTCGGGGAGTAGCTCACAATAGGTTCATCTCTTATTTTAACAACAGGCAGCAAAAGGTCTTTATTCACAATGTTGATAACAGCTGTGATGTGGGGTCTGAGTGGGGTACTGTCAAGTGGGGGGTGCCCCAGGGATCAGTGTTGGGGCCACTCCTGTTCCTTATTTATATAAATGATATGCCCTCTAGTATTATGAGTAACTCCAAAATATGTGTTTGCTGATGACACAAGCTTGGTAGTAAAGGATGTTGTTTGCAACATTGACTCTGTTTCAAATAGTGCAGTATACGACCTAAGTTCACGGCTTGTAGATGGGGACTGATGACCTTCGCTGTTTAATCCCCCTTAAACATCCCAACCACCACCACCGAGCGAGGTGGCGCAGTGGTTAGCACACTGGACTCGCATTCGGGAGGACGACGGTTCAATCCCGTCTCCGGCCATCCCGATTTAGGTTTTCCGTGATTTCCCTAAAATCGCTACAGGCAAATGCCGGGATGGTTCCTTTAAAAAAAGGGCACGGCCGATATCCTTCCCCATCCTTTCCTCACCCGAGCTTGCGCTCCGTCTCTAATGACCTCGTTGTCGACGGGACGTTAAACACTAATCTTCTCCTCCTCCTCCCAACCACCACCACCACCACCACCACCACCACGGCTTGTAGAAAATAAACTATCGCTAAATCACAGTAAGACTTAATTTTTACAGTTTCTGACACATAATTCAACGAAACCCGACGTTTTAATTTCACAGAATAGGTGTATGATTAGTGAAGCTGAACAGTTCAAATTTCTAGGTGTTCAGATAGATAGTAAACTGTAATGGAAAGGCCACATTCAGGATCTTGTTCAAGGACTTGATACTGCCATTTTTACTATTCAAACAGTATCAGAAGTGAGTGATCGTTCGACCTGAAAATTAGTCTACTTTGCTTATTTTCTTTCGCCTATGTCGCATGGTATTATATTTTGGGGTAACTCTTCCCATTCTAAAAGGATATTTTTGGGTCTGAAATAGGTGGTTCGGGCAATAAGTGATGTAAGTTCACAAACCTCTTGTTGACCCCTGTTCACGAGTCTGGGTATTTTGACATTGGCCTCTCAATATATATATATTCCGTACTGTCATTTCTTGTCAACAATATTAGCTTATTCCCAAGAACAAGCAGCTTCCAGTCAGTTAATACTTGGCAGAAATCAAACCTGCATTTGGATCGGACTTCCTTAACTCTTGTGCAAAAAGGTGTGCAGTATACTGCTGCATCCATTTTCAATAAGTTACCACTCGAATTCAAAAATTTTAGCAGTAATCCATGTGCTTTCAAATCGAAACTGAAGAGTTTCTTCATAGGTCACAACTTCTAGTCTGTCGGAGTTCCTTGAAAAATTAAACTGGTTCTTATTGTATTGTTGATAGTGTTTACTTAAACTTATGGAATGGCTTTTTTCGGATTATAAACATTTATTTTTATCTGTTATTACTTTTATGTTGTAATTTCATGTACTGATAAGTTCCAAGACCTTGGAGATTTGCTCCTCAATTTGGTTATATGGAACTCAATGCGTAAATAAAAAATGTGTCTTACCTGACAGCCCACTGTACGCAGTCCCTCAATGTCCTACGTGTCCTCAATATTACTTCCTGGGCTGCTGATCGAACCACCCTCTTCTGTTTGTACCAGTTCCTTGTCTGTTCGAAGCTCGACTATGGGTGCTTTGTTTCTGCGTCTGCACAACCGTCCCTCTTATGTCGTCTCAACATTATCCACAATCGTGGCATCTGTTTGGCCATGGGTGCCTTTTACACCAGCTTGGTTGAGTGTCTGTGTGCTGAAGCTGCTGAACTACCACTGTCCTACTGTCGTGACTTCCTCCTCAGCAGGTATGCATGCCGTTTGTCTGCCATGCATGGCCACCCCTCGTATGCCTCCTTCTTTGATGATTCCTTTGAGCGTCAGTATGAGGCTTGTCCCTCTTCTGTTACCTCCTGGAGTCTGCTTTCGCCACTTGCTATGGCGGTTTAACTTCACAGTACCTGAACTTTCCCAGGGGGTTTGAACCCTTTACCACCTTAGCTTCATGAAGCGGCCCATGTAAAGTTTGGCTTTCATTCGCTTACTAAGGACACTACTCCAGTATTGGTCTGTTGCCTCCATTTTCACATCCTACGTATGGAACTTGGCGATAGTACCTTTGTCTGCACTGATAGCTCTTGAGCCAACTTTGGGGTCGGGTGTGCCTTCATTATTGTCATCCGTGTCTTTCGATATCGGCTTCCGGCACAGTCCTCAGTATTTACAGCCGAGCTTTTCCCCTCATATCAGGCCACGGAGTACATCCGGCGACACAGCCTTTTCAATTGTGTCCTCTGCTCAGACTCGCTCAGTGCCCTCCAAAGTCTTTGTGCTTTTACACTTCTCATCCCTTAGTGCAGCGGGTCCAGGAAAGCTGTCACTCACTCACTCACACACTCTTCATGGACCCAGTGTCATGTTTCTGTGGGTTCCTGGTCATGTTGGTTTGCCAGGAAACGAGGCTGCTGATGTTGCTGCCAAGGCTGCATTTCTCACACCTCAGCCTGTGAGTGCCTATATCCCCTCTGATGATCTCTGCATTGCTGTCTGTCAGGAGGTGGTGTCCCTTTGACATCACCAATGGTCCTCCCTTCACGTGAATAAGCTTCGGCTTATTAAGCCTCTCGCAGCACCTTGAACTACCTCCTCTTGGCCCTCCCACTGGGAGGAGGTTATTTTAACTTGGTTGCATATTGGGCATTGCCTTTTTAGCCATCGTCATTTGCTCAGTGGCGCTACCCCACCAATTTGTACACATTGGGCCCAAATTTTAACTGTCCACCATTTCCTGATGGAATGCCTTTTTTTTTTACGTTCCACCTTGGGTTTGCCGCCTGATTTATCAGCCATTTTAGCTAATGACGCACAGGCTGTTGACCCACATTTTACTTTTTATCTGCTGAAGCAATACTGCAAAGGCCATTTAATTTTAGTTTTGGACTCCCATTTCTCTGTGGTGTCTTTCTTAGCCCTTTTTCCATGTGCCTGTTTTTAGCTTTCTTCTATTCTGTCAATTAGGACTGAAGTATAGTCGTTTAACTCCTCTCTGTGTTCATGTTCTATAGTTTTGACTTGGGCACGTATGACCCCAGTTGTTTTATGCGCCTTAAAGCAAAACAAAACAAAAACAAGGCGAACCCATTTTCGAAGTGTGTGGTACCAGGGCAGACGTTTGACACGTGAAATATGTTGAACTCTCTGGCCGGTCTTCTATGGAATAGTTCTGTCTCAGTTCCTGTTTCTGCCTTCTTGGCATTACCCCTCCTTGCCCACCCCCTGGGAGGAGGGCCAGGCCCGCCGGCTTGGTGCAAATCCCTTTCCGTGGTTGCTGGTCTCTACCAGGACCAACGGGAAGACTTTTGCCAGAACACAACCCCTTTGCTTTGTGTGCACTCCCTGATCCCTGGTCTGATTGTGGCGGGAAACGTCATAGTTGACCCTGTAGATGTTTCCAATGCTTCGGCCCAGTACTTTGCGGAGGTTTTAAGCTCTACCCACTACCATCCTGCCTGCCTTCCTCGGAAACAGGCAGAGGAGGCTCGTGCAATCTCTTTTCTCTCTTTGAATCGAGAATGCTACAATACTCCTTTTACTGTGAGGGAGCTCGAACGCGCTCTCTCCTCATCCAGGTCTTTGCTCCTGGGCCCGATACAATCCACATCCTCATGCTGCAGAATCTTCCTCTTGTGGTAAAACGCTTTCTCCTCGATACCCACAACTGTATTTGGACTGACGGTGTATTTCCCATGCTTTGGTGTGAAGCTATTATTGTTCCCCTACATAAGCCTGGTAAAGATAAATCTCTTCCTTCCAGCTATCATCCAATTTCCCTTACCAGCAGTGTTTGTAAGATGATGGAACACATGATCAATGGTTGATTGGTGTGGTGGCTGGAGTCACACCATCTTCTCACTAATGCTCAGTGTGGGTTCCGAAAGCACCGCTCGGCGGTTGATCATCTCGTCACCCTGTCAACGTTCATCATGAATCATTTTCTGCAGAAGCGACAAACAGTGGCTTTTTTTATTTTTTTTTATTTGGAGAAAGCCTATAATACCTGTTGGTGGACAGGCATGCACATGTGGGGCCTTTGCGGTCGTCTTCCCACTTTCATCTGGGAATTTGTAACAGACGGAGTTTTCTGGGTACATGTGGGTTCCTCCTAACCCCCCCCTTTTTACAGGAGAACGGGGTGCCTCAGGGCTCCGTATTGAGTGTTGTCCTATTGGCCATAGCCGTCAATCCCATTATGCACTGCCTTCCATAATGGGATTGATGGCTATGGCCAAGAGGACGACTGTCTTCAGCATTGTCTGGTGGTACAAGGCATTTCGTCCACCGTCCTTGCAACTGGGCCAAAATGCTCTCTTGTTCATGGATGCAACGAAGTTCTTGGGGCTTATGTTCGATAGGAACTCAGTTGGTCTGCCCAGGTGTCCTACCTGGCTGCACGCTGCATCTGGTCCCTAAATGCCCTTCATGTATTAAGTGGTACCTCTTGGGGAGATGACTGGACTGTCCTCCTCCGCCTCTATCGATCTCTTGTCTGCTCCAAGTTGGATTATGGATGTATTGTCTACTCCTCTGCACGGCTGTCTCTCTTACACCGTCTAAATACAATACATCATTTGGGTATCTGCTTCGCCACTGGTGCCTTCCATACTAGCCCTGTTGAGTCTTTACGCAGAAGCTAGTAAACTACCATTGTCATACCGGCACGACATCCTACTCAGTAAGTATGCGTGTCGGCTTTCTTCCATGCGAGGCCACCCAAACTTTGACCCTTTTTTGATGACCTTCTTGACCACCAGTACGAGATGTACATTTCTTCTCTGTGGCTTCCCGGCATCCGCTTTCGTCACCTGCTTCAGCTGCTGCAGTCCACACTTGCTGCCACTTTCCGAATGGGGGGGGAGCCCTTCACCAACTTGGCTTCAGACACAACTTGACTCCCGAGCTGACCTATCGCTGCAAATTTCTCGAACTTCACTCACAACTTACCAATAGCATATCTTTGTAAACTGATGGTTCTAAGTCCGCCCAAGGTTTTGGCTGCGCGTTTGTCATCGGGGCTGATAAATTGCAACACCGGCTTCTTGACCAATGTAAAATTTTTACAGCAGAACTTTTTGCCCTCTATCAGGCTGTTCACTATGTCCAGAGGCACCAGTTCACTCACTGTGTGACCTGCTCTGACTCCCTCAGTGCCCTTCAGAGTCTAGATGATCCTGATCCAGTCCACCCCATCATTTGACGGATCTAGGACTGCCTCCATTTGTTCCTGGATGGGGGAGCCAAAGTGAGAATTCCTGTGGGTTCCTGGCCATGTTGGTGTGCCTGGGAATGTCGCTGCTGATGCTGTAGCCAAGGCTGCAGTCCATCTCGGTCGGCCCGCATTGTACTCTGTTCCTTCAAAAGATATTTGTACTTTTCTCTGTGGGTGTATCATGTCACTTTGACATGACAGTTGGTGATCCCTTCATGGGAACAAACTCTCCCAACAGCCTGGTAGACCTCCTCCCAGCCATCTCGCCATGAGGGAGTGATGTTAGCTCAGTTGCGAATAGGGCACTGCCGCTTTAGTCACCACCACTTGTTGAATGGCAACCCTGCTCCCAGCTGTCCTTTCCGTAGCCAGCCATTAACATCAGACATTTCCGAATCCTCTGCCGCTATTTTAACCACTTAAGTCTCAGGGTCGGGCTGCCGCCTGCTTTGCTGGACATTTTAGCAGATGACGTGCGAGCTGTGGCTCGCGTTTTACGTTTTTTAAAGGCAGTAATATGTCAAGAGATTTGATTTCTACCTGGTGACTCCAGTGTCTTGTCAACATCTTTTAAATACTCTTCCGTAACGTCTTGATGTTTTAGATTTGTGTTTTCTTCCTTTTCGTATTGGACCTCACAACGGTTTTTTACCCTCACGGTCCCAGCATTCTATGGTCCTATACTGGGTGCATCTGACCTTAGATGTTTTGCGCCCTAAAACCCCACAAAAAAAAAAAATCCTTTGCTTTGTGGAACATATTGAGGAAAAGTTCGGTGAAATTGAGTCATTAAGCAAGATGAGATCTGACTCTCTCTTTATAAAGATGCCTTATGCCAGTCAGTTGCCTTCCCTTTGTGCCTGTGACCATTTAGGAGACATCCCATTGACTACTGCTCCTCACAAGTCACTCAGTATGACTCGAGGTGTAATTTTCCATAGGGACCATCTCCTCCAATCCGATGGTGAACTTAGGGCTAATGTGGATCCACATGGCGTTCATTTCATCTGCCACCTGCCTAAGGACCACTGTGTAGACACTGGTGCTTTCATCCTGGTATTTCGGGGGGATACCCCTGTCCGAGAAGGTCAAGGTAATGATGTACAGATGTGACGTGAAACTGTACGTTCCTTCTCCCACGCATTGCTTCTGTTGTCTCAAGTTCGGACACATGCTTTCACAATGTGACACCACTCCCGTCTGTGGTTACTGTGGCTGCCCTCTTCATGTGAGTAGCCCTTGCACCCCACCAACTAACTGTGTTTTCTGCTCTAGAGGGCCGTCTCTCGTGGCTTCCAGTTTTCTCCCTCCAAAACGCAGGTTATGCATTTTTGTCGTCAACCCACAGTACACCCTGATCCAGAACTTTGTTTAGGCAACCAGCTTCTAGATGTTGTAAGTGCAATCCTGTTTCTTGGGCCTTATTTTTGATAAAAAGCTGACATGGCTGCTCCATTTTCACCACCTGAAGACTATATGCATGCGGAAGCTTAATGCTCTCCACCTCCTGGGGTTCACCATTGTGGGATGCTCTGGCTATTGGTGCCTTTCGCCCTAGTCCCGTTGACAGTCTCCTCACAGAAGCAGGGATTCCCCCTCTACAAATACAATGAAGCAAACTCCTGGTTTCTTACGCATTTGCCATTTGTAGATTTCCCGGCCATCTCATGTCCCATGTTCTCTTTGTAAGTGTGGGACGTCTCCCACCTAATCACCACCCACAATTAGAATTGCCGGTTGGAATGCATCTCACTCCCCGCCCCCTCCTGTCAGGATTTCCATCTCCATTCACTGGAATGTGACCTGTGTGTTTCCTCTCACACACCCCTTCGATGGTGCCTAGACCACAGATTAGGACCAACCTATTCCAGGGTACTAAGGTCTGTGTCCCCCTAAGGTCTTCGAGCATCTTGTACGTTCCATCTTGGCAGAGTTCCAGGGTGCAAACCATCTTCTACACTGATGTTTTCAAGACAATAGATAAAGCAGGGTACGCTTTCACGTCTCCTACTGGGTTAGAATGCCATTTATTGTCGGGAGCTGCTAGCCATTACCAGGGCCCTCCATTTTGTTACTCAGGCCTCCCTCCACAGTGTTTTAATATGTACAGACTCAATGAGCAGCCTGCAGGCAATAGACTAGTGCTATTCTCGTTATCCTTTTGTCTCTGTTGTCCATGACCTTCCCTCCTCCCATGGCCATGCTGTCTGTTCTGTTGTCTTTCTCTGGGCCCCAATTCATGTGGGCATCCCAGGGAATGAACTGGGTGACTGGCTAGAGAAACTGATATTTACCCTCCATTCCCTTTCATGACTCCAGCTGCAGAAATGTGGATTGATGTCAATCTCTTTTTGCCCACAAGTGGAACGACATTTGATGCACTACTGCTCTCAGTAATAAACTCTGCACAATCAAGGCTACTACTGGTGTTTGGTGCTCTTCCTTCAGCTCCTCTTAGGAGCCGATTGTTTTATGCTGTCTTTGGATTGGCCATACCAAGCTCACCCATTGCTTCCTCCTGTGTAATGAACCACCCCCACAATGTGGTTGTGGAGCCAGACTGATGATATCCCACATATTGGTGGAATGTCCTCTTCTTTTGGTCTTTTGTGCTAAATATAGTCTTCCAGATTCCTTAATTCACAGATAGTTGAACTGGTCCTCAGTTTCCTCCATGAAAGTGGTTTTTATTTCCAGATATAAGGTTTTGCGTTACTCCTGTAGCAGGGCCAGGGTGGTAGTGGTTGGGGCCTCTTTTCCAGGTTTCTCGGTGTGGGACCCCATGACCACTCCCCATGGACAAAACGCTCTTTTTTTCCAGTTTTTAGGTTTTTAAGTTGTATGCCTTTTACTGTGTGTGTTTTAACTTCCTTGTTTTATAGTTAGATTCCCCTGACTGGGTCCGTCCACTTTTAGTGGACCCTCTTTCTTCTGGAAGTGAATTCAGAATCGCAGAACTGATAACCTTGCCGTTTGGTTCCATAAGCCCTCAGTCAGTCAGTCAGTCAGTCAGGCAGTCAATTCCCGGCTCACCCCTCCTATTCTATTCTTTTCAAGGCTTTGGGGCATTGCCTGCCTGCTGCGTACCCGTGGCTGGGTTTAACAGTTGAGCTCCTCCTCACTTCTCTCTGTCTTGATTTCTGTCTTCCGTCTTTGTCCTCTTCTCTATGTTCTCTCCCATCATTACCCCTTGGTTAGTTCCTTAGCCCCAGATTTGGATGGATCTCTTCCAGGGTGCTGAAGCCTCTACAGTTCTGCTGGTGTTCTTTTATTTATTCTGCCCACTGTTGTGAGAGTTTTGGGATGCTAGTGCTTTTTGACACTGATGGCTTTAAATCTGCCAATCATATGGTGGTATATGCCTTTATGTCTTATGTTGGGACAGAACACCCATGTGTTGGTTGTGTCCTGCAGAACTCATGGCCATTTAATGGGCCCTCTGCTTAATTAAAAGGTCCTCCCTCACCTGAATTTTGTCATGTACTAGATGAATGGCCTTCAGGCTATCACCCGGTGTTTTCCCCGCTGCCACTGGGTCTCTCCCAGTCGTGATCTGCTCTCCGATCTTCACCATGCTGCTGGTTCAGTTGATTTTCTTTAGGTTCCTGCTTACGGGTGTATTCTGGGAAATGAGTTGGTTGGTCGTTCAGCTGTCGGCTGGCTGGCTGGGGGGGAGGGGGGGGGGGGGGCACGGTGGCAGCAGTAGTCACCTTTACCTACCCCATTCTCTGGGGATGGATTTGAAGCTTCACATGAAATTCATTTTTGCTTACTCATGGGCCGACTCTTGGTGACCACCACTGTCTGATAAACTTCATGAAATTAAGGAAGCTCCCACAACTTGGCTTTCTTCCCTCTGCACTTCCCAGCAGGAATCTATCATCCTTGCTGTATTTATATTGGCCATACCAGGTTGATCCCTGGTTGTTTGCTCTGTTATAGCTGCCCATCCTTCGTATTTGTAGGGGGGGGGGGGGTGGTTCATGGTGACTTTTTATTTTTCACCCCCGGACTGACCCCAGCTTTCAGCCCTTCCCACTAAATTTACCCACCCACACTCTTTGTCCTGGGTGTTATGTGCATCCTTGATTTTCTTTGTGGAAGTTGTTTATCCTCCCAGTTTTAAGTAATGAATTTCCTTCCTGGGGGTCCCTCTGGCAGTGTTACTTTTGGTAGGATCATGGTTCGAATTTCAGTACAGCCATGCAGGTTTAGGTTTTTCATGTTTTCCCTGAATAGATTAAGACAAATATCAGTGTGATCCTTCTGAAAAGGAAACACCTGATTTCCCTCTCAATTCCTCCCCCTAAACAGAAATTGCACTTCAGCTCTAGTGACCACATTGTCAGTGTGGTGGTAAATCCTAATCTTCCTTTGCTTAGCCACAAATTTGTAATTCTAGAATTAATTTGCTGAAAATGAAGTAGTTTTGAAACTAATGAAATGTTTCTTCCCTGTAGGCTTGACAGCTTCACATATACAGTCCCTTCAGATGAACTGTTAATGCAGTACAACACGTCAGTTCACAACAATCACTGTGAAAAATGTCATGAACTGATCTCTGTTGAAATATTTGTTAAGTATAATGTTAAATAGTGCTCTCAGTAACTGTGAGAGTGCAAGGAAGTTGAATGATTGTGTTAGCAAATAGTGGAGTTATCCCTCCATCATTTTAACATGTTGTAAGTCTAAGGAGTGATCAGCACAAATAAGGTAACACAGAACCTGTGGGGAGCACCTGACCTTGAGAAGTTAATAATATTGCAACCTTGAAAGAACTAAGTAGTTGCAGATTCATCTATAATTGTTGTATTACTGCATAAGATTCAATTGACACTTACTTCATATCAGCAACAGTCCGTGAACCAGGTACTTACTTCTTTTATCAGCTTTTCACTTTGACTAGCTATGACAGATGTTATTATTTCTCACCTAATTGTTTTGTTTTTCGTTTAAAGGTTCAGCACATGGTGTGAAAATGGAGAACATTGACTTAGAAGAGCTTCTGGCTGATGGACCCCGGGAAGAGATACCACATATTCAGTCTCGACAGGAAGGTGATTCCTTGCAGCTTGAGTAAAATTTTATCAGGGAACACAAAAGAAGTAAGGGTTAAGAAGTATTGTAAAATGAGTTTCCATTTACACTGTAGTTTTTAAATGTGACACTAAGAAGAACAGGAAATATTGTAGAACAGATACTGTCTTCACAAAGAATGGGGAAGATATCAACAGAGCTGTTACTTTCACATATTCATTGCCTTTTTTTTTTGTCAGAGATGTTTATTTTCCAAATAATGAATTCAGTTAGGTCACTGGAAAATAAGGACCACCATTATATGATGATGCATACTGTGTTTGAGAGAGAGAGAGAGAGAGAGGGGGGGGAGGGGGGGGTCCTTAGCATTCACCCTAGTTCCGGTTGTAGAGTGTTGATGGATTTATGACAATTATTGTGGTAAAAATAAAATAAAAAGTCAGTAGAAACTTGCACGGAGGGGGAAATGTACAACCTTACTTTGGGCTAGAGAGAAGCACCTATAGTGTTAGCTCAAGAATGTGGCAGAAAGATTTATGCAGGGATTATCAAGAAACATAAAAAAAAACTAAACAACAAATCAGTAAGGTTGTCACTAGAGCTGACAGTGGTAAGAGGTTTCTTGTTGTGAAACAGGTTCTAAAGTTCCAACTGATAGGTGCATTTATGTATTTGGTGGTGGTGATCATCAAAGTTAATACAGCGTTACATCTTGTTTTAGCTATCTTCATTTCTCTTTCTTTTTCTAGGATCTAGCATTGTATTGTACAGTTAATGTTTATTTAATTGTTCTTATTAATTTATGATATTTTGTTCTTTTTATTTACTGAAATCTTGTTAAAGTTCTTTCTTCTAGTGCTGTCTTCATATTTTGTTCTTATTGGTCCATAATGAGGCACACCTATTTACTTGTTCTATAATTTTTAGTTCTGGCTTTTCTTTCTTTCTTTCTTCTTTAATATGACTTCACCATTGTCGCATTCTGTTCCACTCCAATTGTGATACCATTGTAGTATAGAATGCCAGATACAAAGTGCTGTGCAAGAGCATACAGGGTTATTACAAATGATTGAAGCGATTTCACAGCTCTACAATAAGTTTATTATTTGAGATATTTTCACAATGCTTTGCACACACATACAAAAACTCAAAGTTTTTTTTAGGCATTCACAAATGTTCGATATGTGCCCCTTTAGTGATTCGGCAGGCATCAAGCCGATAATCAAGTTCCTCCCACACTCGGCGCAGCATGTCCTCATCAATCAGTTCAAAAGCATCATTGATGCGAGCTCGCAGTTCTGGCACGTTTCTTGGTAGAGGAGGTTTAAACACTGAATCTTTCACATAACCCCACAGAAAGAAATTGCATGGGGTTAAGTCGGGAGAGCGTGGAGGCCATGACATGAATTGCTGATCATGATCTCCACCACGACCGATCCATCGGTTTTCCAATCTCCTGTTTAAGAAATGCCGAACATCATGATGGAAGTGCGGTGGAGCACCATCCTGTGGTACGTTTAGCTGCCTGCTTGCTTTATTCGTCGACTTCCGCGGGCTACGCGTGAAACTTGCCCGCACGCGTTCAACCGTTTCTTCGCTCACTGCAGGCCGACCCATTGATTTCCCCTTACAGAGGCATCCAGAAGCTTTAAACTGCACATACCATCGCCAAATGGAGTTAGCAGTTGGTGGATCTTTGTTGAACTTCGTCCTGAAGTGTCGTTGCACTGTTATGACTGACTGATGTGAGTGCATTTCAAGCACGACATACGCTTTCTCGCTCCTGTCGCCATTTTGTCTCACTGCACTCTCCAGCGCTCTGGCGGCAGAAACCTAAAGTGCGGCTTCAGCCGAACAAAACTTTGAGTTTTTCTACGTATCTGTAGTGTGTCGTGACCATATGTCAATGAATGGAGCTACAGTGAATTTATGAAATCGCTTCAATCATTTGTAATAGCCCTGTATAAGCTGGTTGTGCTGCTTTTTGGCTTTTTAAAAAGAACTGATTTGGTTATAATGTTGGAAAAATATTGTGTTTTCTGCACTTTCGTAAATTGTGACTGAAGATGTAAGGTGACTTTCTGTCTTGCATATATGCTTAATTATGTGTGTTCCAGATTGTTAACAATATTTCACTGTTGTGTGGAAATCGTAACTTAAACTGGAAGGTAGAAAAGTTTCTTCAGTGGATATGTGTCAGGACACAGACCATGTACACAATTTTCTCACTCTTGCACAGTTTGGAACTGTCAGCGAAACATCCTTCAGTCTCAAAACACTTCACTTCTAAAATCCCACTACCATCTGTGTGCTATATGCAATCTGCCTCTATTCTCACCCCATTTTCTGTCCCCTCTCCACCACTAGCATGTAACTTCATCTCTCACGTCAGGTATTTATAGACCAATGTGTACATTTCACTATTTATCTTGGGCCTTTTCGCATTCTCACTCATCACACATTTCTTCTTTCTTCTGCTTGGTAAATGAAACCCATTGACCTGAATCCAACAGTCGCTTTCCTTTATATTATCTTTCTGAGAGGTAAGGAAGAAGGGAAAAAAAACTGAGATGGTCGTTCAAAAATGAATTGGAAGCTATACTGTCAACTCACTTTGTACTAAAGCTGTGGAATTTTCCCTTTATGCACTCTGCTGCAAATGATTCAGTTACTTTGTTCGCAGATTACATATCGATTATAGCTCTTACACCCAAACCTCCAGATGTCAGACAATGAGATTGGTACCAAACATTGCGCATCAGTGGAGTACCAACCGAAACACTGATTAAGTTTGTGCTGTGTGCTGTCGTCCAGCAAAAGATGCGTAAATGGTAATTAAAAGTAACGCCAGAACTAAGGAGTGTAGGCAAACCATATGAATATGAAGGTCTTTGGTAGGTGAGTTAGTAGAGCATCAGATTGTCATGATAAAGGACCCGAGTTCGAAACCAACTGATGGTGGCAGTCTGCTTTCTCTTCATTAGTTGAAAGTAGCAAACCTATAGAGCACATTTGTATATATAAGTATGGTATTATCTATAAAAACTCCGAAATCTTCTTTTACGTGGCAGAAAAATGTTCACATATAACAATTTAACGTGTAATCTGGGGGGTAAAAAAGCCATGTGGGACTTTCAGCACGACAATCTGACATTGTACCAACTCACCTACCAGAGATCTTCACATTCAGAGCTCACAGATATGGTTTGCCTATACTCTGTAGTTCTGGCATTACTTTTAATTATTGTTTACACATCTTCTTTTGGACAAGAGCACAAACTAAATCAGTGTTTTGTTGATGGTCTATCGACACACGTCATTTGGTACTGATCTGAGTGTCTGACATCTGGAGGTTTGGATGTTGGAGTCGAAGGACAAGTAGGCAGTAGTTAAAAAAAGGAGTGAGACAGGGTTGTAGCCTATACCCCAGATTATTTACTGTGAACATAAAGCAAGCAGAAGGAAACATTTTGAAAGGGAATTGAAGTTCAAGCAGAAGAAATAAAAACTTCGAGATTTGCTGATGACTTTATAATTGCCAGAGCTAAAAAAAAAAAGACTGGAAGATCTCCTCTATAGATTGGATAGTGCGTGGAAAAGAGGTTATAAGATAAGCATCAGCAAAAGGAAAACAAGGTTAATGTAGTATAGTCAATTGAACATATGTGGGGATGCAGATTAACAGATGATGGCAGAAGTAGAGAGGATATGAAATTCCATCTGGAAATAGCAAGCAAAATGTTTCTGAAAAAGAGAAATAGTTAAACATCTATTGTAATTTTAAATTTTGGGAAGTCTTTACTGACGGTATTTTTCTATAGTGTTGCCTTGTGCAGAAGTAAAAAAGGGATGATAAACTTTATGGAGAGTAAGACAATAGAAGTGATTCAAATATGGTGTCGGAGATGAGTGCTGATGATTACATGAGTGAATTTGCTAAACAGTAAGTATTGAATCAAATTGGGAAGAAAAGACATCAATTTCAAAATTTAACTAAGAGTTGATAGTACATGTCCTGGTGAATCAAGGAACGGCTATTTTGTAATGGTAGGAAGTTAGGACTAGGGGAGAGGGGAGTAAAAATTGTAGATATACAGTGTCTCAATTTAGTAAGGAGATTCAACTGGATGTAGACTGCAGCGATTTGGGTGGGGACAGTGTATGACGGAGATACAGGACATGTGATTGGAAGGATTGATGGACGAAGATCACAAGGCCACAATCAAGAATGGGTCGAAGGAAGACGAGATGATGCTGGGATATTGCAGTGCGTAGCATATGCAAAATTTTGGTTATTTCCTTCAGTGTACAGGCACGACAAATAATAAAAGAAAAAAGACTGAATCATAGGAGGAAATGACGTCACACCACACGCTAAATCATAGAAATTTATTCCTAGCATCATTGGGACCAAAAATAGTAGCAGTGTGGCATTGAAGTAAATCCCATATTAAATTGTCCTGGAACACAATGAATGGCATTTTTATTGCAATTAAACTGCCATATAGAAGGTTACATTTAACTTTGAATCTACTAATACCAGATTTTAAAAGTCGCTTTTTAATGTAAGTACTGCTTTAATAGTAACCAGACAGACCACAACGGGGTCAACTGTCATCAGCTCAGCAGTTAAGTTCTCAAGAGGGTATGGAGGGGGGCCTCATTGAAGTGCAATGAAAAGATGATGATGATGATGATGATGATGATGATCTGAATATGAATGTAAGGTAATATCAACAGCAGCAGAAAATGGTATAACAGGAGTAGGGTATTTTATTAACAGGAACGTAGGGCAGAGAGCGAGTTATTATAAACAGTTCAATGATAGGCTTTTCTCATCAGAATAGAAAACAAACCGAGAAAGTATCTGAGAATATTGAATGTGTGTATGTAGTGTATAAAGTGAAATTAAAATCTAATAATCATGATGGATAGGAATGTGGTAGTAAGGAAAGGGATAGAAGAAAGGATTATGGGAGAATATGGATTTGGTAGCAGGAGTGAGGCACGAGAAAGACTAATTCAGTTCTGCCACAAATTTCAAGAGGTGGTGGTATACTTAGAAAACACCTGGGGGCTTGGTAAAATTTCAGCTGGATTACACCGTGTTCAGACTGAATCTATCAGATACTGGATTATAAGGCATACTCTGAGCAGATACAGACTTTGATTACAATTTATTAATAATAATAGATTGAAGTTTAAAAGGATCTTTGAGAAGAATTTATGTGAAAAGACGTGAAATACTATTGTACTGAGGAATGGTGAGAAACATTTGAAATTCTCTCAGGCTGTAGATACTGTGATAAGTACCACAAAAGGCAGATCAGTTGAAGAAGACTAGACATCAGTCACAGAAGTTGGACAGACAAATACAGGTAGAAACAAAGTAATGGTGAAGAAATTTTGGGTAACAAAAGAAATACATCAGCAGATCGATCAGAGAAGGAAGTAAAAATTTTCGGGGAAAGACAAGAATACAACAATATAAGTCACTTACGAATTAAAAAGTAGGATGTGCAGGGAAGTCAAAGTAAATGGCTGTAAGAAAAATTTGGAGAAATTGAAAAAGAAACAATCCTCGGAAGGACTACTAGCATGTAGAAAAGTCGAAACAACTTTCAGTGAAACTGAAAGCAAATGTGCAACATTCACAGTAAAACAGCATAAAATGTGACATGCCTAGAACAGTGGAAAGGGGTAATTTGACCCCTACATAAATCTTACTTTAAGAATGTTGGGAATTTTTAATGAAGATCTTTATTTTATTTTTTGTTTTCATTCATTTGTATGTAATGTACACATTTCAATCTAAACTTTATAACAAAGTTCTAACACTTTTTCCATCGCTATTTTCGATACAAAATACATGTGCGCCCAGAACAGGACCTATTTCTAAAGTTCTTTACATTTCTTCATGTATTTCACTTATTTCTTTCAAAATGCTCAAATCACACTTTGAGTTGATTGTTGTTACTTTTGGTAAATAATGTTGATCTTGTTTCCTTTGCAGTTCCCAATTCTACATTTTTTGCATTTTAGATTTGTTCATTCCTAAATCCGCATCTTCGTTAAATTCATTTTCATACTCCCATTCATCTCATTTGTTGCTTCTTGTTCATGAATTCATTTATCAGCTGAGGAATGAACGCCTTTCTTCTCATGTCATCTTTGGTTATTTGCCTGTATTTGATTTCCACATTTATAGCTGCCATATCTAGGATATTTGTAAAAGACATGCAGTGGCCATTTCATGCAAGCAGCATCAGTTGAATATTTATGAACCATTTGTTTGACATCCACACCATATTTTGTGGCATTGTAAAAGCTAACAGTTTCTGGTTTTTCCTTCCTGCTACGCTCAATGCCACTTCAGGATGTGATAGGCTGAGAATAATGACATTCTTATTCTTGATCCTTTGGTGCAATGTCAATTGGCACTTTTTCTTAGGTCTTTCTTCAGTATAATTGTGGAATGTGTGTCAGAACTGTTTTTCTTCATACAGTTTGAGATGTATCAGCAAATCTTGTTGTGCCCACGTAAGACATTTTACTCTTTTGAAGTTTCTTTGCAAGCTGAAGGGATGTGAAGTGGTTGTCTGTCATGTTTCTTCCTTGGTTTGGAAATGACTCCATGAAGCAAAGAATGACATATTCTGCCAATGGCTGGTTGTATAGTGTGTCTTCCTCCTTACGAAGGTAGGGTGAGGTAATGCAAATTTACTTGAGTCTGTATTTGCCCAGTTTGTTTGGTATAAATTGAATAAACTGCACTATGCTTTGCTTGGAAATAAATGCTTGTTTGTAATATTTTCACCAGAGTGGTAACAGTTGAGGCAGTTTTGCATGAACTAGTTCCATATTTCAGCAGGGATGCACTGAGTTTGGAATGATGCCTCATCAAAACAGAGGTACAGGAATCTCTCTCTTGTTATTTTCTCTCATATAAAATAAAACCTGCAACAACATGAGTAAAGGTCTCCAAGGAAACACCTTTGGCAGAAAAGACACCACTGGAGTATGACACTAATAATTGCCTCCAATTCCACCAATGATATGGTCCGAGTGGTGGTTTTTATTTTATTGCAGACATACGTATCTTTCATGATGTAAACATTGTTTCGTCAAAATGAAGTCGAAAGGAACTGATGAGTCATTAACTAGGTGGCAGGCATATGCAGGTGGGCCCTCCTCTCTCTTTCAGAATGTTTGGAGTTGTCCTTCTCCCAGGTAACAACATGTTAGTGACCTCCTTCTCTATTTTATTTCTGGCTGCCATCCTCATTGGTGCAACAGTTGACTCCTGAGACATGTTGGAAAAAACATGTGGGAAGACATCTGCTGACAGTAATTTCTCCTCAGTCTCATTATCGATGTCAGTTGTCTCTGGCACAAAATCACCATCAGAATCTGATAAGTCACTTTCTGATTCAGTATCCGAGGTCTCTAAACTACGAAAAATCTCTTCCACGTGCATCTACATGACTGCCCTGCAATTCACTGCTAAGTGGCTAGTAGAGGAATAATCCTTCACACTAATTCTGTTATTCCACCCTTTAACACGACACGTAAAAAAACAAACACTTATATCTCTCTTTGTGAGCTCCAATTTCTCTTATTTTATGATGATGATGGTGGTGGATATGATGATGATGATGATGATGATGATGATGATGATGATGATGATGATTTTTCGTTATGTAGGTCGGCAACAAAATATTTTCGAATTTGGAGGAGAAAGTTGGCATTCAGATTGTGTGAGAAAATACCACTGCAATGAGAACACCTTTCTTTTAATGATTTCCACCCCAAATCCCTGACACTCTCTCCTCTATTTCTTGATAATACAAAACATGCTGCCCTTCTTTGAACTTTCTTGATGTACTCCGTCAGTCCTATCAAGTAAGTTGCTGAAAAGAAAAAAAATACTGTACAATGGAAAAGAAAATTGAGTATCTGTTTTTTGCTGACCAGTTTACCTTTATGAAAGGTAAAGGCATCAGAGAGGCAGGTCTCACACGGTTTGATAACGGAAGCGAGACTGAAGAAAAATTGAGACATGTCCATACGATTTGTCAGCCTAGGAAGGGTTAAACAATGTAAAGTTGGTGCAGTGGGTTCAAAATTATCAACAAAGTAGATGCAAGCTATAGGGAAAGAAGAGTAATGTAAAACATATAAAGAGTGATTCCTTGGTGATCGCATGAACTTTCATGAAATGCTGGAGAAGGGTAAATGTATAAATTTCAGGTAAGGGGCCCCAATATTGAAACAAGAGTACAAAGTTATAAATGAAAATTTGTCAAGGTTATAAATGAAAATTTGTCAAAGTTATAAATGAAAATTTGATACCTCTGGTGGTAGAATCAATGTTCACATACTTTTGTTGCTAAGATTGTAGGGTAGACAACTTTTAGAGGGGTTAGTATGGATCAAACCAAGAAAAAATAGTCTAGTAAACAAGGGCTCTAAAATGCATACCTTGAGGTCCTCATGGCTCTTAAGGTATGCATTTTAGAGCCCATAGTTTGTGGACATTTTTTCTAGTTTTGATACATATTACCTCCTCCAAGGATATAAAAACCAAAGAGCATGCAGTAGAAGAGAGGTATTTAAAAGTGCTCCTAGCTTTTAAGGTGTGCATTTTAGAGCACACATTTGCCAAACTTTTTTGTTTGGTCCATATTACCACCACTGAAAGTTGCCTAATCTACAGTTTTAGCAATAACAGTATGGGTACATGTATTCCACTTTTCGTGGTATCAGAATGATTTTCGCTTAAAACTTTAGACTTGGTTGCTTCCAAACCGGGATCCCATACCTCAGATATACGCATCTACCTTCTCCATCATCACTGAAAGTGTGTAACGTCATCACAGAATCAACTTGTGTAAGTATGAAAAAGGAGCAAGAAGAACAGAAGACGAAGAATGAACTGATTGGATTACAAAGAGTGCAAAACAGGGATGCAGTCTGTTGCCCCTACTTTTCAGTGTACACATCAAAGAAGCATGAAGGAAATAGAAGAAAGGTTCAAGAATGGAATTAAAATTCAGGTTGAAAGGGTATCAGTGATAAGGTCTGCTGATGACATTGCTATCCTCAGTGAAAGTGAAGAAGAATTGTAGGACCTGGTGAATAGAATAAACAGTCCAATGAGTACACACTATGAGTTGAGAGTAAACAGAAGAGAAACAAAAGTAATGACGTGTAGCAGAAATGAGAGTAGTGATAAACCAAACATTAAAAATGATGATGAAGTAGATGAAGTAAAGGAAATCTGCTATCTTGGAACCAAAATGGCTTGACAGGTGAAGCATTCCGGGCCAGGAGAAGTGTACTGTTATCAAACATAGGCCTTGATTCGACGAAGAAATTTCAGAGAATGTATGTTTGGAACACACCATTGTATGGTAGTGAATAATGGGCTTAGGAAAACTGGGACAGAAGATAATCTAAGCATTTGAGATCTGGTGGTAGTGAAGAACATTGAAAACAAGGTGGACTGATTAGGAATGAGGTTCACTGTAGAATAGGTGAAGAAAGCAGCTGTGGAAAACATTGACAACAAGAAGGGACAGGATGATAGAATGTGGGTTTAAATATCAGGGAATAATTTCCGTTGTACTTTAGGGAGCCATAGAGGATAAAAACTGGAGAGAAAGACACATACAATAATGTATCCAACAAATAACTGAGGACATTAGTTGCAGGGACTACAATGAAATGATAAATTTGGTACAAGAGGAATTTGTGATGAGCTGCATTAAACCGGTAGTAAAACTCATGGCTAAAGAAATTTTTGCACTTCCAGATTGTAAGCAAATTTTCACACCTGTCTCACCCCTGGGGCATAGAATAAAATCTATAAGAACTTAAGCATCCTTCAGTGTGTCAAAAAAATTATTCTACAGAACTAATAGATAATGTCTGTACAAACTATGAGTGCTTTATATGTCCTAAGAGGGTTACAGCTGCTTAGATAATGATTCAGCAAGAAAATCTTACGGTAAAGCAGCATTTTAACCAACTCAACAATTATCTTTTTAGGTTCAGCAGAGAAACATAGAGCTGAATAAAGCTCAATGTATAATATTGAAAATTTAGCAAGGAGTTGAATGTTGTTGAAAGATATTTTACATGCATATAGAGTTAGAAGAATTGTGGGTTAAATGCTGAATGAATCTGCTGAACAAACAAACAGGAATGAGGTTAAAGCAACTAGTTTCCTACAGATTAATGGAGAGTTGTGTATAGGTACATTAAAAAAAATTATAAGTTTGCACTAGCAGTGTTCCTTTCCTAAAAGAAGTTAATTGGCAGTTCACATTCCACTGCAAAGGCTACTAGAACTGTTAATGTTGGATGGTTTGTATATAGAATTAAAACACCGAATGGAAGTTATTGCTGTATAAATTTGAATAAACTTGCAGTGAATACTTCTTTTGTCATGGGCTCCTGGTTTGGGAATATGTATTAAGTAAATCCAAATGTGAGTTAAAATAAATGCTTTGAGTTTCTCATTGTACACAGGGTATCATAAACCATTGTATCTTCCCCTGACGCAAGCAGGCCCACTGCTTTAGTAATTAGCCCTTGATATCCTGGCTTCTGACACTTGGACTGAGTTGATGTCCGAGCTGTTTCCACAAGCTCTGTCGGGAGCAGATGTGCGGAACTTGCTGGCCTTGAGAGTGCCTCATCATCACACAGTCAGTTCATAGAGACACATGTATTGTGTGGACGCATATTGTCTAATTGAAAAGTAGCACCATAATACTTTTTCATTTGATGTAACACATTAGGATGCAGGACATCTGTAATGTACTCTTGTACCATCAGTGTGTCGTCGATCACTACCAGCTGTGACTTGAAGTTATACCAAATGGCTCTCCCACCACAACACAAGCAGTAACACTGCTCTGCCTCTCCAAAATATTGAAAGACTGGGACCTCTCCCCAGGTCACTGCATCTGGGATAACACAGAAATGTGATTCATTGCTGAGCCCAATGCAACATCATTCATCAGCACTCCAGCTTAGCAGTCAAGGCACCACTCCCAAAACAAGTCTGTGCATGGGATGATAATTCCCTAGTCCAGCTGCTTCTGCTAGTTACTGACCGAGAGTGAGTATGATACAGAATGTTGTAGGGAGTACATTACTTTTTCTTGGACAGCAGGCAGAGAGACGATGCAGTTAGAATTTGCTTGGTGCACAATCCAGCAGTCCTCCCTTGTGAAGGTCAGACGTGGTCAACTGGTATCTTGATGATGAGTATGCCTGCTTTCACATTCACATGCATTCCAACATGGTGTCACTGTCACATTTGAATGCCCCACATATCTGGATATTACACAATTTGACCAGCTGGCCAAATAAAGACTCAAAATGAGACCTTTTTTGAACTCTGTCATGTGCTGATAAACACAAGGACACAGCATCTCCTTGTGAGCATTCAGCATCTGTTGCTGTTGATACACTTTGTGTACCTTATCAGGCCTGGTAACAATACTAAGCATGAATTACACTAATGACTCTGGTGTCCTACCTCTTATACAGAATTGCAACTCCAATCATTTGCATACCTGCTGATGGTGTGTAACCATACGAAGTTATGTCGACATCCGACCATGTCTTCTAGGTGCTAAATCTTTCTTGTTAGGCAATATATATTGATAAATTATCTGGAAAATTAAAATATCAAATACATTTGTAAAACTGATTTTTATCATAAAAGTGGCTCAGGTATCTATTACTGATATGTGGCTAATACAAATCTTTCATTCATTGCTATGTAGGAGGTCTGTTCAAAAAATTCTGGAAATTTGTTTACAAAATTTTTCAACACTTACCTTTTACTTATCATGCATGGACTCTTTCTAAATATTCTCCTCCACAATAGATAAACTGATCCCATCACGGGTTTCACTTCTGCAAGCAGTCTTCCTATTCCTCTTGCTGGATTGCAAGAAGCGCTGTCTGTGAATTCTCTTTTATCTCATCCGTCATTGCAAATCTTCATCCTTTCAGTGGGGTTTTCAACTTTGGAAATAGAAAAAAGTCCACAGGGTCTGTGACATTCACCTGCTTTATTTCTTCGTTGATAGTCCTTGGTGTCGACTTACTGCATTGTTATACTTCCTGAAAAGTACTGTTGACAAACTTGGTAGTTATTTTTGAATTAATTAAGGGTTGCCTTTGCTAATATGTTTTTGAATAGAGCCAAATAAATACTTAAAGAACCCTAGTAGTTCTTCCAAATGTTTATAAGTAGTACAGAATTTATATTTGTTTGTAGGTCAATAATAGAATCTAAGTCGCAAAACAACTATGGATTTCACCCGATAACAAAACATACTGACTAGGAATGGTCAAAATAAATTAGGAATTTAATAACATACAGAAAACTAAGCACAAAATTAGACCTGGTGCTGTATTCCTTAAGACTGTGGGCCAGCCTTTCTCTTTTATGGAAATCAATTATACTTGTGCATGTTAACGGTAATTAGGCAAAAATGAAAACAAAATGAATTTAAGGAGGCAGCTGGCAAAACGAGAGGAAGCAAGGAGACCCCAGCTTCCTTCGTCACATTACCCCTTCATTTTATTGACCAGACAGGTACTACAAATAAGTAACTGGGCAAGTCAGTGACCATAAGTGTCCCCAGAAAGTAGGTTTAACATTCTACATACAAAAGAATATTACATAAGAAATCTCCTTATCAAAACTACCGTACATAAGTTTTTCAAACTTCTACTTATTGAACTGGCCATATGAAAATCCCCATACAAAATATTTATGTATAGTGTATTGTACAATGGCACAAAAATCCACAAATTATAAGATTACAATCTCAGATACATTTCACATTATACAAGTCCTGTCTTGCTTCAAAGAATAAATGATAATGGATTGCAAAAAGTTAAATTTCACTGCACCTTGCAGTTCATTTTCAGACAGAAAATTTCACGTTTTCAATGTTTAGTATCTCGCACAAATGCTTTCACTCTTTTAATGAGCTTTAACACATTTTCTCACCAAGTTGTCTATGCCTTCAACAGGTCCAAGTGGCAGTTGGTAAGGAAATGCACTGCTATCAGTTTCCTTGGAGGTGGTTCTCCTCTGTCACAGTACATGAAAAAGTTAGACAAAATACCCTACTTTAGTACACTCACTTTTACTTCTAATTAAGTATAAGGAAAAAATTGTTCATGCTAATGGCAGATTATAGTCATTACATCATAATTAAATACATTACACACTTCTCATAACAACACAATAATTATCACTAAAATTGACTATGGTACAAAAGGTGGGGACTAGTAAAAATTTTAAAATCTAGTGCACATTGCACTACAAAACATTACTCTACTTCCTAACTCTGTCTCAAACTGAGTAAACTTGAAAGATTTGAGTTTCTTTACCTTTAGCAAAATCACTAAAATACCAAGTCCTAATTTGAAATTCGCACCATTTAGACTCCTGCAGCTTAATGTCCAAAATACGAACATAACCTGCAGCAAAAACTCAAGATGTGCAGTAGCATAGATTTACTAATCATTACATTATGAAAAAAAAAATAGTGTCACCGTCACATAACTTAATTACTACTCAGATCAAAATTGAGAGGATGGAAGTAGTACCAAATCATTGCCCTACTTCACCACTCGACTGTGAGTACTACTTTTTCAACCATAAAATTAAATCCTCACAAAATGTTACCAAATAGTTGACCTGTCAGAATATTTACATCAGTCTAGCACCACAGTTATCAGTGAATCAGCAAAATTACTGTTCTTCGTTCCGGTATTACCACTTTAAGCTAATAAATACTCAGAACACAAATAGAAGTTTTCCGAGACCCTATATATCCGATAATGCAACATTATATGACTTGTACCTCACTAAAATATTGCTCTTTCTGTTAAGATCTCATTCCCAGCAGTAGTGTCATGAATTGCACAATATACACAGTACCCAATGTCGCCTAGTTAAAAAATAGATCATCGGTATAGTTACACAACATTTGTTTGTATACAGTTATCTTTTTCATTAATAATGTCTGTCAGTTCCATTATTTCATTTACATTATTTCCTACTGCAGAAACAGGCTCCCTAACCATTAAGACCCTACCATTATTCATTATTTTTTTTAATTTCATAATTGCTTCATTATCTAATAAATAAGCATCTTTTCTGCTAATTCGGTGCAAAATTGATTCTACTGAAAAAAACTCCACAGTAACAGATTCTTACACTAAGGCAAATTTAACTGTCATTACTGATCAGACAAAATTATCACTTAGAAAAACTATTATTTCACTATATTCCATCAAATTTCATGAGATTGTAACCTTAAGGGCGATATACATACAAATCTTGCTTATTCTTTCCACACACATTACTCCTGGCAACTATGTTCAAAGTTTTATTTCCTTATTGTTAGAAGAGGCTGTTTCTACGGGTAGATAGTTATCTCCATATACTGAGTGCACTGAACACACATACTTCTTCCCCCCTGCGGGTCCGGGGATTAGAATAGGCCCGCGGTATTCCTGCCTGTCGTAAGAGGCGACTAAAAGGAGTCCATCCCCCTCACGGGGGTAGTTCGCGCCTGCGTCCGGAGACGGACGGTTCCACGACCTATCATCGTGGTCCTTTTGGTTTTTTCACTTCTCGTTTCTTCCTTCCTTTTGTTGGTTCCTTTCTTTGCTCTTCTCCACCTCACTGTCTTCCTTACTCTTTCCCTTGCCTTCTCCTTGCCTTCTCATTGCCTTTTTCTCCTTGCCTTCTCATTGCCTTTTTCTCCTTGCCTTCTCATTGCCTTCTTCTCCTTGCCTTCTCATTGCCTTCTTCTCCTTGCTTTCTCATTGCCTTCTTCTCCTTGCTTTCTCATTGCCTTCTTCTCCTTGCCTTCTCTGGTCTCCGCCTCGGCGTTTGAGACAGTCTGTCCTCTTTCTCCCTCTCTCTCTTCTTTTTCCTCTTCTTCCTTCCTCCCTGTGCGTGCCTGAAGGCCGACCCACGCGTTCGCACGCGTAGCCGGTGACGGGGTAACGCGTAAGTCCCCGCCCTGGGTAGACATGTAAGGCACGCGCGTACCCCCTGGTAAAGGCCAGGCCCGGGGAGGGGTGATTGCCTGAGCTGATACCTTCTGACCATGCCGATTGGTCCCTCCGTCTGTTTCTCCGGAGGTGTGACCTGAGGTGTAAACATTCACCTAAGGCGGGAGTGCCCTCTGAGAGGGTCCCCACAAGGAAGGAGCGCGCCATCGGAGACGCTGGCAATCATGGGGGATTCCTCCGCAATGGATTCTACTCCATCTCTTTCGACTTCGACCCAAAAACGGAAACGTGACCAGCCAACAGTGACAAAAGTACTACCGCCTGCCCCACAGTTCCTCGTAGTTTCTCGATCTGAGGACGGAAAGGATTTTTCCTCTGTCAACCCTTTCGTCATTCAGAAGGGCGTAGATGCCATAGCCGGATCTGTCAAATCTTGTACCAGGTTGCGTAACGGTACCTTATTACTAGAAACTGAGAGTGCCTTTCAGGCGCAAAAACTGCTTCGGGCCACCCTCCTGTACACGTTCCCTGTCCGGGTGGAGGCCCACCGAACTTTGAATTCGTCTTGTGGTGTGGTCTATACTGGCTCCCTCGACGGATTGACTGACGAGCAGCTTCAATCATTCCTCGCTGAGCAGGGCGTGACGGCTGTCCATAGGGTCATGAAAAAGGTCAACAATGACCTTGTACCGACCCGGACAATTTTCTTGACCTTCGATAGTGTTAAGCTGCCATCGCGCATCAAGGCGGGCTACGAGGTTATTTCTGTTCGCCCCTATATCCCGACACCTACGCGCTGCTACCAGTGTCAGCGTTTCAATCACACTCGACAGTCTTGTTCCAATGCGGCTAAATGTGTCACCTGTGGCAGGGATGCCCATGAGGGTGACTGTCCACCTCCGTCTCCTCGTTGTGTGAACTGTCAGGGTGACCATGCAGCATCCTCCCGCGACTGTCCTGTCTATAAGGAAGAACGCTGTATCCAGGAAATTCGGGTCAAAGAGAAAGTGTCCACCTCGGCTGCTCGCAAGCTATTGGCTAGTAGGAAGCCCACGCTGCTCCCAGCGGGGAAATACGGTACTGTCCTCGCCTCTCCTCGGACTACCCGGGAGGTAGCAACCCAGACATGCGATCTGACCTTCAGCACCACGGTCGTCCGTTCGGCCAGTGCTAAGATCGCGCAGTCGACGTCTCCTCCTCCTCCCATCACCCCACAGACACGAGCACCTTCTTCAGCTTCTGCTAAGACGAAGACACCGAAGTCAGATGCACGGGCCTTCAAGAAGGAACCATCCCGTGCAGACTTCCTCCGTACCTCGACCTCACAGCCTTCGACCGGTACTTCCACTACATGTCCTTCCAAAAAGGCGCATAGGAAGCACAGTTCTCCTTCCCCGCCACGGCGCATTTCTTCTCTTGCGCCACCCAGCGGCTGCCGCCCCAGGCCGTCATCCGTTTCGCCTGGCCGCACCGCTGGTCGCCGTACATCTGGCCGTTCACTGGCGGAGGAAGCTCCCCCTCCCGGCCATCCTCCCGAGATGGCCGATGACCCTATAGACCCAATGGACGATGACTGTCCGCCTACTGATAGCGGCGGCAGTGCTCGCTCGAAGCCAGGCCCTAAGCGGCCTTCGAGGTGACCACTTCTCTCATCTTTCTTTTCTTACGATGGCACTTATTCACTGGAATATTCGCAGCATTCGCTCCAACCGAGAGGACTTGAAGTTGCTGCTCCGCTTGCACCGTCCGCTTGTCGTAGCCCTCCAGGAAACGAAGTTACGCCCATGCGATCAAATTGCCTTGGCACACTACACCTCTGTGCGTTTTGACCTACCCCCTGTGGTAGGTATCCCAGCTCATGGAGGGGTTATGTTGCTGGTCCGGGATGATATTTACTACGATCCCATCACGTTGCACACCGGCCTGCAGGCAGTTGCCATCCGCATTACTCTCCCCACTTTTACGTTTTCCTTTTGTACCGTTTACACTCCATCGTCATCTGCCGTTACCAGGGCAGACGTGATGCAACTTATTGCTCAGCTACCTGCACCATTTTTGTTAACTGGAGACTTCAATGCCCACCATCCCCTTTGGGGCTCTCCAGCATCCTGCCCGAGGGGCTCCTTGTTAGCAGACCTTTTCAACCAGCTCGATCTTGTCTGCCTCAATACTGGCGCCCCTACTTTTCTTTCGGACACATCTCACACCTATTCCCATTTAGACCTCTCTATATGTACTCCCCAACTTGCACGCCGGTTTGAGTGGTCTGCACTTTCTGATACATATTCGAGCGACCACTTCCCGTGTGTTATCCATCTCCTGCAGCATACCCCCTCTCCGTGCTTCTCTAATTGGACCATCTCCAAGGCAGACTGGGGGCTCTTCTCTTCCAGGGCGACCTTTCAGGATCAAACCTTTACAAGCTGCGATCGTCAGGTCGCACACCTCACGGAAGTCATTCTCGCTGCTGCTGAATATTCCATCCCTCACCCTCCTTCTTCTCCACGTCGCGTACCGGTCCCCTGGTGGACCGCAGCATGTAGAGACGCTTTACGTGCTCGTCGACGTGCTTTACGCACTTTTAAACGCCACCCTACAGTGGCGAATTGTATCAATTATAAACGATTACGTGCTCAGTGTCGTCGTATTATCAAAGAAAGCAAGAAAGCCAGCTGGGCTGCTTTCACAAGCACCTTCAACAGTTTTACTCCTTCTTCTGTTGTCTGGGGTAGCCTGCGCCGGCTATCTGGCACTAAGGTCCACTCACCAGTTTCTGGCTTGAAGGTCGCGAATGACGTCCTTGTGGCCCCTGAGGCTGTCTCCAATGCCTTCGGCCGCTTTTTCGCAGAGGTTTCGAGCTCCGCTCATTACCACCCTGCCTTCCTCCCCCGCAAACAGGCAGAGGAGGCTAGGTCACTTAACTTCCGCTCCTCGAATTGTGAAAGTTATAATGCCCCATTCACCATGCGGGAACTCGAAAACGCACTTGGCCGATCACGGTCCTCTGCTCCAGGGCCAGATTCTATTCATATTCAGATGCTGAAGAACCTTTCTCCTGCGGGTAAAGGTTTTCTTCTTCGTACATACAATCGCATCTGGATTGAGGGACATGTTCCCGCATGCTGGCGCGAGTCTATTGTTGTCCCGATTCCTAAGCCGGGGAAGGACAAGCACTTGCCTTCCAGTTATCGACCTATCTCGCTTACCAGCTGTGTCTGTAAAGTGATGGAGCGAATGGTTAACTCTCGATTGGTTTGGCTGCTCGAGTCTCGACGCCTACTTACCAATGTACAATGTGGATTTCGTAGGCGCCGCTCTGCTGTTGACCATCTGGTTACCTTGTCGACCTTCATTATGAATAACTTCTTGCGGAAGCGCCCTACCGCGGCTGTGTTCTTTGATTTGGAGAAGGCTTACGACACCTGTTGGAAGGCGGGCATCCTCCGCACCATGCATACATGGGGCCTTCGCGGTCGCCTCCCTCTTTTTATTCGTTCCTTTTTAATGGATCGACAGTTCAGGGTACGTGTGGGTTCTGTCCTGTCCGACACCTTTCGCCAGGAGAATGGGGTGCCACAGGGCTCAGTTTTGAGCGTTGCTCTCTTCGCCATCGCGATCAATCCAATAATGGATTGCCTCCCAGCAGATGTATCAGGCTCCCTTTTCGTGGACGATTTTACCATCTATTGCAGCGCGCAGTGTACACGTGTCCTGGAGCGCTGTCTTCAGCGTTCTCTTGACCGTCTTTACTCCTGGAGTGTCGCCAATGGCTTCCGTTTCTCTGCCGAGAAGACGGTCTGTATTAACTTCTGGCGATACAAAGAGTTTCTCCCACCGTCCTTAAGACTCGGTCCCGTTGCTCTCCCAATCGTGGAGACAACCAAATTTTTAGGCCTTACATTTGACAGGAAACTTAGCTGGTCTCCACATGTGTCATATTTGGCCGCCCGTTGTACCCGTTCTTTAAATGTCCTCCGTGTTCTCAGTGGTCTGTCGTGGGGAGCGGATCGAACCGTCCTACTTCGTCTATATCGGTCGATCGTCCGCTCCAAGCTGGATTATGGGAGCTTCGTATACTCCTCTGCACGGCCATCCATCTTACGCCGCCTCAACTCCATACAACATCGGGGTTTACGACTTGCGATCGGAGCATTTTATACCAGTCCCGTAGAGAGTCTTCATGCTGACGCTGGCGAATTGCCACTCACCTACCGGCGCGATATACTGCTTTGTCGGTATGCCTGTCGGCTACTGTCAATGCCCGACCATCCGTCTTATCGTTCCTTTTTTGACGACTCTCTTGACCGTCAATACGGGTTGTATGTCTCTGCCCTGCTACCCCCTGGCGTTCGCTTTCGTCGCCTCCTTCAACACCTTACTTTTTCCCTCCCTGCAACCTTTCGAGTGGGCGAGAGCCGCACGCCACCTTGGCTCCAGGCTCAGGTCCGCGTTCACCTTGACCTCAGCTCGCTCCCAAAAGAGGTCACTCCCGGTTCGGTCTACCACTCCCGTTTTTTGGAACTTCGTTCGAAGTTCATCGACATGACTTTCATTTATACAGATGGCTCTAAGACCAATGACGGGGTCGGGTGTTCCTTTATTGTCGAGGCACAAAGTTTCAAATACCGGCTCCATGGCCATTGTTCGGTCTTCACAGCTGAGCTCTTTGCCCTCTACCAGGCTGTTCTTTACATCTGCCGCCACCGACATTCTGCTTATGTCATCTGCTCAGATTCCCTGAGCGCCATCCAGAGCCTCAGTGATACGTACCCGGTTCACCCTTTCGTACACCGGATCCAATGCTCTCTTCAGCTGCTGGTGGACGTCGGTTCTCCAGTTAGCTTTATGTGGGTTCCTGGCCATGTCGGTATCCCTGGGAACGAAGCTGCAGATGCCGCGGCCAAGGCTGCGGTCCTCCAGCCTCGGACAGCTTCTTGTTGTGTCCCTTCGTCCGATTTTAGCAGGGTCATTTGTCGGCGCATCTTATCTCTGTGGCATGCCGATTGGGCTGCACTTACCGACAACAAGCTTCGGGCCTTAAAACCTCTTCCCGTGGCTTGGACGTCCTCCTCACGCCCTTCTCGGCGGGAGGAGGTCGTTTTAGCCCGGTTAAGAATTGGACACTGCCGGTTCAGCCATCGCCATCTGCTGACGGCTGCGCTGGCGCCGTTCTGCCCATGTGGGCACTTGCTGACGGTTAGACACATTTTAATGTCCTGTCCAGATCTTAACACACTGCGCCTCGATCTTAACCTGCCAAATACTTTCGATGCCATTTTAGCGGATGACCCACGAGCAGCTGCTCGTGTTCTTCGTTTTATCAATTTGACAAACCTCGCTAAGGATATTTGATGATGCTGTTTTTTAATCCTATGCCTGTCAGTCTGTCTTTTATCGTGTTTTCCCTTTTAGTTGTTGTGGTCAACTTGTGCCTCGCGGTGCATTCTTAGAGTAGTCAGGGCGCTAATGACCATTGAAGTTGTGCGCCCTAAAAAAAAAAAAAAAAAAAAAAAAAAAAACATACTTCTTAATATACTTAATTAATATTAAGACCCGGTATTCAAGATGGTTTTTACTGCATATTGCCTCTGCTGTCACACCAAATTATACTAATTTCACACTTGAGGTGATTACTTCAGATGTTAATTATAGTGTTCAAATAATTTGCTCCTTCTCCTCCACATATGCTGACACCTTTCATTTTTTGTTTACCTTAATTCTTTGACAGAAATTCTTTAACCATGATGACAATTTACTTTCATCATATTTCATAAAACCAGAACAGACACATTATCTCATAGATTTTTACTATATACCAGTGCTATTTTTCCCCCATCCTCTTATGATTCCATTACTTATCACTAACACAGCAAAATACATATATACAAGGTGTCTCGCCTAACTCTGCCACCTCAAATATCTCTGGAACAACGATAGATATTCAAAAAACGGTTTTCATCAGCATGAACATACAGCAGCAGCTTAGGAAACCAAACACAATACAAAATTTTAAAATGTAAACAAATACTATTTTTCAACACAAACTTGTGCATTTTTAAATGGACACCCCGTATTATTTCATATGAAATCAATAGCATGAAAAATCACAAAAATAATGGCATTGGTTGCATCGAATACGTGAATTAAATCCCAAGAAATTGCGAACTGAAGTTGACACTTGAAATAAATGAAGCACACAGCTACCGCAAGTCCTGAGACTCAAGTGTGCACTTCACGCTGCAAGTAATCATGATGTGATTGACGTACTACATCAGTGGAGTCTTATGTATGATGTGGTATTGTATAACAACACATCATTGGCCTATATTTCATTGATGGCACTCCAAAAGGGGATAGTATAGCCCCTTCTTGAGTTGTACTTTACTTGAACCAGTGCACCTCTTATAATGTGTCAAGTAATGTGGTATCAGAATTATGTGTGTCCTGCACATAACGTGTATTGTTGCAAAATGAAACTAGAGGTACAATTAGTGATAACACACTTGGTTTCACGTTATGAAACCTCAGAAGTTCTGAAATATGTGGCTTGTAAAGGATAGCAACGGCATCACAGTTTCCGACATAATGCATTGCATGTAGTAGTGTGCTCAGAGCAGGGGTTGCCTGCAATGGTGCCTATATCCTGCCGTAAACATACCAATATTACCACGGCACTCTCTGCCTTCAGTGCACAAGTGTCTCCTAATCTGGTCTGCTGAACTGCTCTCATACTGTAATGTAATTCACATACGTTGCCACATTGAAACCCGTTTTCTTGTGGCTCGTTATGTTTGCCGTCATCTAGTCGATATGCCAGCCTTCAGTAATGAAGAAAAACTAGATATTATTTTAATTTATGGCGAAATGCAACTGCAGCTGTGACACACTATGCTGAATGCTAACCAGATCGGCAGTGGCCGTCATGTTGAACCATTGGCGACATCTGCAAGACACTCACGGAAACAGGAAGCTGGGCTCCCACAAAACATCAATGAACAATGCCAGCAAATGGCAACGAAATTGCTGTTTTGGCTGCTGTAGCGCACAATCCTCAGGTGGGTGTACGAGAAATTGCACGAGGTGTAGGAATAAGCCACAGTAGTGTGTGCAGAATCTTGCATTGGCACCATTCCATATCTCACTACACCAAGAACTGTACAGGAATGAGTTTGAATCCCACATTTTATTCTGTCGTTTTGCACTTTAGCAGTTGCAAGGTAATCCAGTATTCCTAAGTAATACGTTGTTTACAGACATGGCTTCATTTACAAATCATGGTAATGCAAAACTGCAGAACATGCACCACTGGTCCATGCAAAATCCCCACTGGATTCGCCAAGTTGCTGATAAACGGCAGTGGAGCGTCAATGGTTGGTGCGGTGTCATTGCTAACTGTATTGTAGGTCCGTTTAAACACACACTAGTGCTCCTTGTGGAGATTCTAGAATTGGAAACTCGTCCATCAATGTGGTTCCAACATCATGGATATCTCGCACACAATGGAAAAGTTGCCAGAGACGTTCTAGGTGCGACATTTCCAAATAGGTGGATGGGCTGGGAAGGTACTGTGCGATGGCCGGCACGGTCCCCTGACTTGACGCTATTAGACTTCTTTCTCAGGGGTGCAGTGGAGAGCCAGAGTGTATCAAGAACCTCCAATGACAGTAGAGGATGTGCAACATTGTATTACTGCGGCGTGTGCGGCAGTATTTGTAGAAACTCTAAAATCTGTGCAACACTCTCTCGTTACCCTTCTGCAAATGCGTATTGATGCAAACAGAGGGCACTTTGAACATATGTTGACATACTCAGTTTCATTGGTCAAGATCTGGGTGTATTTTCTATGCTGGATGTAATGCACAACAATACAGTTTCTGTGGGTGACAGGGCACTAGTAACTGTGCTTAGAAAAGTGAATTCAACTGTGTTGTCTCTAATTGTAACTCCAGTTGTCATTTTGCTAGAATAAACATACATTTACAATTTGAAAAATGTAACTTTGTGTTGGACGTATTACTTGTTTATTTTTGTGGATTGTGCATGTGTGAGCCCATGACACAGGCAGCATGAGGTGCATGATTGAGTCTCATAACATGCGCTAGCCGTGCACTTCATTTATTTCAAGCGTCAACTTTGCTTCACAATTTCTCAGGATGTAATTCACGTATTGTGATGCAACCAACACCATTATTTTTGTGATTTTTCATGCTATTGACTGCATATGAAATAATAGGGGGTCTCCATTTAAAAATACACAAGTTTGTGTTGAAAATAGTATTGGTTTACATTTTAAAATTTCACATAGTATTTGGTTTCCTAAGACACTGCCATACGTTCATGCTGGTGAAAACTTTTTGAATATCAATTGTTGTTCCAGAGATATTTGAGGTGGCAGAGCTAGGTGAGGCACCCTATATATGACACTGGAGAAACCTTTTCTAAAATATTCCTATACTGAAGTATCCTGCTGTACAGAATCACATGAAAGTTGAAGATGGAATGGTTCTGATTCACTTATCACTACAGATAGGATAGGAGAAGAGTTTGACTGCCTCAGGAAACTCGAAAAATGAGACAGACAGCTGGGGTAAGCATTATCACCACATAATTGATCCAACACAGATGAACCCCCTACTTGCTATTTGCACAAGAAATTAGTCCCAGATATTAAATTTATGCTGTGACTTTGAATCACCAAGAAATTGTACTCCAACAGTGTCCTGTCAATTCCACAGTTAATAACACCTCTTGTTTCACACACTTTGATAGCTTACCAGTAGCACCAAGAATTTTTATTCCAGAAACATGCATCACTATTATACCCTCTGTGTTTTAATAGACTCAAAAAATGACTGTGAAATGCCATTCAGATCACTACTACTGTCCAGTAAATGCTTAACATGTATACCTTGTACACTTGCTGTTATTACAGAGTGCCACACTTCCTTTTTTACTTACCATGTGATCTTCATACAGAAAATCCTCATTAATCCTTTCCCTGGAAAAACTATCCTCCTGCTTACCAAAACAGTTATCAGTCAAATGACAGATAGCATGGTGCTCTTCCTCATTACCACTCTCATTAAACTCTTTAACTCTTCATTAAGCCTAATATTATCCTCCTTTATTCTTTCTTTACGTAACACATTGCCATCATTGTCAATGATAAATTCAAATACCTTGTCGTCATCGCTACTGGATCCATCATTTGCTATTATCATTATAACTTCTGTCAGAATCAGACCCACTGTCACTTTATCTGTGCTTTAGATTTTGTACCTCTTCAACCTCTTTCTCTATATCACCCAATTTTGAATCTACATTTTTATTTACTTTTACCATTTTTTCTTCTACCACTACTGCACACTTCGTTTATACCTCAGTTTCTTTATCATTTTTAATTAGATCGATTTGGTTCTCAAGTTTAACGCTATTTTCATCACAGAAGTTCCTGGCTGCTTTGACTTCATCTTCACACTGTTTCTCAGAAGCTTCCACCCTCCTACTACAGTCATCACAAAGCTTCCTTCTCTCCTCTACACATTTACTACTCATTAATGTTAATTTCTCATTAGTATTCTGTACTACTTTTTTCATACTATTTTCTAACCTACTAATGTCTTCTTTCGTATCCTGCTGCTCAGACTACTCATAATTTGCCTTAACATCGCTTCCAATTTTCCGTAACGACTATAATCCTCCAAATCAGTCCCCATTAAGTCTTTCTTGTTCATTTAAAAACTTAACCTCTACAGCTTTGTTATCTATCTCACCACTCCCCTGTTGTCTGTTCTCCCCCGTCACACTGTCTTGTTTGTTAAGACCACTCATTATATACCACTTAATATAAAATGGCTTTTGCTATGAATTACCTTATTTTTATTCACTCATCTCCTGCGGCGGCTGCTGCTGCTGCTGCGGTTGCGGTTGTCACCTCAATTCGTCATCAGCACAGCTGCTGCAAGTTGTAATTTTCTCAGTGAGGGGTGTCATTTATCCCGGTCGACTGTGTCCACCTGCCTGCTGATTGGCTGCTCCTGTACTCAGTGGTTGCTTCCGTAGAATCCACTTGCTGATTGGCCGCTGTCATACTGCGGCCATGACACTCGTGCACTGATTTGCTTTTGCACCTCCCTGTTTAATGGCGGCTACATCAATTCTGATATTTCAAAATAATTGAATTTCACACTCCCGTGATATTGTCTGTTCACTGTCCTCAACAAAATTCTGATGCCACATGTATCACTCACTCACTTCGTTAAAACTATTGTACCGTAAACCGTTCTTGAATTCACCATTCAGAGTTCGTGAGTCCTTGTTTATTGTGTCCAAATACAATAATCCTCACCTGAAATGGCACCATATGTGACATTTGCCTGCTTTATTTCTTGTTGAACATCTATGAGCAGTAAAATCCTAACCACACAGTTCTTGCAGAATAATGTGGTACTTGGTGACACTATTTCTCAAATAAATTGAACAGACATTGCCATTGTTTTAACACATGGCCTATTTGTGTTACACTAATTCCACTGTTAAGTTGATGCATTGTTGTTACCTTAACCAAGACGTAATTCCCATCTGAAAATCGGCCATGGACTGACTGTCTTGGGACTGAAAATCGGTCCTTTATATATCATCACAATAATAGGCACTGAAACTATACATTGTTCAATGTTACGTAAATTACAATTAAAACATCTCTCATTCGGTTAACTAAATACATCGAAAAATTTCTTCTTTTTAACAGTTCCTTCTATCACAAAGGTTAGGCCAAATTATTTGTGTAAATAATGAAATTAACAGATATTGTTACACAAAAAATACTTTTGACAAACCTGGTAATGATTTTAGAATTAATTAAGGGCTGGTTTCTAATATGTTTTCGAATAGAGCCAAATAAATACTTAAATAATCCTAGTATTTCTTCTTCCACATGTTTGTAATTAGTACAGAATTTATATTTGTTTATAGGTCAACAGTAGAATCAGTCACAAAACAATTACTAATTTCACCCGATAACAAAAAATATTAACTAGGAATGGTCAAAAGAAATTGGGAAATTAATTACATACACACAACTAAGCACAAAATTAGACCTGGTGCTATATTCCGTAAGACTGAGGACAAGTCTTTCTCTTTTATGGAAATGCAGATTATACTCATGCATGTTAATGGTAATTAGGCTAAAATGAAAATCAAATGAATTTAAGGAGGCAGATGGCAAAACAAGAGAGGAAGTAAGGAGATCCCAGTGTGCTCCATCACAGGTAGAGTTCTGGAGAGTACAGAGGATGAGGCCTGCGCAGTTTTTACAATAGTCATGCACCGACAGGGATGAATGCGTGGGTCCATTATCATGATGCAAGAGCCATGAATTGTCTCACCAAATTTCAGGCAGATTTCGTATCACCTTTCTTAAAAGGCATCGCAACACATCCTGATAGTACCGTTGATTAACAGTTTGTCACTGTGGTACGAATTCTTGATGAACTAAGCCTTCAAAGTCAAAGATAACTATCAGCATGGCTTTGACATTTGACCTGACCTGATGAGCTCTTTTTCATCATGGAGAATCTTCCCTGACCCATTGTGAAGATTGAACCTTGGTCTCAGCATCATAACACTATAACCAAATCTCATCACCCGTTATGATTCTCATTTGCGTGATACAAAGGCCCTTCACAGATTGTGAGGTGAAGGTTTCTCTAATCTTAACTCATGAGCCTTGAGGTGAACTCATGAGCCTTGAGGTGAACTCATGAGCCTTGAGGTGAACTCATGAGCCTTGAGGTGAACTTAGCGACAACACGTTGCATTCCGAGATGCTGTGTCAGGATTTCATGACATGATCCAACTGAAATGTTGCATTCTACAGCAATCTCTCGGGCAGTCAGTCTTCTATTGGCGCGCACACACACAATTTCATTGACGTTCCTGACGTGTGTTGTTGGTAGGTGTCGAAGGGTGTCCTGAACGAGGGTCATCTTTAACTTCCGTCCGGCCATTTTTAAACTGTGTGAACCATTCATTACACTGAGTAAGGCTTAAGCATTCAACACTGTATGCTTCCTGCATCATTTGGTGCATCTCTGTAAAGGTTTCCTCGAGTTTCAAGCAAAATTTAATGCAAGACGCTTTACTCCTTTAACCCCGCCATCTTGAAATTCACAAACTGTGCGACACAATGTTCTACACAATACAGCACTGAACAATAACTAACTGATGCATGACAATGAAACTTCTGGTAGTTACACATTAAACACAGGTGTTTGTAGAGATGCCAACTGCATTTTGGTTAAATAAACCATTGATGCGAGATTATGAATGTTCCGGAATTTTTTGAACAGACCTCGTAATTACATGAAAGGCTTCAAAGGTAAATGCTTTGTTAGCTTCAATCCTGAATGACAGCACTTTAGAGCAGGATTACCTTGTACAAAATTAACATTTCAGTCATAATCTTGAATACCGCCATATTATACAAAAAATGTACGAATTTTTTTAAAATTCCTCTGTTGTCACAAGTACTATTCTCCATTTCTGTTACTCTCATTCCTACTAAGATTATTGCATAATGATGTGTTTATTACAGTTGTGGTAGCTTCAAAATAAGCACTGTCAGCCTGATAATCAGCTACCTTTAACAAACACCGATACTATGTTGTGTGGTGTGTGCTTATAGAAGTGCACCTAATATTAGTACATCAAAACTGTGTGTTACAGCTTAACTTGTTGAACGTATGAGCCCACAAAAAACTATCCTGTTTGCTGATGATGATACAAGCATAGTGTTGACTGGATCTAGCCCTGAATCCCTTCAGACAATATCTGATAACTCTATGAGAAAACTTTGAGTGGTTTAACAAAAATGGCCTAATTGTTAATAGCGGGAAAACTGTATGTATCAACTTCCATCTAATTCCCACATCCAATCAAAAAACTATCCAAGTAAAGTTAAATAATGATAAAATTGAAAATGTAAATGCAACAAAATTTTTGGGTCTATGGGCCCAACAAAATTTAAAATGGGACACACATACAAACAACTTATCAAAGAAACTCTAATCATTGTGCTATGGACTAAGAATACTAAAATCTACTACAAGTAAATCCACACTAATGCAAGCATACCATGCGCAGTTCCACTCATTGCTCCGCTATGGAATCATCTTTTGGGAAATTCAACTCACAGCACAAATATATTTAAACTACAAAAAAGAGCACTGAGGATAATCTGTGGCCTCAAAAAGCTGGAATCCTGTAAATGTCAATTTATAAAACTTAATGTTCTAAGCATCCCATCCCTATTCGTTCAAGAAACAATCCTATTCACCAGGGAATACCTCTCAAGAACAGGCAAATTAATTCAAAACAATGATATACACACTCATTATACCAGAGGGCAATCTAATATCCATCAAATTTTTTCAAGGACATCATCATACCAAAAATATATAACTCATCTGGGTGTCGTATTACACAATAAAATTCAAGAACAAATAAAAACTGCTCCAGATCCAATATTTAAAAATAAACTAAAGGCATTTCTGACAAAGCACTGTTTCTATTCAGTACAAGAATTCCTGGAAATGAAAAATTATAAAGTTCCTTTGTAAAATACTGTGATTAGAGTAAAACATTCTGTAGGCAAAATAATAACCTAATTTCTACTATACACAACTATGTTTCAGTTTCACTTCCCAAAATTTTTTAACTCGCTTTTTGAATGTACAAGTACACATTCTATTAGTATTAAAACTTAATTGTCTGTGAAATCTCAATGTTAACTTCATGTTTAATGTAGTTTTTAAATGACATTGTCCTTCTGTTGTGTTTCCAGTTGACATTTTCACTATTCTGTAATCTCAGTGATTATTTGTGTAAATTTAAAGTAGCACTACATTGCCTGCATGTTTCTTAGTTCCCCATGTAAATTGTTTGTATTCTCTGTATGTGAAGTTACTATATTCATCAATGAACAATTTTGTGTACATTTTTTAAATGGCAGTTCATTGCCTATTTTTTTTTTCTCCAAACTACATATTTGTTAAGAAAAATGACTTGTCCTATATCATGTGTACTTTGTACAATATGTGATCCACAGGATAAATAAATAAATAAATAAATATAAATACAAATTACACTAAGGTGACAAAAGTCTTGGGATACTGATACGCACATCTATAAATGGTGATAGTATCATGCAAACAAGGTAAAAAAGGGCTCTGTATTGGTGAAGTTGTCGTTTGTACTCAGGTGATTCCTGTGAAGAGGTTTCTGATGGGATTATGGCCATACGAAGAAAAACCAACACAATTTGAACACGGAATGGTGGTTGGAGCTACACACATAGGACATAACATTTCGGAAATCATTGGGGAATTCATTATTCTGAGATGTACAGTGTCAAGAGTGTACCGAGAATACCGAATTTCAGGCATTACGTCTCACTATGGACAACACAATGGCCTATGGCCTTCACTTCATGAACAAGAGCAATGGCGTTTGTGTAAAGTTGTCAGTGCTAACAGACACGCAACACTGCATGAAAAAACTGCAGAAATCAATGTGGGACATAAGATGAATGCATCTGTTACGACAGCGCAGCAGAATTTGGCGTTAATGGGCTATGGCAGCAGAATAGCTACACGAGTGCCTTTGCTAACACCATGACATCACCTGCAGTGCTTCTCATTGGCTGGCTTATGACCATATTGGTTGGACTCTAGATGACTGGTAAACAATGGCCTGGCCAGGTGAGTGCAGATTTCACTTAGTAAGAGCTGATGATAGAGTTTGAGTGTGGTGTAGACCCCACGAAGCCAGGGACACAAGTTGTCAGTAAGGCACTGTACCAGATGGTGGTGGCTCCATAATGGTGTGGGCTGTGTTTACTTGGAATGGACTAGGTGTGCTCTTCCAACTGAACTGATCATTGACTGGAAATGGTTATGTTTGGCTATGTGGAGACAATTTTTAGCCATTCATGGACTTCTATGTTCCCAAACAATGACAGAATTTTTGTGGATGACTATGCGCCACGTTGCTGGGCCACAATCGTTCGCAGTTGGTTTGAAGAACATTCTGAACAGTTTGAGTGAATGATTTGACCACACAAATTGGCCTACATGATCCCATTGAACACTTATGGGAAATAATTGAGATGTTAGTTTGTGCAAAAGATCCTGCACCGGCAACACTTTCGCAATTAGACGGATGTAGAGACACCGTGGCTCAAGATTTCTGCAGGGGACTTCCAACAAATTGTTGAGTTCATACCATGTCGAGTTGCTGCACAAACCAGACAGAAGGTGGTTTGACAAGATATAATAGGTGGTGTCCCATGACTCTTGTCACTTCAGTGTGTGTGTGTGTGTGTGTGTGTGTGTGTCTGTGCGTGTGTGTGTGTGTGCGCATGTGTGTGCGCGCTTCTGGATAGCATATGCACCAAAAGATTGAAGGAATGACATGGTCACACTCGGCAGTAGGACTTGAAGTAAAAGTAAAGTGACTCATACACTCATTTCCCTTTCCTTCTTCCTCTTCTTCTCCATATGCATATCCATTAATGGATGTTGCAGTATGCGGAAGTTGATTTGCTCATGGGAATTGTGCCCTTTGTTTCATTTAACAAAGACACTCTTCTTTGCCCTATTCTGTTTTTACTCTTAATATTTCATCTGTCATCAGATATAGAAGTAAATTTTTGCTGTTCCATAAGATAGTGATTAGGTATGCAGTTTTTCTCCTTTTAACCATTCTTAACCATTCTCACTGTTTGTATATTCTTCAAAATACTTGACATTATTTTGCTGTCCATGTTATTTTAATCAGCCTGCAGTAAATCCACATTTCAAAGGTCTCGACCTTCCTTGCTATTGTCACAGTGTTAATCGATGAAACAGTATGGAAGTATACACCAGATGTAGCATCTTAAAAGTTGAACTTTGAGGCTGACATCTAGATCCATACTTTTCTCTGTGCAACATTTTATCTTCATGTGTGATCCCAGTCATTGGCGAGCTATGTTCCAGGATACTTGCACTTACCTGTTTTTTATATTAAGTAACCATTGAGTTGTAGATTTGCATTTGTAAATGAGCTAGGTTGTTGTGTGACAACTATGAAATGTATTTTTGGTGTTAATATTCAGACTTAGATTACTATTGTAATCTCCTACTATGCCTTTCTTTGTCTCATTACTTTTTTAAAAATATTCAGAGTACAAATTGAATAACAGGAATGACAGAATATACCCTTGCCAGACTTCGCTATTTATGGTAATTAAGTCAGTGGCATTATTATTAAACTTAACGTGTGCTGTCTGATGCCAGTATAAATTCTCTACACAGTGGATTTCTTCTTTTAAAATTTCCATAAGTTTATGTTGTTGTACACTTATCAAAGGCTTTTTCATAATAAATGAAATCAAGGCCTTCTTTTTTTTTCCTTTATCATAACAGTTTTGTTCTAGAACTTGGGAGTGCAACTATTGTTCTTAAACCTCACCTAAACCCAAACTGTCTTTCGCCAATGAATTCTCACATTTTTCATATAACCTTTAATGGATGACTCCCTGAAATACTTTCAAAGAGTTTTTCATATTTTCTCATATTCTTTTTTTCCTTTTTTTAAGGGAAGTAAATTTTATAAGAGCCATTGGGCAAGGTAATTACTTTTATCATAAACTTCTTAATAAGTTTAAGGCTCTGATACCTGTGTCATCAAGAAGTTTACCTTTGTCATCAAGAACTTTGAGTTCCACTGGGATTTCATCAGGTCCTGTTTTATTGGTTTTTGAGTTTTGTATGGCTTTCTTAATTTCTTCTTTCATAAATGGATGTCCTGTTAAATTATTGTTCCTAGAAATTTCAAAATTTGGTCTATCAACTGAAATGAAGTTCTTAATATAGTCTTCCTGTATCTTCTTCTTCTTTGCAGCATCAAGAAGTATTTTCATATCTTTGTTGACTGTCAGTAAGATGATTTTTCTTTTATGTATCAAAGTGGTATCTTTTAGCATATTATCAAAACATGATGTGAAGCTTAAACTTTCATTTGCTTCACATTTGTGTTGTAACATTCATTTTTGCTGCCCTAATCTTTGACCTTTAGTTTCAGAATATTACTGTAATTAGTTAGATCTGTCTGGGCTCCATGCTTCTGACATTTATCCATCAATGAAAGGATTTCATCAGTCATCCGTTAGTCATAGGAGTCACTGTTGTCATTTTACTATTGATGTCCATTCTCACTTCAAGTTTTTCATGAGCTAACTGCTCTCTCTCTCTCTCTCTCTCTCTCTCTCTCTCTCTCTTCCCCCCCCCTCCCCCCCTCCCAATGTATATGGTTGTCGATATGGTAATTTGAACAGATTTTAGTGACTATCGTGTTTTCTTCTTGGCTAAGTTGTAGTACCTCCACCCACGAACCATAGACCTTGCCGTTGGTGGGGAGGCTTGCGTACCTCAGCGATACAGATAGCCATATCGTAGATGCAACCGCAATGGAGGGGTATCTGTTGAGAGGCCAGACAAATGTATGGTTTCTGAAGAGGGGCAGCAGCCTTTTCAGTAGTTGCAGGGGCAACAGTCTGGATGATTGACTGATCTGGCCTTGTAACACTAACCAAAACAGCCTTGCTGTGCTGGTACTGCGAACGGCTGAAAGCAAGGGGAAACTATGGCCGTAATTTTTCCCGAGGGCATGCAGCTTTACTGTATGGTTAAATGATGATGGCGTCCTCTTGGGTAAAATATTCCGGAGGTAAAATAGTCCCCCATTCGGATCTCCGGGCGGGGCTACTCGAGAGGATGTCGTTATCAGGAGAAAGAAAACTGGCGTTCTGCGGATTGGAGTGTGGAATTAGAAAAGGTAAAAAGGGAAATGAATAGGTTAAAGTTAGATATAGTGGGAATTAGTGAAGTTCGGTGGCAGGAGGAACAAGACTTCTGGTCAGGTGACTACAGGGTTATAAACACAAAATCAAATAGGGGCAATGCAGGAGTAGGTTTAATAATGAATAGGAAAATAGGAATGCAGGTAAGCTGCTACAAACAGCATAGTGAGCGCATTATTGTGGCCAAGATAGATACGAAGTCCACGCCTACCACAGTGGTACAAGTTTATATGCCAACCAGCTCTGCAGATGATGAAGAAATTGAAGAAATGTATGATGAAATAAAAGAAATTATTCAGATAGTGAAGAGAGATGAAAATTTAATAGCCATGGGTGACTGGAATTCGATAGTAGGAAAAGGAAGAGAAGGAAACGTAGTAGATGAATATGGAATGGGGGAAGAAATGAAAGAGGAAGCCGCCTGGTGGAATTTTGCACAGAGCACAACTTAATCATAGCAAACACTTGGTTCAAGAATCATAAAAGAAGGTTGTATACATGGAAGAAGCCTGGAGATACTGACAGGCTTCAGATAGATTATATAATGGTAAGGCAGAGATTTAGGAACCAGGTTTTAAATTGTAAGACATTGCGAGGGGCAGATGTGGACTCTGACCGCAATCTATTGGTTATGACCTGTAGATTAAAACTGAATAAACTGCAAAAAGGTGGGAATTTGAGGAGATGGGACCTGGATAAACCGAAAGAACCAGAGGTTGTAGTAGAAGAAGAATGGGTAGCTTTGAGGGATGGAATAGTGAAGGCAGCAGACCATCAAGTTGGTAAAAAGACGAGGGCTAGTAGAAATCATTGGGTGACAGAAGAAATATTAAATTTAATTGACGAAAGGAGAAAATATAAAAACGCAATAAATGAAGCAGGCAAAAAGGAATACAAACGTCTCAAAAATGAGATCAACAGGAAGTGCAAAATGGCTAAGCAGGCATGGCTAGAGGACAAATGTAAGGATGTAGAGGCTTATCTCACTAGTGGTAAGATATACAGCCTACAGGAAAATTAAAGACACCTTTGGAGAAAAGAGAACCACTTATATGAATATCAAGAGCTCAAATTGAAACCCAGTTCTAAGCAAAGAAGGGAAAGCAGAAAAGTGGAAGGAGTATATAGAGGGTCTATACAAGGGCAATGTACTTGAGGGCAATGTTATAGAAATGGAAGAGGATGTAGATGAAGATGAAATGGGAGATACGATACTGCGTGAAGAGTTTGGCAGAGCACTGAAAGACCTTAGTCGAACCAAGGCCCCGGGAGTAGACAACATTCCATTAGAACTACTGACAGCCTTGGGAGAGCCAGTCCTGACAAAACTCTACCATCTGGTGAGCAAGATGTATGAGACAGGCGAAATACCCTCAGACTTCAAGAAGAATATAATAATTCCAATCCCAAAGAAAGCAGGCGTTGATAGCTGTGAAAATTACAGAACTATCAGTTTAATAATTCACGACTGCAAAATACTAACGCGAATTCTTTACAGACGAATGGAAAAACTGGTAGATGCTGACGTCGGGGAAGATCAGTTTGGATTCCGTAGAAATATGGGAACACGTGAGGCAATACTATGGGAACACGTGAGGCAATACTGACCCTAAGACTTATTTTAGAAGCTAGATTAAGGAAAGGCAAACCTATGTTTCTAGCATTTGTAGACTTAGAGAAAGCTTTTGACAATGTTGACTGGAATACTCCCTTTCAAATTATGAAGGTGGCAGGGGTAAAATACAGGTAGGGAAAGGCTATTTACAATTTGTACAGAAACCAGATGGCAGTTATGAGTCGAGGGACATGAAAGGGAAGCAGCGGTTGGGAAGGGAGTGAGACAGGGTTGTAGCCTCTCCCCGATGTTATTCAATCTGTTTATTGAGCAAGTGGTAAAGGAAACAAAAGAAAAATTCGGACTAGGTATTAAAATCCATGGAGAAGAAATAAAAATTTTGAGATTTGCTGATGACATTGTAATTCTGTCAGAGACAGCAAAGGACTTAGAAGAGCAGCTGAACGGAATGGGCAGTGTCTTGAAAGGAGGATATAAGATGAACATCATCAAAAGCAAAACGAGGATAGTGGAGTGTAGTCGAATTAAATCGGCGGATGCTGCGGGAATTAGATTAGGAAATGAGATGCTTAAAGTGGTGAATGAGTTTTGCTATTTGGGGAGCAAAATAACTGATGATGGTCGAAGTAGAGAGGATATAAAATGTAGACTGGCAATGGCAAGGAAAGCGTTTCTGAAGAAGAGAAATTTGTTAACATCGAGTATAGATTTAAGTGTCAGGAAGTCATTTCTGAAAGTATTTGTATGGAGTGTAGCCACGTATGGAAGTGAAACATGGACGATGAATAGTTTGGGCAAGAAGAGAATAGAAGCTTTCGAAATGTGGTGCTACAGAAGAATGCGTAAGATTAGATGGATAGATCACATATCTAATGAGGAGGTACTGAATAGGATTGGGGAGAAGAGGAGTTTATGGCACAACTTGACTAGAAGAAGGGGTCGGTTGGTAGGACATGTTCTGAGGCATCGAGGGATCACCAATTTAGTATTGGAGGGCAGCATGGAGGGTAAAAATCGTAGAGGGAGACCAAGAGATGAATACACGAAACAGATTCAGAAGGATGTATGTTGCAGTAGGTACTGGGAGATGAAGCAGCTTGCACAGGATAGAGTAGCATGGAGAGCTGCATCAAACCAGTCTTAGGACTGAAGACCACAACAACAACAACAACAACAACAACAAGAAGTTGTAGTAGGTAATCACCTCTCTTGTTCCATGCTTCGAAACCAAAAGGTCCTACTAGATTTTCAGATCTGCCATTTCCTAGCTTGACTTTGAAGTCTCCCATTATTATATGAATTTGCTGAGTGTGTCTTCTTCCTTGGTTTGATCATAGAAAGAGTCCACTTCTTGCTCATTTGTATCTGTAGTTGGTGCTTACACTTGAATGATTGAGGTTCATTAGCTTGGCACTGAGCCTTAACAAGGCAATTATATCAGAATATAGGACAAAATTTGTAACATCCTAGGAAATGTGCTCTAAGACTATGTCTACTCCTCTTCTATGATTTTGATTGTGATAACCCAGAATGAGAATGACCCCCAACAGTAGAATTCTCCCTATCAGACCACCACATTTCTGTTATGCCATGTGTAGCAGTACTTTCTGCCTGCTTATTTTCTTACTTCATATGAACTTCAAATATTCCAAGTTCTGATGTTAATTTTCTTCGTTATGTGATTCTTTTAACATGAAGGCTGACACTGTCAGCGGCTGCCCACTTTGGATCAGACTCTGCTGCTGATGTGTCTGTTGGTTCACAGGATGTAACTGATTTCCCTCGTACCACCCATATGTGGGAGACATTCCCCTATCCGCGTGTGGATGCACACTCCAGAGGTTTCAGGCTTCCCAGAATGCTGCTTTTCCAGATCCGAACCATAAATTACTTCCTTAGAATTGTAGCGGCTAGATTCACTAATCTGGGTAATCTTTGCCAAGTGATGGCTATCTACTTCGCTGCCTGTGTAGCAGAACAGGAGAAAATGTATGTCAGTTTAGATATAAGCTTCTTATGAGAATTGTATCTGATGTTAGTTCTTTAAAGCCCTGAAAATAATTCTTAAAAATTTTCTCTTTAGGCAACTGCTTCACAGTACATTTTGTCTGTATTCCTCTTTTTCTTAACAGATAGTACAAAGTGTATACAACGATTTTTACAAAGTTAGTTAGTACAGAAATAAATGAAATACATTGGTATGCATATACTCAAAAACCTCCCAAGACATATGAATGTGCTACAGGAATACACTAAAATGTTGGAGGAAATTAGGAGGAGGTATATTTCTCTGAAGGGGAGGGGGATAGCCCCCATACTCTGTGGAAGAACATCTTCAAATAAATTGATATAATATAGTTTATTTTAGCACTGTAATATACTTCATTTCAGCTGTGTAATATAAAATTTCATAACTTTGACAGCCTGTTATATTGCACATTAAATGTAATGTAACATTATAGTGCTAAAGTTAACTAAATACTGCAGAACCAATGAAGGCAAGATGGCAGCTTCTGATGATGGTTAAGTTTTTGAGAGTCCAGTTTTTGCTTTTCTTTGTATATGTTGTTTAAGTGTGTGTGTCTCAGCAAATTTTTGCAATTTAACTGTCCAATGCTAGAGATTTTTCAAGTTTTCATTTTGTAAAGAAAACTAAAACTTCAGCAATAGTTTCTCTTTTCTAGAGATAGGTATTATGGCTAAACTTCCCCAACTTTCCTTTTTCTGTCATTGTTTTTATGTAATGTGAATGGTGACAGCTGTTAGCAGGAAGTGTGGTGCATATTATGTGACTGAAATAATGACTTTTGGTGCAAGCTATGAAGTTGTTCTGCACCAAGTGCTTTTGATTTAGATTGTCCACATACAATTGTAGAATGCTATTCTTTGGTTTAGTGTGATGCTTAGATGTTCATTATATTTAACAGGCCTCCTTTTGGATGGAAAAAAAGATTTCATAGTGCAGTTTTCAACCTCATCATTGACACCTACGTTACATGTACAGTGATATCAATCAACATGCCTGACAATATCTGTGGAACTTGGATTTCTAGGACGAAACTTCAACAAGTCGAGTTTTACAGTAATGATGTACTGGAAATTCACGTGACAGTTTTAATTAGTGACATTAATTTTTGAAAAGAATACTGATGTGCAGTAAGTAATACATTAATCATGTAATTATAAGTAAATGTTTGTGCCTAATATTCAAAACTTTAAATCCAAATGTTACACTGTTGTGGAATGCAATTAAACATCAGTTTCAGTTCTTCATAAATTTATCATACCACTTCTCATAAGTCAGCAATGCAGTTTTATGCCAAACATATCATATGATTAAATGGATGAAGATAAAGTATACATGTTCAACAGAATGCAGAAACACAGTCTTTAGGTACCTAATTACTGTGTTAACTGTTCATTGTCGAGTCTTTAATTTAGAAAAATGTTTGTAAATAAAACATTAATGTGAGAGAAACATTAAATTATCTCACTACACTTGCTAGCTGGAGACAAACTGGTTCCATATTTGCTGCACTGTGTGCATACCACATATTTTGTTTGAATAATGAACTATTAATCATGTTCTCAGAAGAACGGAAACTTAAGTTTATCTGCAACACCAATTTGACTTGTAATAACCAGATTAGATACTGCTGTGTTAAATTATGCCTATTTATGCTTTCCAGATTTTGATTACCTGCCTCTGTGCAGAACAGGTTCAGTTATAGTAAATTTTCTCTTAAGAGAAGATTATCAGTACCACCAATATTATTCCTTGAAAACAACAGATAAATAGAGAATGTTTTATTATATTAGTCTTAAGTTATTGAATATCAAGGAGTCATTTGTGAATAAACATATCTTCAAAATATTTTTATTTTAATATTTTATGCTGGTAGAATTAGCTTTAGACTTGAAATAGTCATCTGTGTCACTCAAAAGAAGTAAAAGGAAAATTTATGACCTTACAATTGCTTGTAACAGCAGTGAACGACAATGAAGTGGCACTGTCAGTTGAATAATACATGTACTGTATTATAGTTTGCTTACATCTTTAACAATGTTTGGGAACATTTATATTTTTGTGACACATTGCAGAGATCTATTTTTGCAATTTTGTATTCAAACTTCATTTGCCCAGCATACATTTTATTGAAGATTTAATTTAAAAGTAACAGTTCAGTTAGTTAATCATATCCTGTCATAATTATCTTAAATTGTAAAATTTACTTTTATAGTAATTTAATTATTTGGTGAACTTGTAACACATATCTTTATCCCATTATGATAACTATCCAATGGAAAAATGTGAGATTATTGCATTTTCTTACTTACTATTTCAAGGAAGCTGTTGAACAAATTTCATACCGCAGAATGACTTTTGCCTTTGATTTTTGCCTCTCTGGCATGTACCACACTTTGGTTTCTGTGTGTGTCACTTATTACATGCAGTCACACACAGTCTGATGCAATAAATGACAGACAATTAATAATTTTGACATAGGTTGTAATATTAATTTTGATTGAGTAATAGTGTCAGCGACATTTTATGTGGCTGCAGCTGTGGGGGGTCTGCCATGTTAGCGACTTCATTTCTTGCAGAGAGATTTAATATTGACTTCTAAATTTCACAGGTTCTTTTTAAAATCTCTTTTAAATAACAACACAATGAAAACAATTTTACAGATTGACTAGAAACAGCAAAATAGTGGCATCATGGTTAACATGAACATGTGACTGCTATTAAAAGAACACGTTTTTGAAACTATTCTGAGACATTTTAACATTAATGTTATGAAGCAACATACGTGTGTAATTTTTTTTTTTTTTTTGGAACTTGGTAATTTATATTTGGGATAGCTCAGTGATAATAATGGAACATTTGGAATTGGTTAGTTGCGTTTACACATTGTTGGAACAGTGTTGGAGGGAACTACTGACTTTTACAGTATATGTGTGTGTGTTTGTATGTATAAGTTCTTGCATCTTATAAAGATAGGTCTTGGATAAGTCTGAATGGTAATACGGAGCAGAAATTTTTTTTATCACTTAGAAAAGAATAAAAGGTAGCTTGTCAGTTTTAAATTTTTCATGTTATAAAACAAATTTTGTGTAGAATTATGGTTAATTTTTGTAGTTGTTTAATGGTGACGATAGACAAAACTGTTGGGCATTCAATGTGTATTTTTGCACCGGGAAGTAGTTTTTCTCCATTTAGATTACAAAAAAATGGCGAAGACAGCTCATGTATCCTCATACAAATAAAAGTTAATGTTCCGAAGGACAGGATTTTATAAGTCCTTTCAGTAAATGTTGGTAAAGACTTAATATTCAGTGTTTCTGTTTTTTTTTTTTTTTTTTTACTACTATCACTAGTATTGGGAAAAATGAGACTGCACAATGTAAAAGTAAAGAAGTTATACATATAATGTGTTTTGTGTTGTATGGTGTGTAATATAATGTTTTGGAATATTTTCTTGTGTTTTATCATTGAACTCCAGTTACTGCCAAATTGAGTCTTTTTTTTTAAAAAAAAAAAAAAAAAATAGATAAAAACCTTGAAGATTTTTCTTACATTATTATTTATTGATATTTCAGTCAACAAGAAATTCTACATTCGGAATTTAATTTATGGATCAAGAATTGGGAATGTTCACTTAAGAGGCAAAAACTGATGTTAAGCTCAGAATTTTTGTAATGTGTAATTCTGAACTACAGTTTATATATTTGACAAAGGTGGGTAGGTAATATAATCCATATATTAAAGACAAACTATTCTTTGTTTCTGTCCCCACCAAATACCTGAAACATGTGCTACCTTTGTAAATGCAGCAAGAGGTTCTTCACAAAAACAAATTTACATTTTTATCCTAAAATCATTGTATAATACATGATTGTCAGTATTAACCTAGTCATTCAGTGAGTAGGGAAATCATGCCATAGAATTTAATGACTTGTGTAAATGCTACATTCTGTTTCTTGTCTATTCTTTGAGTTCTTTGTATGACTCTAATAGGTTTTTCTTTTTCAGAAAAAGGTCCTTATTGTTAAGTGTCAATTGATAAATGTGCCTTACATTTTCTTTTGTCTTTTGTAATCAATTTTGAACCTCCCTGGCACATTTCAGTCTGTCATTGGACTGCAGGTTGAATTCATCTTTTTCGTCTGCAGTTGTCTACCTGATCTGTGGAACTACTGCTTGTGGGTTTTACTTTCAACTTGACAGTAAATATAATTTTTTAAGTGAGCTGTCTGTGTGTCCCAGACTTCCCTAAATTTCATTTTACAGGGTCTGTTAGGGTTTACTTCTGAGAGAAATATCTCTATTGTAAAGGTTATTCTTAAAGGCTTATATTTACTTGTGATCTTATGACCTGCTGCGTTTATCTCAGTTAATGCCACTTTAGTGACTTAACTGTTCTTTGTCGTACTTGTACATGTTTGTTAAAGTTCACTGTGATGAGAGATATGAGGGGGTAGACTGTGATGCTAGTGCACAGCCTAATCTCGAATAACAACTTGGGTCCTCCAGAGCTTAACATCCCTGTTTGATTACCAGTGGCTGTGTTGCGTGCCCTCACTCAGGAGGCACTACAGGTTCGAAATTTATCTCATGTCACTGGTGCCAGGTCTGTATATTAGGATTGTATGCTACCATATCTCATCTCCCCTCCTTTCACCAGCCAAATACTGATGACGAAAAATTTGTTCACCACTAGGATTCAAAACAATTCCTTGGAGTCAGTTGCTATTGCACAGTGGGCATTAGTACCTCAACCTAGGCTGGAAAGAAAATCGTCCTTATTCTTTGTTTAATGATCAATACTCTCCCACCGTTCAAAGGTAGCTTTCATAGTGTACGTAGATGAAAAGTATTAATGCTGATTTGCATACAAAGTGATCTGGAAGTTTCATTTCAGGCCTTGTACAACTGCGGTGCAGACTTTTGATTTTTCAGAGAGGTAAAAAAAGCAGGAAACAGTTTGAAAGTAGCAATGAGATATAATTGCCTTTTAAGCTCCAGTGTGGTACTAATTACAAACTGTTAGTTGTCAGTAGGTCAAATGAAACAGCCGAGTTCAAGATGGGAAATGAAGACAGGGATAGAATGAGGTGGTGGATTTTAGTAAATATTCATTGATAAATGCCGTTCACACTGCTCAAGAGGAATGAGGCACCCAGAAGGGGAGAAAGAAACTTCATGGGTTTATAGGGTGTGTGTGATGTTTCAGTGATAACAGATTTGAGTCAAATTTACGTAGAACTTGGCAAAATTGGCCCACTCAGCAGTATGACGTTGCACCTCTAGTGATCTGGATACCTGCACTCTTTCTGTGTGAAAGGAAGGAAAGCAGCTTATGGGCACTCAATGCCAATGTTATCATCGTGTATTTGGAAGGGTATCGTAAAGCCGCTGCAGCCTGTTCTGAGGTGAGCTGGTGCAAAACTGTTTTAACCAATCCTTGATATGCCAGATACTGGCAGTGGGACAGATTTGACATCAGAGCTGTTCCCACACATGCTGGCCACAGAATACTTCAGCATAATGCAGTCAGTTCAAGGATACACATGCCATGTGTTGGCAAGCATTATCCTGTTACACTAAGTTGTAACGAGAAGAGTAACACACGAGGATGCAGGATGAGCTGTCAGAGTTCCCGGTCACTGCCAACTGTGACCTGAAGTGCCCAATTGCTCCCCACATTGTGGTGTCAAGAGAAAAACCCGCTGTGCATCTCCAGGGGAGACCTCTCCCCAAGTTACCGGCATACTTACAGACAGTTGCTATCTGAGGCAGTGCAGAACCACGATTCTTCAATGAATATAGTGTGATACCATTCGTCAGTGCTCCCTGCTACTGGGTCACGCACCACCCCAAAGACAGCCATTCGTGTTGTGTTAATGGCACCCTTCACATAGTGGTCATTTCCTAGTCTAGCTGCTGCTAGTCTCTGACCTGTAGTGCAGGGTGACACAGAATATTACAGGGAGTCCATTATTTGGTCCTGGATGAGAGGTGCAGATGTGAAAGGGTAGCATTGTGCTTGGTGCACAATTCGGTGATCCTCCCTTTTGGTGTTCAGGTGTGCTCTCTTAAGTTGTTTCTTCTTCCTGTACTCAAAATCCATTTTCAGTTTTCTTCCTGGTTTCTGTTACTGCTAGTTCAATGTACAGATTGAATAAACAGTCTACAAACCTCTCTCACTCCATTCTCAACCACCGCCTCCCTTTCATGTCCCTTGACACATATAGCTGTAGCCTAGTTTCTATACAGGCTATAGATGCTGTTGTGCTTCCTGTATCTTATCCCTGCTCCCTTCAGAATTCCATAGTGTGTTCCAATTAACATTGTCAAAAGCATTTCTCTAAATTTACAAATGTTTTACACACGGGTTTTCCTTTCTTCAGAAAATCTTCTAAGATAAGTTACAGGGTCAGTATAGCCTTTGATGTTCCTTTATTCCTCTGGAACTGGAACTATTCTTCCCCAATGTGATCTTCTACTAGCCCATCCATTATTTTGTAAATAATTACTGTTAGGTATTTTGCATCAATGGTCCAATAACTCTCACCTGTCAGTACCTGTTTAGGTAGGATGAGGATATTTCACTTACTTCGTATATCTTGCATATCATGTGGAATAGTTCTTCTGTTATGTTCTCCCAAGGATCTCAATAATTGTGATGAACGTAGTCTACTCCATGAGCCTTCTTTCAACTTAGGTCTATCAGGGCTTTGTCAAATTATGCTCGCAGTGTCGTATCTCCCATCCCATCTTCATTTACTACATCTCCCCTCTCTGTAATATCGCCGTAAAGTTCATTTCCCTTGTATAGCCCTCCCACATGTATTCATTTCACCTTACAGTGTACCCTTCTTTGTCACCTGAGCTCTTAGCATTCTTACAACTGTTTCTGTTTCTCCAAAGGTTTCTGTAATTTTGCCATAAGCAGCTTCTGTTTTTCCCATAGTGTGTCTTTCCGGTTTTTTTTTTTTTTTTTTTACAGCATCGACCCCTTCCTTAGCTTGCATTTATTGCAAGTCTTTCACCCAGTACAAAGTCCCAGGCAACTGGAAAAACCACAGGTGGCTCTTATGTGTAAGAAGAGTAAAAGAATGGTCCCACAAAATTAGACCCATATCCTTTAACATTGGTATGTTGCCAAATTCTTGGATGTTTTCTAAGTTGGAGTACAGTAAATGTGCTTGTGGTAGAAAAGCTTCTGTCCCCAAATTGGCATGATTAGATTAGATTAGATTAATACTTGTTCCATTGATCATGAATACGACACTTCGTAATGATGTGGAACGTGTCGGGTTAATAAAAGATGTCTGTACACGATATTACATTACACAAAATATTGCATGACACTAATGTTTAAGTTTTTTTTCCCCTTAATTTATATCTAAAGATTCAGCCAATGAGTAGGAGGAGTTGTAATCTAGAAATTCCTTTAATTTATTTTTAAATGTTAGTTGGCTATCTGTCAAGCTTTTGATGCTCTTTGGTAGGTGACCAAAAACTTTCGTGGCAGCATAATTTACCCCTTTCTGTGCCAAAGTCAGATTTAACCCTGCATAGTGAAGATCATCCTTTCTCCTGGTGTTATAGCTATGCACACTGCTATTACTTTTGAACTGGGTTGGATTATTAACAACAAATTTCATAAGTGAATATATATACTGTGAGGTTACTGTGAGGATCCCTAGATCCTTAAATAGATGTCTGCAGGATGACCTTGGGTGGGCTCCAGTAGTTATTCTGATTACACGTTTTTGAGCAATGAATACTTTCCTACTCAACGATGAATTACCCCAGAATATGATGCCATACGAAAGCAGTGAATGAAAGTAGGCATAGTAAGCTAATTTACTGAGATTCTTATCACCAAAATTTGCAATAACCCTAATAGCATACGTAGCTGAATTCAGACGTTTCAGCAGACCATCAATTTAAGAAGCACTGAGCATGTCAAACTGTGCATGCTTTCGTCTTTGCATGCTATCCTTTGAACCATGGATGAAGGGCATATACCTGGATTTCCAGAAAGTGTTTGACTCGGTACCCCACTGCAGACTGTTAAGGAAGTTCTGAGCATACCGGTTATGAGATTGGCTTGAAGACGTCTTGAGTAATAAAACACATTTAGTTCAGTAACAGGGTACTTTTTTGCTTGCAAAAAAAACAAGATATTAAATCTTCTATTTTTTTATCATGCGCATATAGTTGAGAGTATGTTGAATCCAAAAACCTCAGGACAACTTTTTGTGGCCAAAAAACAGAGATTTTGGCACATCTTTTCTGGTTTTTGCCTATTACTCAGAAACTATGCATCCTACTGAAACTTGTGCTATTAGCGTTAAATTTAGTGTTGAATGACCTACTTAACTGTCAAAATTGGTGCAGCCATTTGACTACTCCAAATGAAAAATGTCGGTTTACAAAAAGTTGTAGAGCATGAAATTCCATGTTACAAAAGAATCTAGTTTTTCATTTCTAGGCACTACTGAGCATTCATGTACTTAAAAGTCAAAATAATTCCCCCCCCCCCTTTTTTTTGTTTTTGTTTTTTTAAGTCCAAGTTATTCAATGAAAAATGAGGGCTCTGTAACGAGCGCATATGGGGTTTTTATGTATATATTTTTAATTTTGTTCATTCATGTGTATTTTTATTCCTTTTTATCTGTGCCTTAATTGGTAAGAGTGGGTTGCTAAAGTGGAAAAAAAAAGTACGTAGTAATGGCCAATATGTATTAATGTGAAACACAAAGAAACACCATCCGAACAGGCCGTGAAGGCCCAACGGTACAGACCGGCTGCTGGGTCATCCTCAGACCTCAGACTGGATGCAGTTACAGAGGGTATGTGGTCAGCAAAACGCTGTCCCAGACGTTGCCAGTTTTTGTGCCCAATGTCGCTACTTCTCAAACAAGCAGCTCCTCAAGTGGTCTCACCAGGGCTGAGTGCACCCCACTTGCCAACAGCACTCATCAGACCTGAACAGTGACCCATCCCAGTGCTAACCAAGCCTGACAGCTCTTAACTTCGATGATCTGATGGGAACTGGTGTTACCACTGTGGCAAGACCGTTGGCTGTATTTACGTATGATAATATAAAAATTTGTACAAATCAACAAATAAAGCAGCATGAGAGCATTAAAAAACACACATGAAATATCAGAGATTCACATTTATCAAATTTCATTTCCATTGAGGTCGTTTGGGAGACTGCAGCAGGTATGGTCCAGCATCTGATCTTCGCCTCTGCCTCATAGAGTTCCATTTCTGGGACATTCTCGCAAGATAAATGATAAGTGTTTGCACATAGAGAAGCAGCTCGGTCCAGATTTGCGACATCCACATACTGCTGTGCATCCTGTTTTGGATGCCTAGGAAACCATCTTTCGTAGCGTGGGTGGTGCTGTATCTTTCGCCATTGTCATGGGGAAAAAGCCTCATAAGTTTTTCTTCCAACCCCACTGGCTTGGATCAGTTTTCTTACCCAGAAACATTTTCTTGGGGGTAGACTTTACAAAAAAGCTCATACCTGAGGTCCTCCAAAGTCGTGCAGTTGGGATTTGCCTACAGTGCTAATTCCAGCTGTTCTGCAGCCTGTGCTATTACATCTTGAGAGGCTGAGGGTTTAACAGATTCAGCAGCTTTCACTTTGAGGTGTGGCTGTTCCTGCATAAGGTTTTACGATTTTCCATTTCCTTGGACAAAAAAGGAGAATGTGGTATCATATTCTGTAAAGGAGTGGTTGAAAAGGATCGAAACTGAAATAATTACCGTGGTACCACACTCCTGCTGATTTCCATCTTCCCAGTTTAAGGAAGTACAAGTTGTTGTTTCCTTGACCTGTTAGGAGAACAGGCACGTAGTGTCCCCGCTCAAGATTGCCACACTGTCAGACTCAGCAACTTGGGAAATAGCTGTTTCCGCAATTAATGAGTCCGTCTTCTTCTGCTGTAGGACTTGAATACCTCCATCGTCAAATTTCCGCATGAGCATCAAGATAAAGTGGTTCTTGTTGCTCTCATTTCCAAGAAATTTCTCCCATGTGACTGCAGCATTTGTATCTTCATAAAAAATATCTGATGAAGTACCTGGTGTCTTTAAACAGCAAGTTCTTTCAAAAGACTTTGTTATCCTTTGCGAAGCATCACTTGGGTAGGCATCGAACATAACTGTAATTTTGGATCCCTAGTGCTTTCTCAAATTGATTTCATATGTCATACAGATGGCATCCAAACTTTTCTTTGATGTGCCAAACAATCTTATGCAGCAGGTGACCACCATCCACCACAGAGCTTTTTATACTGGGTTCCTCATTCTGTTTAAGAGGTGTGAATGCTTCATAGAGAGATGATTTTGTACCCTTATGTGAATAACATGAGATGTGGGGAAAATTCAAAAGAGTAATGGAACTTAGTCTTTATCAGGTTTCTTGATAACACACTGACTGTGGAACAGTGTTAATGGTTTTATAGTTAGGAATCCTCTTATTCGCTGTCTTGAGTCATAGTGCAGGATGCAAGTGTTACAACCTTGAGGTTGTGTTAAAATGAAATATTTGTAAAGTTCTCTCGTTTAATTCTGGCGATGCTCTTGATTGTTTTTGCTAATGCCTCATGACAGTTTACCAATTCATCACCAGTTATTCCACTGCTTGTTGACATAGGCACATTCAATTTTGAAAAAGGCAGATGTTTTAAAAGACAATCATTGTTTGTCACTGTCTGCTGCATTTTGATCTGTGCTTGAAGCTCTTAAATCCGCATATTGCTCGCTTGTTCCTGATGATATCTCACAAGATTCTCCAGTTTTTTGACAAAAATCTTGTAAGGATGCCATCTCTGAAGTACACTTTGTGAGCACAGAATCTGAAAACCCAAGTCCATGAGTTAAACTGCCTTTCATCTTCAGTGCCTTCATTTAAGTTCACTATATTGTCATATCAGAGTATAGGACCATATGCCACACCAGAGCAATGGTGACGTAGCCTTCAGTTGTAAATATGTTGAATTCAGCAGCATCCATTCGGTCTTCCAATGTGAGCATGTCTTGTAAGTAAAGATGAGCACTTTCAGCATACAGGAAATGACCAGCAGCATGAAAGAATGGTAATACTTTCTTAATGGTGTTAAAATGCAGATTGCAGTTTCCAGAATGCTCAGCCTCAGTTAACTGTTTTGGGAACTAACAATGTAATAATGTGGCACCCATAATTTTTTTGCTTGCGTCAAAGCTGAAAAATCACTTTTTCAAACTTGGTTATCACATTTGTGTACCATCTTCATTTTCACAGCATTTGAATACTGGTGGTCTGTTACGGGGAAGCAATAACTCCGGAGTTATGTGCATTTCATCTTCTTTGAGCTCAGTCTCCTGAAATTTGTAATACGACACTGCCACCTGAACCAGTGTATGAACTCTTACTGCTTGAGCATATGCATGCCCACTCGAAACAACTTTTCTCGGCAAATATTATGGACAGTAAGTCTCTCACGCCACTTCCTGCCATTATTATACTGTTGCACCCTGAGGAGAAGATAAGGAGGAGAAAACCACCTACTTGTACAATGGCGTGTTCTAAATCAGTGTCTTTGCCTTGTATTATACCCACCACCTTCAGATAAAGTGGCTGATCAAAAGTGACAAGACACCACCTTTGACAACGTTTTATGCACTTTTTTCAGGGCTGTTAGCACACAGGGTGGTCCATTGATAGTGATAGAGCCGAATATCTCACGAAATAAGCGTTAAATGAAAAAACTACAAAGAACAAAACTTGTCTAGCTTGAAGGGAGAAACCAGATGATGCTATGGTTGGCCCACTAGATGGTGCTGCCATAGGTCAAACAGATATCAACCTCGTTTTTTTAAAATGGGAACCCCATTTTTTATTATATTCATGTAGTACGTAAAGAAATATGAATGTTTTAGTTGAACCACTTTTTTTGCTTTGTGATAGATGGCGCTGTAATAGTCACAAACATATGGCTCACAATTTTAGACAAACAGTTGGTAACAGGTCTGTTTTTTAAATTAAAATACAGAACGTAGGTACGTTTGAACATTTTATTTCGGTTGTTCCAATGTGATATATGTGCCTTTGTGAACTTATCATTTCCGAGAACGCATGCTGTTACAGCGTGATTACCTGTAAATTTCCTGTTAATGCAATAAATGCTCAAAATGATGTCCGTCAACCTCAGTGCACTTGGCAATACATGTAACGACATTGCTCTCAACAGCGAGTAGTTCACTTTCCGTAATGTTCGCACATGCATTCACAATGTGCTGACGCATGTTGTCAGGCGTTGTCGGTGGATCATGATAGCAAATATCCTTCAACTTTCCCCACAGAAAGAAATTGGGGACGTCATAGCCAGTGAACGTGCAGGCCATGGTATGGTGCTTCGACAACCAATCCACCTGTCATGAAATATGATAGTCGATACCGCTTCAACCGCACGCGAGCTATGTGCCGGACATCCATCATGTTGGAAGTACATCGCCATTCTGTCATGCAGTGAAACATCTTGTAGTAACATCAGTAGAACATTACGTAGGAAGTCAGTATACATTGCACCATTTAGATTGCCATCGATAAAATGGGGGACAATTATCCTTCCTCCCATAATGCCGCACCATACATTAACCTGCCAAGGTTGCTGATGTTCCACTTTTCGCAGCCATCGTGGATTTTCCATTGCCCAATAGTGCATATTACCCTGGTTTACGTTACCGCTGTTAGTGAACGACTCTTTGTCGCTAAATAAAACGCGTGCAAGAAATCTGTCATCGTTCCGTAATTTCTCTTGTGCTAAGTGGCAGAACTGTACACGACATTCAAAGTCGTCGCCATGCAATTCCTGTTGCATAGAAATATGGTACAGGTGCAATTGATGTTGATGTAGCGTTCTCAACACCGACATTTTTGAGATTGCCGATTCTCGCACGTTTTGTCTACTACTGATGTGCAGATTAGCCGCAACAGCAGCTAAAACACCTACTTGGGCGTCATCATTTGTTGCAGGTCATGGTTGACGTTTCACATGTGGCGGAACACTGTGTGTTTCCTTCAATAACGTAACTATCCGGCGAACGGTCCGGACACTTGGATGATGTCATTCAGGATACTGAGGAGCATACATAGCACACGCCTGTTGGGCATTTTGATCACAATAGCCAGACATCAACACGATATCGACCTTTTCTGTAATTGGTAAACGGTCCATTTTAACTCGCGTAATGTATCACGAAGCAAATACCACCCGTACTGGCGGAATGTTACGTGATACCACGTACTTATACATTTGTGACTATTACAGCGCCATCTATCACAAAGTGAAAAAAGTGGTCCAACTAAAACATTAATATTTCTTTATGTACTACAAGAATATGTAATAAAAAAAATGGAGGTTCCTATTTTAAAAAATGCAGTTGATAACCGTTTGACCTGTGGCAGTGCCATCTAGCAGACCAACCATATCCCCATCTGGTTTCCCCCTTCAAGCTAGACGAGTTTAGTTTTTTGTAGTTTTTTTGTTTGATTCTTATTTTGTGAGATATTTGGCCCAGTCACTATCAATGGACCACCCTGTATATATTGTGTTGTGCTATGTTGGAAGATAATTTAAGAATGGTAGGCACATTATTTTTGAATGGACTAACTGACAGTGGTTTGTGGCTTCTGTGAATCAATTCCACTCTGGCACATCAGTGGATTTCTGCCACTTTCCATAAAGCCACAGAATCTCATATCCAGAGAGTGATACCTTCAACTGCAGAGGGTCATCTCTAAATTGAGATCGTGCATAATAATACTGTTTGGGCCATTGTCGTTTGCTTTTTGACAGGGGATCAACTGAGGTACACTAATGGTAGACAAAAATTCAGAAGTTGAGTGTCTTCTTTCCCAATCAGTGTTCTTGTCAGACTCCATAGCTGTATAGGGAGTGACTGCCATATTTCCTACCATGGAACGGAAAGTATTCAATCCATCAACCATGCTGATGTTAAAATCCACATTATCAAAGGTGAACTGGATGAATCCTTCACTGGTTGTGTTAGCAATGCTCAGGTTGTGCAGTCGAGGACATCTCAAACAACAAAGCTTCCATATTTCGATTTGTGAATCCAACTGCACTAAGATTGTTGACAATAAGTCTTGATCTGAAACTATTGTATATGAATATCAACAGTAAAGATACAAATGACCATGGCCTTACAGCAGGAATTACTCCATGTGACACAATAACACAATTTTTCCATTTACCTAGAGTTTCTTATTTGTTTTTCAAAATAATGACTCAAAGAAATAGAACAATGATTCAGGGATCACTTACTGGACATCTGACAAGAAATCATCAGTTTGGAGGTATTGCGATGTATCATAGACCTGTGTACAGATGTCCTCACGAAGTAGGCATGTACAATTCTCAGACGCTCTTCTCGTGGATCTGATAGTGCTGTGATGAGAAACTATCTGACTGTATCTTTTAGCCTGCACTTTTGAAACACACTACTGTGGTCTTTTTATGCCTTTCAACAGTCATTATTTCTATGGCATACTTCCAGAGGAGTTGTGTTTTTATAGTCCTTAATCAGCTATTTGTGACTTGGTCCTTTAACTCTTGCAGAGTAAACTGGTACTCGTCTGATTGTTGTAGGAAGAAATTATTTCCATTGCTTCATTTATCTGTGTGTACCCAGGACTTCCTTGTTTCCTCCACCCCTTGTTTGATTGTTAAAAATCCCTCTGACAAAACCTATGATACTGAGCATCTTTAGCACAAAGGTCCTCCTCATGGATATGTTCCAATGCTTCGCAAGCCCAGTCATCACCTCGCCTTCCAGCTACACTAACACCATTATCTCTTAATTGAAATTTCATCATTTTATGAACAATATTTCGCTTTGCTTAGGAAAGTCTGATAAGTTTCTCCCAACTAGCATCAGTTTCTCACCACAATAAAAGCAGTGTTAATTAAAATCAAATACCTTCTTCTATGATCAAAGATTCCACATTGGTGGTGCAAGGCCTTTTGTCAAAGACGATCTAATCAGTTTTGGGTTATTGTACTTCTTCTGACAAGCACTGTACACTTCAACTTCAGCCAGGCCAGTTAAAAACTTACGATGTGCTGTAATTTTCCTATTGTTAGTGGATTTTAGTAGTGTTTCCAATCCTTTCTGTTTTGCTTTAACCACATCACAATCTGCCAAATTGCTGTCGCATATAAAACACATCTTTGTACGATCTGGAGCACTCATTTAAAATGCACTGACTGCACAATGGAAGTAAACTCAAGTGAGGAAATGAGAATTTTTCAAGCTGTAAGGAGTCATGAACATGTCTCTTGTACAAACAGAAAGGCTGGGCATGGCTGACTATGTAAACAACAACAACAAAGGAATGGATGGGATGGCACTCTCAATTGTTTGTCATTTCAATCGATGGGGATCTCTCGGTACCTCTACACTAGAAGGTGGATCAGATTTTCATCATCTTATTGGAAATTTCATTTCATTAAATAACTTTGACTTACAAAAAAAATGCAATTACATTAGCTATCAGTTGTATGTACGCTTAAAGGTGCCTAAAACTGAAAAACTAGATGGTTTTGTAACGTGAAATTTCATGCTCTATAGCTTTTATAACTTGACATTTTTCATGTTGAGTAAGAGTTTTGTAGTTAAAGGTGTTGGAGCTGGCTTTTTAGCGTAGTTGGTAAAAATGACCAAACTTTGACAACTGATTACGGCCAAATGGCTGCACCAATTTTGACAACTGAGTAGGTCATTCAAAGTAAAATTTAATGCTGTTTCATTTTGGTAGTAGTAACATTTTCAGTAGGACGCCTAGTTTATGAGTAATAGGCAAGAACCTGGAAGAAGTGCCAAAATTTTGTGGTTGTTTTTTAAGTCTCAAAAAGTTGACCAGAGGGTTTTGAAGATTGAAAACTTGGATTGTGCATACTCTCAGTTGTATACGCAAGATAAAAAAATGAAATCTTCTACCTCATTTTTTGCAAGCAAAGGGCATTTCTTGTGATGCCTTTACTGGACTAAGCATATTGTTTTCAATGGTGAGTATTTCTCACACACAGACCTCTAGATGTTAGACACTCAGATTGGTATCAAACATTGTATGCCGATAGTATCAATGAAAACTCAGATTTAGTTCACGCAGTGTGCTGTCATCTAACAGAACAGGCATAAACATTAATTAAAAACAATACCAGAACTATGGAACACAGGAAAAGAATAACTGTGATTAACTAATATGTATAGCTTTTGTGGGGAAGTTGGTAGTGTGTTAAATCATTGTACTACAGTACTGATAATTTTGTTTTACTGTATTCTGTGTAAAAGTGTTATATGTGACTATGAATACTTCTGCATGTGTGATACAATTGTTTCTTTATTCTACTGTTCTGCTGTTTATATTAATTCTGTGAAACTATAAATCGACTACATCCTTCATCTTGGGTAGTGTCTGTTCTGCCCCACATGTCTGACAGATCACCACACCTATCTATACAAATGTACTCTATATGTTTGCTACTTTCAACTAACGAAGCGAAAGCAGACTGCCAAAAGAAACTACCTAGAAACTTTGAGAAGTCCTTCTATGTGTCAGGAAAATGTTTTCCCACATAACTGTTTCATGCGTAAACAGTTAAAACAAATTGTTATCATTAGGGTTTGAATGCTGAAACTTTGGCATGATGACCTCACGCTCTACCAACTCATCCATGTGAGATCTGCAAAACTATCACTCACAGATACGACTTTCCTGTGCTTAGTAGTTCTGGTGTTACTTTTAATTACCGTTTAAGCATGTTCTACTGGACGACAGCACTTAGTACAACTGAATTGGTGTTTTGGTCGATACTCTGCCTACATACATTTGGTATACCCCCTGCGGGTCCGGGGATTAGAATAGGTCCGAGGTATTCCTGCCTGTCGTAAGAGGCAACTAAAAGGAGTCCATCCCCCTCACGGGGGTAGTTAGCGCCTGCGTCCGGAGACGGACGGTTTCACGACCTATAATCGTGGTCTCTTTGGTTTTTCACTTCTCGTTTCTTCCTTCCTTTTGTTGGTTCCTTTCCTTGCTCTTCTCCACTTCACTGTCTTCCTTACTCTTTCCCTTGACTTCTCCTTGCCTTCTCATTGCCTTTTTCTCCTTTCCTTCTCATTGCCTTTTTCTCCTTTCCTTCTCATTGCCTTCTTCTCCTTGCCTTCTCATTGCCTTCTTCTCCTTGCCTTCTCTGGTCTCCGCCTCGGCGTTTGAGACAGTCTGTCCTCTTTCTCCCTCTCTCTCTTCTTTTTCCTCTTCTTCCTTCCTCCCTGTGCGTGTCTGAAGGCCGACCCACGCGTTCGCACGCGTAGCCGGTGACGGGGTAACGCGTAAGTCCCCGCCCTGGGTAGACATGTAAGGCACGCGCGTACCCCCTGGTAAAGGCCAGGCCCGGGGAGGGGTGATTGCCTGAGCTGATACCTTCTGACCATGCCGATTGGTCCCTCCGTCTGTTTCTCGGGAGGTGTGACCTGAGGTGTAAACATTCACCTAAGGCGGGAGTGCCCTCTGAGAGGGTCCCCACAAGGAAGGAGCGCGCCATCGGAGACGCTGGCAATCATGGGGGTATTCCTCCGCAATGGATTCTACTCCATCGCTTTCGACTTCGACCCAAAAACGGAAACGTGACCAGCCAACAGTGACAAAAGTACTACCGCCTGCCCCACAGTTCCTCGTAGTTTCTCGATCTGAGGACGGAAAGGATTTTTCCTCTGTCAACCCTTTCGTCATTCAGAAGGGCGTAGATGCCATAGCCGGATCTGTCAAATCTTGTACCAGGTTGCGTAACGGTACCTTATTACTAGAAACTGAGAGTGCCTTTCAGGCGCAAAAACTGCTTCGGGCCACACTCTTGTACACGTTCCCTGTCCGGGTGGAGGCCCACCGCACTTTGAATTCGTCTCGTGGTGTAGTCTATAGTAGCTCCCTCGACGGATTGACTGACGAGGAGCTCCAATCTTTCCTCGCTGAGCAGGGTGTGACGGCTGTCCATCGGGTCATGAAAAAGGTCAACAATGACCTTGTACCGACCCGGACACTTTTCTTGACCTTCGATAGTGTTAAGCTGCCATCGCGCATCAAGGCGGGCTACGAGGTTATTTCTGTTCGCCCCTATGTCCCGACACCTACGCGCTGCTACCAGTGTCAGCGTTTCAATCACACTCGACAGTCTTGCTCCAATGCGGCTAAATGTGTCACTTGTGGCAGGGATGCCCATGAGGGTGACTGTCCACCTCCGTCTCCTCGTTGTGTGAACTGTCAAGGTGACCATGCCGCATCCTCCCGCGACTGTCCTGTCTATAAGGAAGAACGCTGTATCCAGGAAATTCGAGTCAAAGAGAAAGTGTCCACCTCGGCTGCTCGCAAGCTATTGGCTAGTAGGAAGCCCACGCTGCTCCCAGCGGGGAAATACAGCACTGTCCTCGCCTCTCCTCGGACTACCCGGGAGGTAGCAACCCAGACATGCGATCTGACCTTCAGCACCACGGTCGTCCGTTCGGCCAGTGCTAAGATCGCGCGGTCGACGTCTCCTCTTCCTCCCGTCACCCCACAGACACCAGCCACTTCCTCAGTTTCTGCTAAGTCGAAGACCCCGAAGTCAGATGCACGGGCCTTCAAGAAGGAACCATCCCGTGCAGACTTCCTCCGTCCCTCGACCTCCCAGCCTTCGACCGGTACTTCCACCAAACGTCCTTCTAAAAAGGCGCATAGGAAGCACAGTTCTCCTTCTCCGCCGCGGCGCCTTTCTTCTCCTGCGCCACCCAGCGGTTGCCGCCCCAGGCAGTCATCCGTTTCGCCTGGCCGCACCGCTGGTAGCCGAACATCTGGCCGTTCACCGGCGGTGGAAGCTCCCCCTCCCGGCCATCCTCCCGAGATGGCCGATGACCCTATAGACCCCATGGACGATGACTGTCCGCCTCCTGATAGCGGCGGCAGTGCTCACTTGAAGCCAGGCCCTAAGCGGCCTTCGGGGTGACCACTTCTATCATCTTCCTTTTCTTACAATGGCACTTATTCACTGGAATATTCGCAGCATTCGCTCCAACCGAGAGGACTTGAAGTTGCTGCTCCGCTTGCATCGTCCGCTCGTCGTAGCCCTCCAGGAAACGAAGCTACGCCCATGCGATCAAATTGCCTTGGCACACTACACCTCTGTGCGTTTTGACCTACCCCCTGTGGTAGGTATCCCAGCTCATGGAGGGGTTATGTTGCTGGTCCGGGATGATATTTACTACGATCCCATCACGTTGCACACCGGCCTGCAGGCAGTTGCCATCCGCATTACTCTCCCCACTTTTACGTTTTCCTTTTGTACCGTTTACGCTCCATCGTCATCTGCCGTTACCAGGGCAGACATGACGCAACTTATTGCTCAGCTACCTGCACCATTTTTGTTAACTGGAGACTTCAATGCCCACCATCCCCTTTGGGGCTCTCCAGCATCCTGCCCGAGGGGCTCCTTGTTAGCAGACCTTTTCACCCAGCTCAATCTTGTCTGCCTCAATACTGGCGCCCCTACTTTTCTTTCGGACACATCTCACACCTATTCCCATTTAGACCTCTCTATATGTACTCCCCAACTTGCACGCCGGTTTGAGTGGTATGCATTTGCTGATACATATTCAAGCGACCACTTCCCGTGTGTTATCCATCTCCTGCAGCGTACTCCCTCTCCGTGCTCCTCTAGTTGGGCCATCTCCAAGGCAGACTGGGGGCTCTTCTCTTCCAGGGCGACCTTTCAGGATCAAACCTTCACAAGCTGCGATCGTCAGGTCGCACACCTCACGGAAGTCATTCTCGCTGCTGCTGAATATTCCATCCCTCACTCTACTTCTTCTCCACGTCGCGTACCGGTCCCCTGGTGGACCGCAGCATGTAGAGACGCTTTACGTGCTCGTCGACGTGCTTTACGCACCTTTAAACGCCACCCTACAGTGGCGAATTGTATTAATTATAAACGATTACGTGCTCAGTGTCGTCGTATTATTAAAGAAAGCAAGAAAGCCAGCTGGGCTGCTTTCACAAGCACCTTCAACAGTTTTACTCCTTCTTCTGTTGTCTGGGGTAGCCTGCGCCGGCTATCTGGCACTAAGGTCCACTCCCCAGTTTCTGGCTTGAAGGTCGCGAATGAAGTCCTTGTGGCCCCTGAGGCTGTCTCCAATGCCTTCGGCCGCTTTTTCGCAGAGGTTTCGAGCTCCGCTCATTACCACCCTGCCTTCCTCCCCCGCAAACAGGCAGAGGAGGCTAGGCCACCTGACTTCCGCTCCTCGAATTGTGAAAGTTATAATGCCCCATTCACCATGCGGGAACTCGAAACCGCACTTGGCCGATCACGGTCCTCAGCTCCAGGGCCTGATTCTATTCATATTCAGATGCTGAAGAACCTTTCTCCTGCGGGTAAAGGTTTTCTTCTTCGTACATACAATCGCATCTGGATTGAGGGACATGTTCCCGCATGCTGGCGCGAGTCTATCGTTGTCCCGATTCCTAAGCCGGGGAAGGACAAGCACTTGCCTTCCAGTTATCGACCTATCTCGCTTACCAGCTGTGTCTGTAAAGTGATGGAGCGAATGGTTAACTCTCGATTGGTTTGGCTGCTCGAGTCTCGACGCCTACTTACCAATGTACAATGTGGATTTCGTAGGCGCCGCTCTGCTGTTGACCATCTGGTTACCTTGTCGACCTTCATTATGAATAACTTCTTGCGGAAGCGCCCGACCGCGGCTGTGTTCTTTGATTTGGAGAAGGCTTATGACACCTGTTGGAGGGCGGGCATTCTCCGCACCATGCATACATGGGGCCTTCGCGGTCGCCTCCCTCTTTTTATTCGTTCCTTTTTACTGGATCGACAGTTTCGGGTACGTGTGGGATCTGTCCTGTCCGACACCTTTCGCCAGGAGAATGGGGTGCCACAGGGCTCAGTTTTGAGCGTCGCTCTCTTCGCCATCGCGATCAATCCAATAATGGATTGCCTCCCAGCTGATGTACAGGCTCCCTTTTCGTGGACGATTTTACCATCTACTGCAGCGCGCTGTGTACACGTGTCCTGGAGCGCTGTCTTCAGCGTTCTCTTGACCGTCTTTACTCCTGGAGTGTCGCCAATGGCTTCCGTTTTTCTGCCGAGAAGACGGTCTGTATTAACTTCTGGCGCTACAAAGAGTTTCTCCCACCGTCCTTACGACTCGGTCCCGTTGCTCTCCCAATCGTGGAGACAATCAAATTTTTAGGCCTTACCTTTGACAGGAAACTTAGCTGGTCTCCACATGTGTCATATTTGGCCGCCCGTTGTACCCGTTCTTTAAATGTCCTCCGTGTTCTCAGTGGTATGTCGTGGGGAGCGGATCGAACCGTCCTACTTCGTCTATATCGGTCGATCGTCCGCTCCAAGCTGGATTATGGGAGCTTCGTATACTCCTCTGCACGGCCATCCATCTTACGCCGCCTCAACTCCATACAACATCGGGGTTTACGACTTGCGATCGGAGCATTTTATACCAGTCCCGTAGAGAGTCTTCATGCTGACGCTGGCGAATTGCCACTCGCCTACCGGCGCGATATACTGCTTTGTCGGTATGCCTGTCGGCTACTGTCAATGCCCGACCATCCGTCTTATCGTTCCTTTTTTGACGACTCTCTTGACCTTCAATACGGGTTGTATGTCTCTGCCTTGCTACCCCCTGGAGTTCGCTTTCGTCGCCTCCTTCAACACCTTACTTTTTCCCTCCCTGCAACCTTTCGAGTGGGCGAGAGCCGCACGCCACCTTGGCTCCAGGCTCAGGTCCGCGTTCACCTTGACCTCAGCTCGCTCCCAAAAGAGGTCACTCCCGGTTCGGTCTACCACTCCCGTTTTTTGGAACTTCGTTCGAAGTTCATCGACATGACTTTCATTTATACAGATGGCTCTAAGACCAATGACGGGGTCGGGTGTTCCTTTATTGTCGAGGCACAAAGTTTCAAATACCGGCTCCATGGCCATTGTTCGGTCTTCACAGCTGAGCTCTTTGCCCTCTACCAGGCTGTTCTTTACATCTGCCGCCACCGACATTCTGCTTATGTCATCTGCTCAGATTCCCTGAGCGCCATCCAGAGCCTCAGTGATCCGTACCCGGTTCACCCTTTCGTACACCGGATCCAACGCTCTCTTCAGCAGCTGGTGGACGTCGGTACGCCGGTTAGCTTTATGTGGGTTCCTGGCCATGTCGGTATCCCTGGGAACGAAGCTGCAGATGCCGCGGCCAAGGCTGCGGTCCTCCAGCCTCGGACAGCTTCTTGTTGTGTCCCTTCGTCCGATTTTAGCAGGGTCATTTGTCGGCGCGTTGTGTCGCTGTGGCATGCCGATTGGGCTGCACTTACCGACGACAAGCTTCGGGCCTTAAAACCTCTTCCCGTGGCTTGGACGTCCTCCTCACGCCCTTCTCGGCGGGAGGAGGTCGTTTTAGCAAGGTTACGAATTGGACACTGCCGGTTCAGCCATCGCCATCTGCTGACGGCTGCGCCGGCGCCGTTCTGCCCATGTGGGCACTTGCTGACGGTTAGACACATTTTAATGTCCTGTCCAGATCTTAACACACTGCGCCTCGATCTTAACCTGCCTAATACTTTAGATGCCATTTTAGCGGATGACCCACGAGCAGCTGCTCGTGTTCTTTGTTTTATCAATTTGACAAACCTCGCTAAGGACATTTGATGATGTTTTTTAGTCCTATGCCTGTCAGTCTGTCTTTCATTGTGTTTTCCCTTTTAGTTGTTGTTGTCAACTTGTGCCTCGCGGTGCATTCTTAGAGTAGTCAGGGCGCTAATGACCACTGAAGTTGTGCGCCCGAAAACCACAAAAAAAAAAAACATTTGGTATCGAAATGAGTGTCCGACATCTGCCTCCAAAGGAAGTGTGATAAGACCACTCATGTTGTCTATTTACATAAAGGACCTGACCAGTAGAATGAGTGGCTGTTTTCTGACGATGTAATAGTATACATGACAGTATTGTCATTGAATGACTGTCGAGGGTTACTGGGTGACTTGGACAGATTTACTATTTAGTCTGATGAATGGCAGTGTGCTTGAAATGTAGAAAAATCCAAGTTATTACTGATTAGCAGGAAAAATGATCCTACAGTGTTCAAACAGTATTAATGGTGCTTTGCATGGGACACATCAATTAAATATCTAGGCATAACATTGCAAAGAGGCATAAAATCAAATGAGCACATACGGACATAGTAGGGAAGGTGACTGGCAGACTGCGATTTATTGGGAGAATTTGGGAAAGTGTAGCTCATCTACAAAGGAGGTGGTGTATAGAGAACTTGCGAGACCCCATTTTCCAGTGTTTAGGGTCACCCCACAAGGTCAGATTATTTGTGGGAGTAACTCAGACGTGTACTGCAACATTTGTTACTGGTAAGTTCCATCAACATATGTGTGTTACAGAGATGGTTCGTGTACTCAAATGGGACTCCCTGGAGAGACGACAATGTTCTTATCATGAAACACTATTCAGAGAATTTAGAGAAAGGTCATTTGGAGCTGACTGCAGAACAGTTCTGCTGCTGCCAATGTACATTTCGTGTAAGGACCACAAAGGCAAGATAATAGAAAATTAGGACTCCTACGAAGGCATATAGACATCATTTTTCCTTCACTCCATTTACAAGTGCATTGGGAAAGGAAATGACTAATATTGGTGCAGGTACACTCTAACATGTATGTGGATGTAGATATACCATTATGTGATCTAATCTTCCAGTGTCTTCAGGTATCGTCCACGTTTACAAGATCCGGGCAGTCGCAGAGGGTGGGCTTACTGGTAGTTGGGAGCTCCAACGTCAGGCGCGTAATGGGGCCCCTTAGGGAAATGGCAGCAAGTGAGGGGAAGGAAACCAATGTGCACTCCGTGTGCGTACCGGGGGGAGTCATTCCAAATGTGGAAAGGGTCCTTCCGGATGCCATGCAGGGTACAGGGTGCACCCATCTGCAGGTGGTCGCTCATGTCGGCACCAATGATGTGTGTCGCTATGGATCGGAGGAAATCCTCTCTGGCTTCCGGCGGCTATCTGATTTGGTGCAGACTGCCAGTCTCGCTAGCGGGATGAAAGCAGAGCTCACCATCTGCAGCATCGTCGACAGGACTGACTGCGGACCTTTGGTACAGAGCCGAGTGGGGGGTCTGAATCAGAGGCTGAGACGGTTCTGCGACCGTGTGGGCTGCAGATTCCTCGACTTGCGCCATAGGGTGGTGGGGTTTCGGGTTCCGCTGGATAGGTCAGGAGTCCACTACACGCAACAAGTGGCTACACGGGTAGCAGGGGTTGTGTGGCGTGGGCTGGGCGGTTTTTTAGGTTAGATGGCCTTGAGCAAGTACAGAAAGGGCAACAGCCTCAACGGGTGCGGGGCAAAGTCAGGACATGCGGGGACCAAGCAGCAATCGGTATTGTAATTGTCAACTGTCGAAGCTGCGTTGGTAAAGTACCAGAACTTCAAGCGCTGATAGAAAGCACCGAAGCTGAAATCGTTATAGGTACAGAAAGCTGGCTTAAGCCAGAGATAAATTCTGCCAAAATTTTTACAAAGGTACAGACGGTGTTTAGAAAGGATAGATTGTATGCAACCGGTGGTGGAGTGTTCGTCGCTGTTAGTAGTAGTTTATCCTGTAGTGAAGTAGAAGTGGATAGTTCCTGTGAATTATTATGGGTGGAGGTTACACTCAACAACCGAACTAGGTTAATAATTGGCTCCTTTTACCGACCTCCCGACTCAGCAGCATTAGTGGCAGAACAACTGAGAGAAAATTTGGAATACATTTCACATAAATTTTCTCAGCATGTTATAGTCTTAGGTGGAGATTTCAATTTACCAGATATAGACTGGGACACTCAGATGTTTAGGACGGGTGGTAGGGACAGAGCATCGAGTGACATTATACTGAGTGCACTATCCGAAAATTACTTCGAGCAATTAAACAGAGAACCAACTCGTGGAGATAACATCTTGGACCTACTGATAACAAACAGACCCGAACTTTTCGACTCTGTATGTACAGAACAGGGAATCAGTGATCATAAGGCCGTTGCAGCATCCCTGAATATGGAAGTTAATAGGAATATAAAAAAGGGGAGGAAGGTTTATCTGTTTAGCAAGAGTAATAGAAGGCAGATTTCAGACTACCTAACAGATCAAAACGAAAATTTCTGTTCAGACACTGACAATGTTGAGTGTTTATGGAAAAAGTTCAAGGCAATCGTAAAATGCGTTTTAGACAGGTACGTGCCGAGTAAAACTGTGAGGGACGGGAAAAACCCACCGTGGTACAACAACAAAGTTAGGAAACTACTGCGAAAGCAAAGAGAGCTCCACTCCAAGTGTAAACGCAGCTAAAACCTCTCAGACAAACAGAAGCTAAACGATGTCAAAGTTAGCGTAAGGAGGGCAATGCGTGAAGCGTTCAGTGAATTCGAAAGTAAAATTCTACGTACCGACTTGACAGAAAATCCTAGGAAGTTCTGGTCTTACGTTAAATCAGTAAGTGGCTCGAAACAGCATATCCAGACACTACGGGATGATGATGGCATTGAAACAGAGGATGACACGCGCAAAGCTGAAATACTAAACACCTTTTTCCGAAGCTGTTTCACAGAGGAAGACCGCACTGCAGTTCCTTCTCTAAATCCTCGCACAAACGAAAAAATGGCTGACATCGAAATAAGTGTCCAAGGAATAGAAAAGCAACTGGAATCACTCAATAGAGGAAAGTCCACTGGACCTGACGGGATACCAATTCGATTCTACACAGAGTACGCGAAAGAACTTGCCCCCCTTCTAACAGCCGTGTACCGCAAGTCTCTAGAGGAACGGAGGGTTCCAAATGATTGGAAAAGAGCACAGATAGTCCCAGTCTTCAAGAAGGGTCGTCGAGCAGATGCGCAAAACTATAGACCTATATCTCTGACGTCGATCTGTTGTAGAATTTTAGAACATGTTTTTTGCTCGAGTATCATGTCGTTTTTGGAAACCAAGAATCTACTATGTAGGAATCAACATGGATTCCGGAAACAGCGATCATGTGAGACCCAACTCGCTTTATTTGTTCATGAGACCCAGAAAATATTAGATAGAGGCTCCCAGGTAGATGCTATTTTTCTTGACTTCCGGAAGGCGTTCGATACAGTTCCGCACTGTCGCCTGATAAACAAAGTAAGAGCCTACGGAATATCAGACCAGCTGTGTGGCTGGATTGAAGAGTTTTTAGCAAACAGAACACAGCATGTTGTTATCAATGGAGAGACGTCTACAGACGTTAAAGTAACCTCTGGCGTGCCACAGGGGAGTGTTATGGGACCATTGCTTTTCACAATATATATAAATGACCTAGTAGATAGTGTCGGAAGTTCCATGCGGCTTTTCGCGGATGATGCTGTAGTATACAGAGAAGTTGCAGCATTAGAAAATTGTAGCGAAATGCAGGAAGATCTGCAGCGGATAGGCACTTGGTGCAGGGAGTGGCAACTGACCCTTAACATAGACAAATGTTATGTATTGCGAATACATAGAAAGAAGGATCCTTTATTGTATGATTATATGATAGCGGAACAAACACTGGTAGCAGTTGCTTCTGTAAAATATGTGGGAGTATGCGTGCGGAACGATTTGAAGTGGAATGGTCATATAAAATTAATTGTTGGTAAGGCGGGTACCAGGTTGAGATTCATTGGGAGAGTGCTTAGAAAATGTAGTCCATCAACAAAGGAGGTGGCTTACAAAACACTCGTTCGACCTATACTTGAGTATTGCTCATCAGTGTGGGATCCGTACACCAGATCGGTTTGACGGAGGAAATAGAGAAGATCCAAAGAAGAACGGCGCGTTTCGTCACAGGGTTATTTGGTAACCGTGATAGCGTTACGGAGATGTTTAATAAACTCAAGTGGCAGACTCTGCAAGAGAGGCGCTCTGCATCGCGGTGTAGCTTGCTCGCCAGGTTTCGAGAGGGTGCGTTTCTGGATGAGGTATCGAATATATTGCTTCCCCCTACTTATACCTCCCGAGGAGATCACGAATGTAAAATTAGAGAGATTAGAGCGCACGGAGGCTTTCAGACAGTCATTCTTCCCGCGAACCATACGCGACTGGAACAGGAAAGGGAGGTAATGACAGTGGCATGTAAAGTGCCCTCCGCCACACACCGTTGGGTGGCTTGCGGAGTATAAATGTAGATGAAGATGTAGATGTTTCATGATTCCTAAACTAAGTGTTACAATTTTATATAGGGCACTGCAATCATATCTATTAGACAGCTGTCTATTTTGTTCCTTTCCCCAGCCCGTGTTCTCCTATGTTTCCTTTTCTTTCATTTCCTACAATCAAATTCCTATCACCTATCACTATTGACCTTTCATCTCCCTTGGTGAACTGAACAATTTCTCTTCTCTCATCATAGGTTCATTCAGTCTCTTTGGAATCTGTGGAGTTTGTAGACATACACTGTCTGATCAAACCATCTGGACACCACTATTTAATGTGGAATTGACCATTAGACGTCATGAGAATGGACCCACCAGTGTAGAAGGATGTTGGGAGTATTGTGTTCAGAGTACAGAAGCAGTGATAGCAGAATGCATCAGTCAGAAGAGCTCAGAGACGTTGAATGTGGACTAGTCACCGCACTGGGTGTCAGCTAGGTAAAAAGTCCATCAGCAACATTTTAACACTTCTAAAGCTACCCAAGTCGACAGTTGGTGACTTGGTAGTGTAGTGTGAACATGAAGAAATAATCACAGCTAAACCAAGACCAGGCATATGACTTTAGAATATTGTGAAGGGTAGTTCTAAAAAAATTCAGTGAAATTAGCAGAAGAAATCATTTGTGAGTTCCATAGTGTTACGAACAGCCCAGCTAGCATACTAGCTACCCATAAGGAGTGAATGGAGTATAATATTTGATCAGCTCCTCATGGGCCACATTACTATAGTCAGTACTAAGCAGTGCTTGTGGTGGTGTCGAGACTGATACCAACGTACAATAGATGACTAGAAACTAGTGATTTGGAGTGTTGAATCACACTATACAGTGGTAACCCGATGGAAGGGTTTGGGATTAGTGAATTTGTGGAGAAAACATTACCTGCCATCACATTCAGTGTCCAACAGTGAAGTACAGAGGAGGTGGTGTTACAGTATAGGGATGGTTTTCGTGATTGGGGTGTGCTTTCCTTATTGTGTTTACAAAAGGGGCTAAATGTGGATGGATATGGTATCATGTATTACGTATTGTAGAGGAACAGTTTGGATACAACTGTTTATATTACCATGACAATGCACCCTGGCATAAAGCAGTATCTGTGAGGCAATGATTTGTAGACAATAACATTCCTGAAATGGGCTGGCGTGCCAAGAGACTGACATGAACCCAATGGAATACCATTTGGATGAGTTGGAATGTCGACTTCGCTCTAGACCCCAACTGCCAAGATCGCTACCCTCTCTGGTTTCGCGTTGTGAGGAAGAATGGGCTGCCATTCCTCCAGACATTTAAAGATGTCATTGAAAGTGTCCTTAGCAGAATTCCAGCCATCATAAAAACGGAGAATGGACACATCCTATAATAAGATCCACTAATAGATGTCCAGATACTTTTGCTCAGATGGTGTATATGCACAGACCGGGTCTTGTCTCTTTGTCTTGTCTGTCTGCTCATAGTAAGCTCACCTTTATTTCTATTTTTTACTTAATTATTAATCTCATAAATTCACTACCCCAGTTTGATCTTTTTTGACAAAAAATATCTTGTTCTTCTTGCCATCCCTAATTCCTGCTGTATCTTAATTTCAACCTTGCATTTCTCTTGTTCAGGTTATCTAAGCCACTTATCTGATAAAGGACTCTTAACATTCAGTGCTCTGCCGTGTAGAAAACCTGTGCTTTTTTCTGATGACATTCTCATGAGTAGCCCCTGCCCAGAGATTCTCTCTGACATATTTTATGCAAGATAAAGTCATCATTAAACCATACAGGAAATCTAATGTATGTAGTTTACTTTCAATTCACAGTTACAACATGACAAGGCCATGTTAGCTACTATTACAAGGCAAATTCTACTATCCAGATTATTTCCCCTACAACTACTGAAAAAGCTGTTGCTCCTGTGGTTGTCATTTGTACTGGGTGCCGAGGGGGAGGCATTAGTGAGTGGCTCCCTCCAACAGGCGGATTGAGGTGCAGGCAATGTAGACAGTCAAACTTTTATTAACAATTATAACCAAATGTAGATGACATTGTCTGCAACAGGCAGACATCAGGGAGTGCGCAATGATCCTTGAACTGAGCAAGCTACCTCAGGAACGCCGATGCATTCTTAGATGATGATAGTGTACAGTTTTTTTTTTTTTTTTTGCTACCTCTGCATTATGGTGGGTGGTGTTGGCTACTTCAGGATGGCATGGCAGAGACTCATGGACAGGTATGGGACTACCCCCGATGTTCAGCATGGACCCCATGGACTGGGGAAGAGTGGTGCTGAGATGGCTGGACCTGTGTGTGACTTGGTGCATGTGACAGTGACAGTGGCTGGCTGCCAGGAGTCCAGTCAGTCAGTCAGTGGTTCTGGTCCCACAGACGGCGGTGATAGCTGCGTCATAAGTACGGCACTGGCTGGCACTAACTTGGACACCAAACTACTGCCCAGCTATTCAGTTATGACAAGTTGATCCTGTGCAGCTTAGGTTAAGTACTGCTGTCCAACACTGACAGTGTTTCTCAATCACCTCAAAGGGGCTCAGTGCTCTAGATGTGGATTTTGTCACTCTGAAGGGGGTTGATGTGAAACTGGCCCAACAGTAAAAGTTTGCTGTATTGACAGGTCTCTGTCCTTGGCTGCTGGTGATGGCTGTGGCATGGTTACAGCTGTGGACCGGCGGAGTTTTATGCCATTACATTACCTCCCTTCTTAGATTAATCCAGACCAATGGATTGCTGTTTAAGAGTCTAACTGCAACAGACAATGATATATCTTTGTTACCACACTTGACTTCTACTGCATGAAGTCAGAGTAAACACTTTTTGTGTTACTTTTCGTTTGGTATGTCCTCCTTCCCTCTTTATTTTTCTAGGTCCCCTTTCTTCCATTTTAACTCAACACCACTTGCTGAGTTTGAGTCTCCTTTTCACTGGTGATGACATGACTACTATGGATCAGCAGATTAAGAAAGGTAGGATGGTAGATAGATAGCTCTTTGTCCATTGTAGTAGTATCCAATATTATTATTATTATTATTATTATTATTGGAATTACATGGTGGCAATGCCCTGCCTGAAATTTTTAGATGGTTGAGCAGGTGCTCCATCATCACACTATCCTTTCGTGCAGCTATCGTCTGATCCAGGGAAGCAAGAAGGGTGAGGTCTAGCATGTCATTTAAGTAACTTAAGCTCTTCTTGGGCAAGGTTTCAAAAGATAGGTCTGGTATGTTTGTTAATAGGTAGTGGGTGTTAAGGGCAGTTGTTCTGGTGATGGTGGTGGGTAACTGGAAAGAAGGTCCTGAAAAGTTACTTTGTGTGCCATTTATTAACAACCCTTACTCCTCAGTTCTATTTGCTGTGCACTGCCGAAATGACCTGGTACGTAGCAGATGCAAATAGTGATAGTGACTGCCAGTTTTGGTACTTAAAAAAGCCAGTGTGATCATTTCTTTTTAAAGAATTCGGCTTTATTTGTAAGGACCAACATGGGACACTCAGTCGCAAGGATCTCGGAGAGAAACAGAGTAGCGTGATTCAGATACTTTTTGTTTCCATTTTATGAGGGCAGACAGTGATGTCCCTACTTTGTCAAATACCCCATCATCTTAAATGCCTAAAAAGAAGTAGCAAACATATGTTACAAAGAATCTTTAACCTTAACATTAAACACCAAAGTGTGTCACGTACACAATGGTCAGCCAGAATATTGTGACCACCTATCTAATGGCCGCCTTTGGCATGGATGACAGTGGCAACACATGATGGAATGGAAGCAGTGAGGCCTTGGTAGGCTGATGAAGGGAGTTGGCACTACACCTGCACAGATAAGTCGTCTAATTTCCATAAATTGCTGGGAGGGGGACAATGAGCTCTGACGTCACTTTGTCACATCCCAGGTGGGTTTGATCGGGTTCAGATCTGGCAGATTGGAGGGCCAGCACATCAATTTGGATTCACCACTGTGCTGCTCAAACTAGTTCGTCACACCCTTGGCCTTGTGACATGGCGCATTGTCTTGCTGAAAAATATACTGCTATTGGGGAAACTTGATCGTCATGAAGGGGTATATGTGGTCTGCAACCAGTGTATATTACTTGGCCATCATGCTACTTTGCATGAGGTCCACTGGACCCATGGATGCCCACATGAATGTTCCTCAGAGCATAATGGAGCTGCTGCCAGCTTGTCTCCATCCTGCAGTACAGTGTCAAGGAGCTGTTTCCCTGAAAGATGATGGATTTGCGCCCTCCCATCGGCACGATGAAGTGCGGATAATCATGTGCTCATTTCATTCATAGTTGTCAATGTCGTGGTGTTAACATTGGCACATGCGTGGGTTGTCAGCTGCAGAGGCCCATTGTTAGAAGTGTGTGGTGCATATATTTGTACTCTGCCCAGCAGTAAAGTCTGATGTTAGTTTGCCACTGTTCGCCGCCTGTCCTGTGTTACCAGTCTGCCCAGCTGACAAGGTCAAACATCTGTAATGAGTGGTGGTAGTCCAACCCCACGACATTTGGACATGGTTTCAACTTGCATTTTGCTACGTGTTGAAGACATTCACCACAGCATTCCTCGAACACCTGACAAGTCGTGCAGTTTCTGAAATGCTCATAACAACTTCCTGGCCATCACAATCTGCACTCAGTCAAACTTGGATAGATAATGCACCTTCCTCATTCTACACACACACAGCACGCTCACTTATACTACATGCATCTAGCGTTTGTCTGACTAGCAGTCACTACTTGCAAGGTGATGCTGCTATCACCTGGACAGGTTCATATTGATAGTAGGTCGGTAGTCATAATGTTCTGGCTGATCATGGTACATAGTCTCGCTATCATTTACGGCCAATCTACTTCCTGTTGCAAGACTGGACTACTACTACTACTATTACTACTACTACTGTAATAAAAACCTACATACCGAAACAATAAACATACTGCATCGTATAACATTGTTTTGCTTCTAAGCTAAATTAGACATGTTAATGTTCCATTCAAGTTTAAAAAATTAGCTTGCAAGGCCACTTTGTGGTCTTAAAGAATATGAATGCGTGTGAGCAACTGTAGGTACATCTTGCTTCATTTGCTTAGGTTTAACTTTCTTTCTCATATTTTCTTTAAACTGCTTCTTCCCTTGTTGGAAGGAGCTATTGGTAATTTAGGCTGTGGCTCCCAGTTCACCCTGAAACAGATAAATTCTTAATATGTGTGCCATTATTTCAGGTTAGAAATTTTAGTTTGACAGTGACTAGAGGTGTTATCTCAGCTTCATGATAATGTCCTTGGCAACACAAAATGAACTTCATAGTTTCTCCATTCAGCGTGTAAGGGTTAGATAACATTACCAACTCAACATGATACTTATGCAATTTTGTATTTCTGTTGTGAGTGCCTTCCAACCATTCTAGAGCTTTTTTATTCATCTTTTCAACCTGGTACCAGATGCTGTCAATTTCAACCAAAGCTGCTGCAGTTGCTACCACCTTGTTCGATGTTTTCAGGAATTCCATGCACACTTTGTGACATTTCAGCCAGTAGACCCTGTAAAAATGCATCAAGTGCTCATTGCCTCATTTCCTGCAAAGAGAACTTATTGGCAAGATCATCACCTGTCAGTTCACATCTATCGGTATCAATTTTCCTGATATGGTTTACAAAACTTTCTACCAATTCCCCTTTTTTTGTACCATAAGCTGTTCCTGAGGAGACCTAGTCATGTTCTTTTTTCTGTAATGATAGACTAACCCTTCCCGTAAGTCGGTGAAGAACAGCGTCCTGCAACTTCTCATAATGTATTATATACGTTCTAGCATCCCCTTCTAATTTTAAATGAGCCACACTTAACAACTGCTTGCTACTCAAGTTTCCTAATTTCACAGCTGTTTGCAAACTATCGAAAAAGACACAAACATCTTCCTCAGATTTACCAGGAAATGGAGCTACTAATGAGGCACTACTGACATCAACAATTGGTGGAGAGGCGATAGAAAATGGCTGTTCCCTTCTTTCACCCTCTAAACGAACTATTTCCACATGCAGAGCTTCATTATCAGCCTGAAACTGAGCTACTTCATTCTGCAGATGCTGAATCATCTCCTTGGTTGTCGCTCTTGTGCTGATGGAATTACTTAGTACTACCACCACAAGTGTGCAATAAACCGAAATGGAAAAGAAAGGAAAAAAACACAACCAGATAGGTCCAAAAAAATTAAGTGGCACTTACTTGAATTCTTGCGCTGCTGCATCCTCTTCATTCCTGCCCTCTGTTGGGCCACCATTACAGCCTCCCAGCAGTTCTTTTGACACCAAATGTAAAGGGTGTTCTTAGGAATGTGTGGGTGAGTGGCTCCCTGCTGCAGGTGCAGACAATGTAGACAGCGAACTTGTCGCAGAGACTCTTTATTAGCCCTTGTAAGCAAATGTAAAGCAGAGTGTCTGCAGTAGGCAGTGGGCGATGACCTTAAAACATGAGCATGCTGGCATGGCAGCATAATGCTTTCTGCTATTTGTTTGGTGGCAGGCAATGCTTGCTGCATCAGGGTGGCAGGGTGATGACCAGTGGCTAGGAATGTGCAGCAGGACTGCCCTAAGTGTTGGGTACGGACCCCACAGGGTGGGCACCATTGGCACCGAGCTGGCTGGACCTCTGTGTGTCTCAGACTGTGTGGCAACGGTGGAGCAGCTGGCTGCCAGGAGCCCAGGCAGTCAGCCAGTGGTTGATGGTTCGTGTCCCAGGGACCAGCAGTGGCGGCTGCATCGTAAGTACAATGCTGGCCACAATGGACTGGACATCATTTTACTACCTGGCTGTTTAATGATGATGGGCTGGTCCTGTGAAGTTTACTTTGTTGTCCAGAACTGTCCGTTACAAAAAAGCAGATTTTTCTGGGTTGCATCCAAACATCTCAAACGGTGCGAGTGTTCTAGGTGTGGGTGTCGTCACTCTGTTGGAGGTTGATATGAAATTTCCCCAACAGCGAAGCATTACCCCATTGACAGTTCTCCACCTGTGGCTGCTGGCAGTTAATGTAGCCTGGTTACAGCTGTAGACTGTGACAGAGTTTTACACCATTACACATTGATATATGCAAGCCATCCTACCATGCCATGGTCCATAGTTCATTGGAGGTTCAATCACTGAATTTATACTGTATGAACTACAGCCCCATACAGAATGTCGCTTACTTGCATAATAATACTGCTAATTTTTTGAGAGGTGTATGAAGTCCAACATTCTTATGGCAGCCTTGCAGATCATGAATCATTACTCTCAACATTTTGGTGTGAACAGTGTCACATACTGATGAACAGTAAACCTAGTACATTTGTAAGAAGAAAGAGGAATAGTTGTAGATCCATACTGTTGAAGTAGCATGGATTATTGATTCTCAAATTACATAATTAAAAAAATAAACATCTGTCAACCTATATAATTATTTTTAATAAATTTAATCTGGAGTTTCCCTTAAAAAAAAGGTAACAATTGTATGCACCAAAGTCACTGTTAAAGTCATCTCCCAAGTCTCTTGAGTTACTTATGCACAACCACTTAGGCCATTACATATCTTGAACAGCATGATCTCCTCTCCAACAGATTTGCTATCTGTTACATTTCGCAACCTCAGTAGGGCTTTTGACTGTATATGCTTTGGCATCTTATTTGCAAAACTGGAATTTTGTGTGGTACACAAATGACCCCTAGCTGTAAACAAATCCCACTCGAACAACATTTGACACTTCATCATGGTGAGCAAGTAGCATTAAACCTTAAGAATTTTTTAGTAAAAGTATATTTGCTACAATTGGTCATTTAATGATTAAGTGTAGTCTAATGTAATTTATCAAAGGTTAACAAAGAATAAAGAATTTGGCTTTACTTCTGAAATATGATTATTTTTGTTACTAACCAACTGTTTTTCAGATTCATAATTTCAACTAAACAAATACTTGTAGTAGTCTTCAGGTCTCAGAGAATTTTATCTGTGTTAGTTCCTGTGTTGTCGACTCAATACCATTTCCTGTTTTATCTTTTATTGTTTCTCAGCCTCATTAAGATATTTCCAAATTCTATTGTGTTCATATTGTCGTTTGCTTAAAACTCTCTCCCCTCCCATTCCTTTTGTTCTCTCTGTACCTGTAAACACATTTTAATGTGTCTGTAAGAATCACCTTAAATTGCTCCTTTCAATTTTGGAGTTTTTGTTACCTTTATTGACTGAGACGTTGAACTTTTTGCTTGATTGAATCTGGTAAAGATCTCTTAACATAAATTCTCATAATCCACATTTCTGGCTTCCTATCTGATCAGCCTGTTTTTTCCTAGATTTGTATCTCTTTATCCTTTGCATTTATGAGACATGAATTTGTAAAGTGCTTTAGGACAATCACACACTACACACTAATTTTGTTTGATGAACTGTAAGGCAGGGTTCACACAGAGATGAGGTGGAGGTGATGAGATACATTACAATAAGTCACACAATGCCACACTCACTGGTGCCACCCCCACGTCCCTACTGGAATGACAAGAGATACGATATGCTATACAATGCATGTTGACTCAACACATGTCAAGCAACAAAACAACACAGATCATGTTACTGTTTGTTTCAATCTTCTGAAAGGACATTGTTATGATGTGTCTCTATTTAAAGCTCAAGAAAATGAGAAAGAAAAGTTAGTTAGTTATTGGGTGCACTTGTATAACTCTGCATGTGCCAGACATTGTTCAGCAGTGGTTTCTCACGAGTTCTTGAAAATGCACAGTCCACAAATTATACTGAAATAGTCTAGACAGTTTCCACTTTTTGTAGCAACTACTATCTACTATCTGCTACTCTGACAAAGCAAGATACAAATTTTCTTCTTGCTATTTCTCCTGCTGAGAAGCAACTCATTACAATATGGTAAGTTCGCCAAACTGAATGAATGACTTCAAAAATACCGCCTTGAAAAGTTTGTGTAGTAAAACCACCTAGTATGGTATTTTACTCTGTATGGTACATACATACATACATACATACATAATGATTGCAGATTGATGAAGCTGTGATAGTATTTTTACAGTTATCAGTTTTGCGTAGTAGTATATGATTCAGTTTTAGGAGTATTCAGAAGAAATGTTGCTGAATTTGAAATGAGGTCTGTAACCATCAGTGATGTAGCAGTGGGCGGTGTAGTAGTAGACAACTTTTAGAAGAAGTAGAAGCTGTCCATGATGAAAAGGAAAATCCCGATGTGTCCTCCTTGGCTTTGTCCAGCTGGCATTCAGAAGTAACAGGAATGTAGCTTTCAGTACTCTTTTACATGTGTCAGAAAGGTTCCTGAAATCGGGAAACATAGAGTGAAAAAACATCCAGTCAGCATCATCAGCTGATGTCATCTGGTGTGTTCTCATTAAAGTAAGTTGTTGTTGGTTTTTTTTTTTATTTTTTTTTTAGCTTTGGCCTGTATTGGCAGCAAACAAAAAGGAGCTGCCAACATCATTACATTTTTGTTGTATTTTCTCAAGAATGAAAAGAGGTCTCTTGCACCACCCACTGTTAAAAACAATTTTGATACGTTAGTTACATTTTTGAAACAGAGATATATGCCCTAAAATGTGTCAAGTCACTGTGGTCACTTCTGATTTGGCCATGCTGTTTGTGAATGTGTCTGTCAAATACTGCTTGGACCTAGTATCCTAGTGCTTTGTGACATGCTCGAGCTATTCAGACAGACTCTTAAGTCGTCTTTTCTCTGTGCAAGGGCCAGTATTGTGATCAGATGGACAGTGTTGCAGTGAGTGGAGGATTAGTTCCAGTTGTTGCAAATGTCTTGCTGGAGAATTTTGAGGATATTGTCTTAGATACACCACCATTAAAGCTTAGTTGTTTCTTTCAATATATTGATGACACGTTTGTCATTTGGCCTACGGACAGGAGAAACTTAATGAATCATTGGAACACTTCAATGGCGTTAACAATAACATTCAGTTCACCAAAGAGGTAGAATTAGACAATGCATTGCCCTTCACTGACATCCTCGTCTGATGCAAACGAAATGGATGTCTGGCCACGGGCACTATAGAAAACTCACCAACACTGATCTGTACTTGCACAGCATCAGCCATCATCACCTGGCACAGAAGTGTGCTGTCTTAAACACATTGGTGCATCTTGCAAGAATTATATCAGATGCTGATACCCTGTCCTACAAGTTGAGCAGTCTCTTCTGGAACAATGGCTCTGATGTTCATCAAGTAAATGAAATGGTTTCTAGCAAGAATCATAAGACCACCAATGAGTAGCAGGAAAAGAAACTTGCTTTCTTGCCATCGTGTGGGTTCATGTCAGGTAAGATAAGCTGCCTGCTGAAAAGACACGAGGTCAAATCTATCTTCAGGCCTCTGCAAAAGTAAAAAAAAAAAAATCCATCAATTACTGAGACCAGTTAAAGACACATCAGGTCTCAGAACACCTGTGTTCTACAAGAAACATTGCAAGTGTGGCCTGTCTTATGTAAGACAAGTAGTATGCACTCGAAACAACATGGGAAGGAGCATGAGAGGTTTTATTGCGTATGCTAGCACGAGAAATCTGCGCATGCTTTAGGTAGTCACTGGATGAAATTTTTGAAACGTCCATCATGACTAACACCAAATGCTTGTGTGACTGTATGATCAAAGAACCCATTGAAATAAAAATCACTGATAGCACCCTAAAAGGAAACAGTGGGGTACAGTTCAGCACAGTGTAGGATCCAGCGATCGCACGGTTGAAGCGGGCATATTGAATGCCGAGACAATGTATGCCCTTATATGGTAATGTCATGAGCACGAGTGATGTTGCAGCCTGCTGGCAGTTGTCACTTGACAGTGACCAAGGAGTGCTTTGCTGAAAGCTCATGTAATTTTAATCACTTGACATGGCTGGAAACCTGAGAAAGTTTTCTTCAATCTACATCATTAATTTTAAAATGTTTAATTGTTAGTACCCAAGTTTTGGTTACATTGTTGATCTTGATTTCTTTCAGCCCTATTGTGTCTACTGCCCATTATCTTTTATTTATATTTTGTTATTCACGTATAAATCCTGCACAACTCTTATGGGATCAGATTAATCTCTTTCTTAAAATTTGCAGCAGTTTTTTAGTGTACATTATCAAACACCTTATCATAATTAATGAAGGCAAGAAAAGTTGGTAAATTGAATTTGTGATGTTTTTGTATTAGTCGTAATAGTGAAGATACTTTCTGTGCAAAAACCATGTTGTACATCTTATAAAGTTTCAGCAATTGACAGTAGTCATTTTGCTAAAATTCTAGCATACAATTTATAACACACATTTAGAAGGCTAATACCTCTGTAGTTCTGACATTCATGTCTATTTCCTTTCTTCTAAATTAGGCACATCTCAACTACATTCCATTCTTCAGGTGTATAACCACTTTGCCAGCATGTGTTCATAAATACAGTTTTCTTACTTTTGCAGTGTTTGGTGCAAATTTTAACAGTTCTTATTGATTTCGTTGCATCTGGGAATCTTCCTGTTCTTGCTAGAAGTTATTTCATCCTGTAGTGCCTCGGCATTATTAAGTTTCAAATACCTATCTCCTTCAGCCAGTTCCACCTGAGCATCTCATACTTACGTCCAGCAATTTTGTAGTATTGTAAACAGTTAGTTTTGCACAGAGCATAACTTAATCATAGCTAACACTTCGCTCACGAATCATAAAAGAAGGTTGTATACATGGAAGAATCCTGGAGATACTAGAAGGTATAGATAGATTATATAATGGTAAGACAGAGATTTAGGAACCAGGTTTTAAATTGTAAGACATTTCCAGGGGCAGATGTGGACTCCCACCACAATCTATTGGTTATGAACTGTAGATTAAAACTGAAGAAATTGCAAAAAGGTGGGAATTTAAGGAGATGGGACCTGGATAAACTGACTAAACCAGAGGTTGCGCTGAGTTTCAGCGAGAGAATAAGGGAACAATAGACAGTAATGGGGGAAAGAACTACAGACGAAGAAGAATGGGTAGCTTTGAGGGATGAAGTAGTGAAGGCAGCAGAGGATCAAGTAGGTAAAAACACGAGGGCTAGTAGAACTCCTCGGGTAACAGAAGAAATATTGAATTTAATTGATGAAAGGAGAAAATATAAAAATGCAGTAAATGAAGCAGGCAAAAATGAATGCAAACGTCTCAAAAATGAGATCGTCAGGAAGTGCAAAATGGCTAAGCAGGGATGGCTAGAGGACAAATTTAAGGATGTAGAGGCTTATCTCACTAGGGGTAAGATAGATACTGCCTACAGGAAAATTAAAGAGACCTTTGGAGAGAAGAGAACCACTTGTATGAATATCAAGAGCTCAGATAGAAACCCAGTTCTAACCAAAGAAGGGAAAGCAGAGAGGTGGAAGGAGTATATAGAGGGTCTATACAAGGGCGATGTACTCGAGGACAATATGATGGAAATGGAAGAGAATGTAGATGAAGACGAAATGGGAGATACGATACTGTGTGAAGAGTTTGACAGAGCACTGAAAGACCTGAGTCGAAACAAGGCCCCGGGAGTAGACAACATTCCATTAGAACTACTGGTGGCCTTGGGAGAGCCAGTCATGACAAAACTCTACCATCTGGTGAGCAAGATGTATGAGACAGGCAAAATTCCCTCAGACTTCAAGAACAATATAATAATTCCAATCCCACAGAAAGCAGGTGTTGACAGATGTGAAAATTACCGAACTATCAGTTTAATAAGTCACAGCTGCAAAATACTAACATGAATTCTTTACAGATGAATGGAAAAACTGGTAGAAGCTGACCTCGGGGAAGATCAGTTTGGATTCCATAGAAATATTGGAACACGTGAGGCAATACTGACATTAGGACTTACCTTAGAAGAAAGATTAAGGAAAGGCAAACATACATTTCTAGCATTTGTAGACTTGGAGAAAGCTTCTGACAATGTTGACTGCAATAATCTTTCAAATTCTAAAGGTGGCAAGGGTAAAATACAGGGAGCGAAAGGCTATTTACAATTTGTACAGAAAGCAGATGGCAGTTATAAGAGTCGAGCGGCATGAAAGGGAAGCAGCGGTTGGGAAGGGATTGAGACAGGGTTGTAGCCTGTCCCCGATGTTATTCAATCTGTATATTGAGCAAGCAGTAAAAGAAACAAAAGAAAAATTCGGAGTAGGTATTAAAATGCAAGGAGAAGAAACAAAAACTTTGAGATTCGCCTATGACATTGTAATTCCGTCAGAAATAGCAAAGGACTTGGAAGAGCAGTTGAACGGAGTGGACAGTGTCTTGAAAGGAGGATATAAGATGAACATCATCAAAAGCAAAACGAGGATAATGGAATGTAGTCGAATAAAGTCGGGTGATGCTGAGGAATTAGATTAGGAAATGAGACACTTAAAGTAGTAAAGGAGTTTTGCTATTTGGGGAGCAAAATAACTGATGATGGTCGAAGTAGAGAGGATATAAAATGTAGACTGGCAATGGCAAGGAAAGCATTTCTGAAGAAGAGAAATTTGTTAACATCGAGTATAGATTTAAGTGTCAGGAAGTCATTTCTGAAAGTATTTGTATGGAGTGTAGCCATGTATGGAAGTGAAACGTGGACAATAAATAGTTTAGACAAGAAGAGAGTAGAAGCTTTCGAAATGTGGTGCTACAGAAGAATACTGAAGATTAGATGGGTAGATCACATAACTAATGAGGAGGTATTGAATAGAATTGGAGAGAGTAGTAGTTTGTGGCACAACTTGACTAGAAGAAGGGATCGGTTGGTAGGGCATATTCTTAGACATCAAGGGATCGCCAATTTAGTATTGGAGGGGAGTGTGGAGGGTAAAAATCGTAGAGGGAGACCAAGAGATGAATACACGAAACAGATTCAGAAGGATGTATGTTGCAGTAGGTACTGGGAGATGAAGCAGCTTGCACAGGATAGAGTAGCATGGAGAGCTGCATCAAACCTGTCTGTGGACTGAAGACCACAACAACAACAACAACAACAACAACAACCACCCCTTGTTGGGGTGGTGCAGTGCTTACTAGCCGAGACAAAGATGTTGAAACTTTTCTGTCTCAGTTCGACCTTTGCCTCTCAAACACTGGGCCGCCACACATTTCATTGTGGCTCTTGGTAGTTACTTGGCCATTGATTTATCAATTTGTAGCCCAGGACTTCTCCCATCTATCCACTGGAGAGCACATGACAACCTGTGTGGTAGTGACTACTTCTACATCTTCCTGTCACTGCCCCAGCATTGGGCCCACGGATGCCTGCTCAGATGGGCTTTAAACGATGCGGACTGGGAAACTTTCGCCTCTGCTGTCACTATTGAATCTGCCCCACATGGTAACATAGATGTGATGGTTGAGCAAGTGACTACAACAATTGTTTCTGCGGCAGAAAACGCGATTCCTGGCTCTTTAGGGTGCCCGAGGCGTAAGGTAGGCCCTTGGTGGTCACCAGAAGTCGCTGAAGTAATTAAGGAGCGTTGGCGAGCTCTACAGCGGCAACCTTTCCCAGAGCACCTCATAGCCTTTTAACGGCTTCATGCTTGTGTTCGCTACCTTATCAAACAACTGAAGCAGGACTGCTGGGAGAGATACGTCTCGACCATTGGGTGCCATACGTAACCTTCCCAAGTCTGGGCAAAGATCAAACGTCTCATCGGGTACGAGGCCCCAACAGGTGTCCCCAGTGTTACCATAAATGGCGTGTCATCTACTGATGCAAACGCGATTGCAAAGCACATTGCTTGAGCCTCTGCGATGGAGAATTACCCCCAGCCTTTTGTACACTCCAACGGTGGATGGAAGGGAATGTCCTCTCATTCACTACACGCTGCAGTGAATCCTCTAACACCCCATTTACAGAGTGGGAGCTCCTCAGTGCCCTTGCACATTGTTCTGAAATAGCTCCTGGGCCTGATCGCATCCACAGCCAGATGGCGTCTTTCCATTGCAATGGCGGGAGAGGACCATCATTCCAGTGCTTAAACCCAGTAAAAACCTGCTTGATGTGGATAGCTATCAGCCCATCAGCCTCACCAATGTTCTTTGTAAGCTGCTGGAATATATGGTATGTCGGCAGTTGGATTGGGTCTTGGAGTCACGTGGCTTCCTGGCTCCATGTCAGGGCGGCTTCTGCCGTGGTCGCTCTACCGCTGATAATCTTCTGTCCCTCTAGTCTGCCATCCGAACAGCCTTTTCCAGATGGCAATACCTGATTGCCTTCTTTTTTGACTTACGTAAAGCATACGACACGACTTGGCGACATCATATCCTTGCCACATTGTATGAGTGGGGTCTCCGGGGACCACTCCCAATTATTATTGAAAACTTCCTGTCTCTCCGTACTTTCCACGTCCAAGTTTGTGCCTACCATAGTTCCATCAATATCCAGGAGAATGGAGTCCCGCAGGGCTCTGTATTGAGTGTCTCTCTATTTTTAGTGGCCATTAATGGTCTAGCAGCAGCTGTTGGGCCCTCCGTCTCACCTTCTCTGTATGCAGACAACTTCAGCATTTCGTACTGCTGCTCCAGTAGTGGTGTTGCTGAGTGGCACCTACAGGGAGCCATCCACAAGGTGCAGTCATTGGGTTCTAGCCCACGGTTTCCAGTTTTCAGCTGCGAAGTCGTGTGTCGTGCACTTCTTTCAGCGTCATACCGTTCATCCGGAACCAGCACTTTACTTTAATGACGATCCACTCACTGTAGTGGAGACATATCAGTTCCTAGAATTGGTTTTCGATGCTCGATTGATTTGGCTCCCTCATCTTTGTCACCTTAAGCAGAAGTGCTGGCAGCACCTCAATGCCCTCCATTGCCTGAGCAACACCAACTGGGGTGCAGATCACTCTGCGCTGCTGCAGCTCTACAGAGCCCTTGTCCACTCCATAATTGACTATGGGAGTGCGGTTTATGGTTTGACAGCGCCTTCAGCATTGCATTTATTCGACCATGTGCACCACTGTGGCGTACAACTAGTGACAGGAGCTTTTAGGACGAATCCGGTGACCAGTGTACTGATGGAAGCTGGTGTCCCTTCATTGCAGATCAGATGTGTGCAACTGCTCGTCAGTTACACAGCACACATTCATAGTTCCACTGAGCATCCAAATTACCATCTCCTTTTCCCGCCCGCAGCAGTCCATCTCCTGCATCGGTGACCCAGATCGGGCAACGATTGCGGTTCGCGTGCAGTCCCTTCTCTCCGAAGTGGGGTCCTTCTCTTTACCAACTCCACTTCTGGTCCATTTACGTACACCTCCAAGGTGTATGCCTCAGCCGCAGCTTCATCTGGACCTACCATATGGCCCTAGGGGCTCCATTGACCCTGTGGCTCTCCGCTGTCAGTTCCTCTTGATTCTTGATGTGTTCCAGAGCTCTGAAGTGGTTTACACCAATGGCTCGATGGCTGGTGGTCGCATTGGCTTTGCCTACGTGCATGACAGCCATATTGAACAGCATTCCTTACCCGAGGGCAGCAGTGTATTCACTGCAGAGCTGGTGGCCAATTCTTGTGCACTTCAGTATCTCCGTTCATGCCTTTTATGTGCTGACTCCTTGAGCAGCCTGAAAACTATTAACCAGTGCTACCCTTATCATCCTTTCATAGCATCCATCTATGCCCTGGAACGGTCCAGTCGTTCAGTGGTGTTTGCCTAGACCCCTGGCCATGTCGGAATCCCAGGAAATGAACTTGCTGACAAGCTGGCCAAACAGGCTACATGGAAACCACTTCTGGAGATGGGCATCCCCGCAACTGACCTGCGTTCGTTATTACGCTTCAGCTTTGGGAGACGGGATGGCAAAATCTCGGTACACACAACAAACTGCAAGCCATTAAGGGGACCACAAATGTGTGGAAGTCCTCGATGAGGGCATCTCGCAGGGACTCTGTGGTTCTCTGCAGGCTCCGCATTGGCCATGCATGGGTGACCCAGGGCTACCTACTGCGCCGTGAAGACCACCTCAGTGTCGGTACGGCATCCGATTGACAGTGGCTCATATTCTTCTGCTGTGTACTTCTTTGGCTGCCCTGCGACTACAACTTCTGTTGCCGGACTCATTATCATTGGTTTTAGCAGACAATGCCTCATCGGCTGATTTGGTTTTATGTTTAATCCATGAGGGAGGGTTTTATCATTTGATCTGTGTTTTAGCGCTTGTCCTTTGTCTCTGTGTGTCCTCCGCCCTAATGCTTTTAGGGTGAAGGTTTTAATGTGTTGCAGGGTGGCTGGCTATTCCTTTTTATTTTCGTGGTAGTCCAGCCACTGTAATCTGCTTCCTTGTTTTACTCTCTTGTTTCTTGTATATCTCTTTTGTTCTCTTGTCCTCTTTTGTTCCTTTTAGTGTTTTTAGCCTTTACTTTCTTTCCAGTTTGTGTTATATGTCTTATCTATTTTATTCTCACACTTGCGGCATTGTTTTATTAGGAACAAGGGACTGATGACCTCGTAGTTTGGTCCCTTTCCCCCAACCAACCGACCAACTGACTGTGGTAGGTGTGGACTTCTTGTCTATTTTGGCTACAATAATGCGTTCAGTATGCTGTTTATAGTAGCTTACCTGCACTCCTATTTTTTATTCATTACTAAACCTGCTCCTGCATTACCCCTATTTGATTTTATATTTATAACCTTGTATTCACCTGACCAGAAGTCTGGTTACTCCCGCACCGATGTTCACGAATTCCAACTATATCTACATTACTGGCAATTAAAATTGCTACACCAAGAAGAAATGCAGATGATAAGCAGGTATTCATTGGACACATATATTATACTAGAACTGACATGGGATTACATTTTCACGCAATTTGGGTGCATAGATCCTGAGCAATCAGAACCCAGAACAACCACCTCTGGCCGCAATAACGGCCTTGACACACCTGGGCGTTGTCAAACAGAGCTTGGATGGTGTGTACAGGTACAGCTGCCCATGCAGCTTCAACACGATACCAGTTCATCAATAGGAGTGACTGGCGTATTGTGACGAGCCAGTTGTTCGGCCACCATTGACCAGATGTTTTCAATTGGTGAGAGATCTGGAGAATGTGCTAGCCAGGGCAGCAGTTCTGTATCCAGAAAGGCCCATACAGGACCTGCAACATGCGGTCGTGCATTATCCTGCTGAAATGTAGGGTTTCGCAGCGATTGAATGAAGGGTAGAGTCATGGGTTGTAACACATCTGAAATGAAACGGCCACTGTTCAAAGTGCCGTCAATGCGAACAAGAGGTGACCGAGACATGTAACCAATGGCACCCTATACCATCACGCGGGGTGATATGGCAGTACGGCGATTATGAATGCACGCTTCCAATGTGCGTTCACCGCAATGTCGCCAAACACGGATGCGACCATCATGATGCTGTAAACAGAACCTGGATTCATCCGAAAAAATGACGTTTTGCCGTTCGTGCACCCAGGTTCGTCGTTGAGTACACCATCACAGGCGCTCCTGTCTGTGATGCAGCATCAAGGGTGACTGAATCCATGGTCTCCGAGCTGATAGTCCAAGTTTGCTCAAACGTCGTCGAACTGTTCGTGCAGATGGTTGTTGTCTTGCAAATGTCCCTATCTGTTGACTCAGGGATAGAGACGTGGCTGCACGATCCGTTACAGCCATGCGGATAAGATGCCTGTCATCTCGACTACTAGTGATACGAGGCCGTTAGGATCCAGCATGGCGTTCTGTATTACCCTCCTGAATCCACCGATTCCATATTCTGCTATCGCCAATTTATTATGTTGTTGTAATCGTACATAGCGTTCATGTTCTGCTACTAGTAAGCTGACAGGTCTCTCTGTTTCTCCTATGTAGGCAGCTCCGCAATCACACCATAGTTCGTAAACTCCCTCAGTGTTAGGATTGTTCACTGCATCCTTGGTGGAACCTATCATTTCATGGATCCTGTGACTGCTTCCACTATCGGCGATATCAGAACACCACCATGACTGTGGACAACCTATCAGGTTCCAGGAAGCCTGAGTACTGGTGAAAGAATCGTGGATGTGAGAACGCAAAGCAGCTTGACAACATCAACAGAGAAGATGGCTACAAACTCCCGGCATCCTGGCTGCCGGCTGTCCCAGTCCAACAGGCCGCGAGAGGTCATGGGGCAGAAGCTACACGGGACACAGATGTATCTGCACAAGCAGCTGTAGAGCACCTGTCAGTCCACATCCGCGTACACCAGGAGGAAAACTTGCCAACCAGAAGCCGAACGCTGATTTGCGGACTGCTACCAATCGTTGACGACATGGACATCCACAAATAGCCTCTTTCTTTCCATCTTCCATTATGTCATGACTAGCCAATCATATTAGAGGGCCAATTAAAAGTTTTACTACAGTGACATCAGACATTGATAGTCTGTAATAAATAGAAGCACCTATCCCCGTGCAAAACCAGTCATGCCCTGAGGAAGGCCATTTCAATTCGACCGAAATGTCGGTTTTAGTTTATTATTTTAGCAATCACTCCGCATAATACCCAGAAGAATTTAATCACTACCTACTATGTGGTTTTCATCATTTAATAGAATGTGATGTAGTTCACTTTCGTGAGTTTTGAGATAAACAGTGAGACGATGGATGAAATTGCAAAGTATTATCACATCTGTAAGTCACTGGTTGATTAAATGTACATCTCTTGACTTTTTCCACATCCCTAAATGTTCTCCTTCATGACGGTATCAATGGGAAATGTGAGTGAATGTATGCCTTTCATTATCAATAATTTGTCTTTAATTTGTTTAGTCTGCAGCAGACAGTAATCCTTGACCGACTCTACTTAATTTTGTTTTCAATGCACTGCAAAACAATGGTTCTATTTGTATGAATGCACTTCACACGCTTGCTGCTGCAAGGCCACCGGAGACACAGCAGAGGTTCCCACCTTTCCTTCTCATCCTGCCCGTAAGTCTTCCCTGACCCGAGGTTGTGGGTGACTTTTCCGAACTCTGCCCCCAAAACCTCTCGGTCCTTTTCCTTCACTCCTCTTCCAGCCCCTTCAACACTTCAGCCAGGAGGAGGAGCCACTGGTTCCAAAAGCTTGCATGTGTAAAACCTTTTTTTTGTGTGTGTGTTTTCCTGCCACTGCTTGGTAAGTAGATTTCAGTGAAATGTGTACTTTTTGTTAAAACAGAAATAAAAAATGAAATTTTCAAAATGTGTTTGCTACAATAAAACTGTCAGCAGGAAATATATACAATCATGACAAAGCTAAATAAAAATAACTCTTACACTTACGTGTTGTCAGTCACATATTTCCAGCAGGTGTAGTGGACTTCAGCAAGCACTAATAAAGCAAATACTAAAACAATGTAATGTGTAACAGCTCATCTTCTGTCACTAAAGCTGCTGCAGGGTGTTCAATTGTAAACTGAGTGCCAGTCTGATTTGCTGTTACATGCCGATATGCAATAGATTCAAAGCATTACAGTGAAAGATTGCCGAAACAGTGTGGATCCTAAATTCAGTGTCTCACATGCCCAACCAACCAGGCAGATTGAGTTTCTGTACACTGAAGGTCATTCCAAGACTATATAGTGTGTTGGCTAAAATTGCAAAGGGGCACAGCAGGGTGCTCTTCTGGGGATACCATATTTTATGGACTTCAAGACACTACAGACTGTAAAACATACCTTAATTTTTGAGCAATTTTTTAAAAATAACACTTTTACCTTTTTTTACTATTAGACTGCAAAGCTAGCCAAAAAAAAATTGTAGGGTAAGGAGGCCACAACAAGCTGAGTCGGGGAAGTGAAAAAGGATTTAGAAAGAAACAATACAAAAACAGAAAATATAAACAGAGAAGCCTTTCAGGGAAAAAGTATTGAAAATGGAAGGATTCCAAGAGCAGGGTAGCTAAAAAGTCTTGTTCGGAATGGTCTGAAGACAGAATGAAGAAACATACTGAACAGATTAAAAAATACTGGAAGACTGAGAGCATTACTTACACCACACTCCTTGAAAGATTTAATGATGATGTCATCTCTGCACTAGACCATGACTGTTTTATCCATCGACACACTTGTTTGATGGCAGGTCACTTTAAAGCTCCCTTCAGTGTGAAGTGTGGGATTTTGTCAATCTGTTCCATTCCTTTCTCATATACACTTTGAATGGTTTATTTATTGAGACCTCGAGAGGTTGCAATTGTGAAGTCAGTCCTGGAATAACAGCAAGCTCTGTCGTTGCCTGTCTCAATTTCTCTGTCACAGAATTTTTCAAATGACTGCTAAACTGATCTAGCACAAGAAGAGAACTCTTCTACATAAAACCCATTTCCTCCCACACTCTGTTAATCCATAATTTCATACCAACCTTGTCCATCCAACACTTGTCATTTATGTGACCACCACCACGTGACGGTATTTCAGAAGGTTTTTGGTATCGTTTTGCACTTGAAAATAATCATTGGATTAAGCTTGGTACTGTCAGCAGAAAAGAACAGTGTAGTGCATTTTTTTCATATGAATGTGTTTTTGTAGTTACAGTTCTAGTACTTTTCATGGCAACAGTTCTGTTACTCTGCACAACAAATGTCAGAGGCGTTTTATCCATATTCGCTATTTGGCTTAGTTCCATGCTGGTTTTCTCTCCACATTGAATAATAAAGCAGTGGAAAGACAGTATCTTCTCTTCATACTCTCGGCGCATTTTCTCAGACCTTTTGGTTTTTGTTTCCATGCTAAGTCCATGGATTTTCATAAACCTGTAGCACCAACCAATGCCATTCTTAAAGCCTGTTAAGTTCCATTGTAGTACTGGCTTACAAGTGTGTATTTAGAATCATTTTTAATATTAATTCCAGTGCCATTTTGAAGGTGTTCTTCAATCTTCAATCCATTTCAATACATTGTCTTCTAGTTTGGCCATTTTGCATTCCCTTCTCTATTTGCACCTTCTTCTTCTTCTTCCAGTTCTGCTTTAAAAGCCCGCTAGTCGCGAATAGTTTTTGCTGTTGGTGAAAGGCCAAAATGCCGCCCAGCTGCTCTGTTTCCATGTTGTTCTGCATATGCTGTTACTTTCAATTTATAACCCACATTGCATGAATACTTTTTATTTTTTCCATTACGAAACTAGCTACTAACAAAAATATTGTATTGTTACCGATAGCACAAATAATTTTCAATTCAAGTTCACTGGTGCCATAGACTGTATAGGCTGGATTTGTGATGGTGGGTTGGGAGGGAGATGGTGTGTGCTAGCTTTTGAATCCCTGGAACTCATGTTCACCAAGTCAATGCACTGCTGCTGCCTGGTGAATCCATTGTTGACAGACAGACAGAGATTTCCCATGGAATTGAATATACTGCCATTTTTAAGACTGGCGGGAATTTTAAACCAAACACTGGACATTTTTATATTATTTTTGAGTATAAGACACACTTGAATTTTGGAGGCAATTTCTTGAAGATATAAATGCATCTTATAGTCTGTAAAATACAGTAGCAGCAACTCGTGCAAAAAAGTACTAGTTTTCTGTGCAAGTGGATTCATATATAAATGGCTTCAGAATGACTGACAAGCCTGTTTTCCTCCAAATATAACTGTTAATATAACAGAGGATTAATTGCAGTACGTAGGACACACCCATAGTCAAGTTAACTGATCCTTAGTTCTGTTTCTCTGGCAGGACTTGTATTCTGCTAGGTGCAGAAATGTATCATTGTGGTCAGCAATTACAGTTGCTCTGTCAGAAATCTAATCTTTTCATTCCCCATGAGACACAGCTGAGCTGCAATTTGTCATTCCAGTATCAATGAGCATAAGGTGGAAACTTGTCACTGGCTGGCAGTGTCGTGCTTTGTTGAAACCTACACTGATGCTAAAATTACCTTGAAAAATTTTGGACGCTAGAAGCATGGACTCTTGCTTGTAGAACTAAACCTATCTAGGTTTGAGGCACATTTTGTGGAATGCACAAGTGATTCTGCAGGAAGGTTTGTAGTGAGACTATTCTGTGATGATGCAAGTTAAGTAGGCAGTTCCTTTTACATAGCAGCAAGATTTTTCTCATGGGTTGACCAGAGGTTCACCAGGGATCCTAAATTGAAAGACAAACAAATTTTTTAAGTAAAATTGTTGTGACACTTGGAACCAGCCAACTGCCCCTGGAGGCTTTGCCATATTTGGGTCCATGACCAAGACTACAGACTTATTTGAATGTTCTGCTAAACCCAGAAATGACATCTGACTTGACAGACTGTTAATAGTTGGACCTTTAAGTCTACAGTTGTGCACCAGTGTGTTGTACTTGCAACTGGTATAGATAATATGTATACACACATTTGTATAGCCAATGAATATCAAGCCTGCCAATGTATATTGTAGAGGAGTAACTATACTGCAACTCATCAGTAGTATCAGCCAAAAATGGTTACATATGAAATGGCAGCAAAAATTCTCACAAATTATTTTTAAGATAGTGACTGTATATCTGGTTGTGAAATTATAAAGGAATCGATTACAATTCACACACACACACACACACACACACACACACACACACACACACACACACACGTGTGAATTCCCTTTAAGATATGTTAATAATATAAAAACACTGAGGTCGCTAAAGGACCCATCTGCAAACAAGTTAAAACCGTGAATATGAAAACAATACATATATCTACAAACCAAACAACACAGTGAGCATGTCAAGCCTGAGAAAGAGTTGCATTTGGCAGATGGCTAATCTCTCACTTGATTCATTAGAAAACAATGATCACAAAATTTAATCAAACTACAGCATCACTTACTGGAGGCTGTGATATCAGAAGGTTTATGGCTTTTGTATGTGCACCCAGTACACTAACATAGAATTACACCTTTAAATTGCTATGTTCCGAGTCCAGGGTATGTGCATTTTCCTCACATGGAGCACTCTTGTTATCTTGGTTGCTGCAGCAAATTGATCTATCACCCAGTGCAGACAGAAAGCAAATGTATCTGTGGACATCGTCAGTTATACTGACATGGCATTTGACAGTACCTAAAGGATGCAAGACTTTCGTGGGGCAATGCAAGATGGTACAAAATACGTCAGATGTGTCACAAAATCGTGTAGCTTTGATGGGAACCCATGCCGACTTAATGTAGTGAATATATTCTACTGTTGCACAGAAAAACAGCCTTTGGTAGGATGGATTGAGCCTGGGCCTAAGGTTAGGTTTGGCTTGTCTTGGATGATGGTACTGAGTCTCAGGGGATGTAAAGAAAAGAAAAGGGGAGGGGGAGGAATAGGTCCTCTGGTACACAAGAATAGTAATTCACTATGTGCTATTTCTACATTTTCAAAACACATGTAGACTGCAATGTGTGGTTGCATATTGCATTGCATTACATTTGTCTATAACTTTAGGGTTGTAAGGGAAGAAAGATTAGCTACTGATAATCTTGAAGAACTCCAGTGCTCTGTGTTCTGCGTTGCTGTACACATATATAGCCAAACAAGTTGCACGCTATAAGGAGATGCAACTGAAAAACAAACAGCTTGTCTACAAGAGAAGTCAACATGAATCGCTGTATTCTATTCCTGATGACACGAAGTTGTTGCACGGTGCAGTTGGGGTTCATAATACAATTTCTTTCTTTTTTTCCCCCCTTGGAGAAGCCGGAATTAATATAATAACTTCATCACCTAACAAGATAATGTTGAAAAATGAATATTGTCCCATGTCCTGTTGCATGCATCTCCTATGAAGCAGTATTGATAGTAAATGGAAGTAGTGTCATTTGTAGGACATTGTATCAGTGCTTGATCTGCCAATTACTGAAGCATCATTGTTGAAACAACTTGTTGGATACTTACAGCCACCACAAGTAGAAGCTGTCAGGCCCCTATTTCAGTTGGAAGCATTCTTTTCAGCCATTGGTAGGTATGTGTAACAAAGAGGTAGATGTCAGTCTCTTGTCACAATGGGACAGATTGTACTGGAATACACTGAAAAATCCATAAACTCTCAAGTTATTGTGAAATGGGAAGCTGGACTGAAATCTTCCAAGTATCCCCCATAACAACATTTGAAAATAACTCTTAGCATGTCTAATTGAGGCTTGTTCATTCATCTTAAACCCATCCTGCAATTGTACTGTTGCCAAAGTCTTTGCCCCTAGCCACTTCACAAGTGGAATGCCTATCACAAGTGTGTATCAGCCAGATTTAGATACAGTTGGACTTAGCTTGCTATCTGTGGGGAAAATTATTAACAACAGCTGCAGAGGTTTTGTTGGTAATGGTCACCTGACGACTACATCACCTGCAGCAGTGGGCCAGGATGATGGTCCTGCTCATTAGTTGTAGTGAAGGAAGGCAGCCAGCTCCCTTGTGCTGGAAGTTTGCTATTATGGAGGATATGCATTTTGGGGAGGCAGAATGGTATAGATGACAATGGTCTGTGCACCACAGAGGGCATTAAGGAACTGATCACTAAAACATGCCCACTTTTAAACAAAACAAGTGTATTGTGAACATTGTTGATGCCTTCCAATGCAATCAATGACTTTTTTATTATTTTATTTTCCTTTCCTTCTCTTGTTTTATTTTAGTAGTTACATTATGAGGTTTCCATTGTCTGACAGTTAATTTAGTAGCACAAATTAGTAAATCTGGGGTTCACAGAGGAAATCACTATTTCTTGGCAGCCTGTATGTTTAGTCATTACATTCGACTGAATTACCAGAAAGTGCAGCCCCCTTTGTGCAGGTATACTTGAGTGACAGAGGAGTGCAAGTGGGCATGTTCAAGGGTCCATATGTTAAGTGACTTAAACAAGGTAACAGTAATGTGGAATTCAAGTTTGATGTGAATAGTAAGTCCTGAATCCATGAAGTGCCAACATATGGATTAGGCAATGATTTAATGTTAAGCATTTGGAACAGTGGCTTCCCCATCGGTGGTCTGTGACTAACAAGAAATAAGTGCTTTCGTATTTCAACACGAATAGTAATGTTTATTACAGAAGAGCATAATGGTCAGTGAGTAGTTTACCACTGTTAACACTTATGAATAGTCATTGAAAATGGAGCATTGTGTGTTGCAGCAACTTTATGTATGTTGCCACAGGATATAGTGCCCAAAAAGTGTAACCAATGTACAACAGGCTTCATCCTAATTGGGGAAAAAAAGTAAAGGTGAAATATGGTACTACCACATTGCATACTCCAGCTGTAAAGCAAACATTTAACAGGTGAACTGCTATGAAATTGAATTACCCTGTCATTGTGCAAGAGGAAGCTGACAGGCTTATGGTCTAATACTTTGGGTTCTATTCAATCATGGAAAAACACTTATAGAATATATAAGAACAGTTAGATATGTAACTAAACAGGCACAAGGTCATTCCAACATAATTAAATTCTAGCTTGTAGAAAAGAATACTAATTCGCCCAGAATGACAAACTCTATTTTAAACAATCTTCATGGAAGAAGACTTTTGGATTCTGAAAGACCCCAACAAAGATTAAAGTGAAAAGTATTTTCAAAATTTGTCCTGTAAGCATACAGCAATAATTATTAAAATGAGATGATGAGAAATATTGGAATATTAGTAGCAGAAGAAACAAGATAGAGAGATGAAGGAACAGTGTAGTCACATGGCTTTTTGGTGTGAAAAGGTGGCTTGCTTTGTGTTTGAGTATGGAATAGTGATAGTGAGAATAAGAATGAATTTAGACTTAACAGTTGAATCCAGAACCACCTCTTGTACTAGCAGCAAAAATAACATCCAAAGTCATCCCTATTTAAGACTCAGAATGGAATTTTAGATGGTGGTGCAAGTCTTTGGCTGGATTCCGGTAGACAGCAGACAGGAAATTGGAAATCCCGAGATAATCAGACACAAAGTAAAACATACCGAATAAAATTTTCACTCCAAAGTAATGGTCTGTCCTGATACGAAACTTCCTGGCATATTAAAACTATGTGCCAGACCAAGACTTGAACCCTGGACCTTTGCCTTCTGTGAAGTTTGGGAAGTAGGAAATGAGGCAATGGCAGAAGTAAAGCCATGAGGATGGGTTATGAGTCACGTGTAGGTAGCTCAGTCAATAGAGCACTTGCCCACAAAAGACAAATGTCCCAAGTTTGGGGTCTTAGTCCAACAAACAGTTTTAAGCTGCCAGGGTGTTTTAAAAGATACCTTATTAGCCACGACTGTAACTTATCATAGTGTTTGGATCTGGGGAGGTTAACTATGGGTAACATTAATGTTGAAATTAAATATATTTTAACTTTCTTAGCTCCATAGTGAGCTGATAGTGTACTGTGTATTGTTACATGAAGACTTACAATGAATTAGTGTATAAAAACAGCAGATGAGTAGTGTAAGAGGAAGAGAAGTACTCCCCCCCCCCCCCCCTCAAAGTAGCTGTCTTTCTCCTTCTATACAGACATTAGTGTGGGGACAATAGGTGGAAGAGTTGGTCTCGAGACCATTTACAACAAGACAAAGGCACTGGATATATAATAGATTCAAGTAGCTGGGAGAAAGTAGGTAAGATTGTATACTCTTTGACCTGAGAAGTTTATAATAAAAATAACATATCAACAGGTGCACAGTTCAGAGGCAACAATCAGGAATGCAGTAATATTTTTACTTGAGATGATAACACTATGATGACAGAAAACTTGAAGAGGAAAAATTCTTAGAAAGATTTTGGGCCCAAAAGGGGAGTTGAAAGCTAGAAGTGAATATCAAAAGAACTGCATTTAGAACTTGAGGGCAATGTTCTAAGAAATCAGACTCAAGAGTGCTTTGGGTAGAATACCAGATGTGGGTGATAAAGTATAGGAACACAGGAAAACAAGAACCAAGTGGATTGTTTTATATGGGGATAAAGGTGGAATTGAAGGACAACTGAAGAAATAAGTACATATCTACTAGTATGCCACAGATCAGCAATTAAAAAAAACATTATATATATATATATATATATATATATATATATATATATATATATATATATATATATATATATATATAAAAAACAAAGATGATGTGACTTACCAAATGAAAGTGCTGGCAGGTCGACAGACACACACAAACATACACACAAAATTCAAGCTTTCGCAACAAACTGTTGCCTCATCAGGAAAGAGGGAAGGAGAGGGAAAGACGAAAGGAAGTGGGTTTTAAGGGAGAGGGTAAGGAGTCATTCCAATCCCGGGAGCGGAAAGACTTACCTTAGGGGGAAAAAAGGATGGGTATACACTCGCGCACACACACATATCCATCCACACATATACAGACACAAGCAGACATATTTAAAGACAAAGAGTTTGGGCAGAGATGTCAGTTGAGGCGGAAGTGCAGGGGCAAAGATGATGTTGAATGACAGGTGAGGTGTGAGTGGCGGCAACTTGAAATTAGCGGAGATTGAGGCCTGGTGGGTAACGGGAAGAGAGGATATATTGAAGAGCAAGTTCCCATCTTCGGAGTTGCTCGTTGGTGGGTTTGATGTGGACGGACATGTGAAGCTGGCCATTGGACAGGTGGAGGTCGACATCAAGGAAAGTGGCATGGGATTTGGAGTAGGACCAGGTGAATCTGATGGAACCAAAGGAGTTGAGGTTGGAGAGGAAAATCTGGAGTTCTTCTTCACTGTGAGTCCAGATCATGAAGATGTCATCAATAAATCTGTACCAAACTTTGGGTTGGCAGGCTTGGGTAACCAAGAAGGCTTCCTCTAAGCGACCCACGAATAGGTTGGCGTACGAGGGGGCCATCCTGGTACCCATGGCTGTTCCCTTTAATTGTTGGTAGGTCTGGCCTTCAAAAGTGAAGAAGTTGTGGGTCAGGATGAAGCTGGCTAAGGTAATGAGGAAAGAGGTTTTAGGTAGGGTGGCAGGTGATCGGTGTGAAAGGAAGTGCTCCATCGCAGCGATGCCCTGGACGTGCGGGATATTTGTGTATAAGGAAGTGGCATCAATGGTTACAAGGATGGTTTCCGGGGGTAACACATTGGGTAAGGATTCCAGGCGTTCGAGAAAGTGGTTGGTGTCTTTGATGAAGGATGGGAGACTGCATGTAATGGGTTGAAGGTGTTGATCTACGTAGGCAGAGATACGTTCTGTGGGGGCTTGGTAACCAGCTACAATGGGGCGGCCGGGATGACTGGGTTTGTGGATTTTAGGAAGAAGGTAGAAGGTAGGGGTGCGGGGTGTCTGTGGGGTCAGGAGGTTGATGGAGTCAGGTGAAAGGTTTTGTAGGAGGCCTAAGGTTCTGAGGATTCCTTGAAGCTCCGCCTGGACATCGGGAATGGGGTTACCTTGGCAAACTTTGTACGTGGTGTTGTCTGAAAGCTGACGCAGTCCCTCAGCCACATACTCCCGAAGATCAAGTACCACGGTCGTGGAACCCTTGTCCGCAGGAAGAATGACGATGGATCGGTCAGCCTTCAGATCACAGATAGCCTGGGCTTCATCAGTTGTGATGTTGGGAGTAGGATTAAGGTTTTTTAAGAAGGATTGAGATGCAAGGCTGGAAGTCAGAAATTCCTGGAAGGTTTGGAGAGGGTGATTTTGAGGAAGAGGAGGTGGGTCCCACTGCGACGGAGGACGGAACTGTTGCAGGCAGGGTTCAATTTGGATGGTGTCTTGGGGAGTTGGATCATTAGGAGTAGGATTAGGATCATTTTTCTTCATGGCAAAGTGATATTTCCTGGAAATATATGAATATAATAGGGAAACATTCCACGCGGGAAAAATATATTTAAAAACAAAGATGATGTGACTTACCATACGAAAGCGCTGGCAGGTCGATAGAAACACAAACAAACACATACATACACACAAAATTCTAGCTTTCGCAACCAATGGTTGCTTCGTCAGGAAAGAGGGAAGGAGAGGGAAAGTTTACCCACATCCTTTCGTCTTTCCCTCTCCTTACCTCTTTCCTGACGAAGCAACCATTGGCTGCGAAAGCTAGAATTTTGTGTGTATGTATGTGTTTTTGTTTCTATCGACCTGCCAGCACTTTCGTATGGTAAGTCACATCATCTTTGTTTTTATATATATAGACACACACACACAATGATGATGATGAGACTTACCAAACAAAAGCGCTGGCAGGTCGATAGACACACAAACATACACACAAAATTCTAGCTTTCGCAACCAACGGTTGCTTCGTCAGGAAAAAGGGAAGGAGAGGGAAAGACGAAAGTATGTGGGTTTTAAGGGAGAGGGTAATGAGTCATTCCAATCCCGGGAGCGGAAAGACTTACCTTAGGGGGAAAAAAGGACGGGCATACACTCGCGTACACACACACACACACACACACACACACACACACACACACACACATACATACATCCATCTGCACATACACAAGCATATATATATATATATATATATATATATATATATATATATATATATATATATATGAGGTACCAGAATCAAGGGGAACTACTACTACTTCAGGTGGGAGGAGATGACAAGAGGCATAGTAATATTACAAAATAAAAAACAAAATGCCCAATTATGACAATTAAAAAAAGCAGCAGGTTCTAGTAACATACATTCTGAAGGTTTACACTTGCTGTAATCAAATTAATTTCAAAAATGCAACAATAAATAAATGTATGGGCATGTTCACAGTAATTTTCTTCTGCTGAAAATTAAATTTTGAAGCCAATTCTCATTTAAGAACAAAAGATAAATGCATTTATTTGTTTGTACATAACTACTGAGCACACCTGAATACTGTTCATATCATGTTTAAACAAAACTTATAAACCATATGACTATACAAATAAAACCCAATATAGTAAGACAGTGCAGTATGCTGTTTTATACATAATTTGCCCATCTTGAAAAATATGTTCAAATTAAAAACAAAAGTTCAGGGAACATAATGATAGGTGCCATTAACAATTGTCAGCAATACTACTTGACCAAGTGAGACACCAGTAAGACCTCATTATTCACAGAGCAGCATGAAACTCTGCCGTACGAAACAAGACCACACCAATGACATTTAACATACATATCATCTTTTGGTTTTTGAGTATCTGTGAAAACTGTATTGTTCCAAATGACAATGATGCTATTAGTGATCTAAGTAATGAATGTCTTAGTAATATTTGCAAAGGCTTAAATGCTGCTGTCACATAAGTTTTTGTTTGAGATACACTTTCTGAGGATGTAAATGCCTGAATATATATATCTTTTGTGAAACCTGAATATGCCTATGTTATTGTCAGACTCATTCTCTGTCACACATTTAAGCCCTTCTCAGTATAGTGCTATGAAAGTTTCAACAATGGTGAACAGTACTGGTTCATTATATTACTGAACAGATGTACAATTTGGGCACAGAACAGATACTGCAATTGTCATGATGGATTACATGAGTGAAAACAATGTGAGGTCCCTCAGAATAAGAAAATGGAATGCAATAAACATGAGTTACATTTCTAATGTGTAATACTGCACAATGGACAAATACCCATTTGCAAGGAAGAATTCTGTACATTTTGTGACTGCTGCACTTTCTTTCTCCTATAAATCATAAAAAAAACCTTAGTAAAAATTTCCTTATCTTGAAGCAAGCAGATGAGTGGTCCCATTTATGTAGTACTGATGTAACTATCTTGTTTTGTATCAATGCATTTGCTCTCACTACTTAGATACTTTCTAGAGACAGGCTTTTATATTCAACAATGTAAAGCTACACCTGCAAAATGCCTCATATTATCTCCTATACTGGACTTGTTACACTGCCTCTGTTAACTTCAATGGGTGTGAAAGACAAATAGGGATTAATATATAAAATGTATGGAGTATATATATAAATATATTCTTCTCATTTATCACTCTTGTGCAAGTTTATTTTTGCTTTATCTCACAAGTTCCATTTGGCAGTTATCATTGTATTCCCCGAACTACTCGGGCATCTACATTGTACATATAAAATATAAGTAATTTACAATAATAGTGCCACTCATGCTAAATTATTAAAATGCAGATCATACAATAAATTATCAGACTATGTTAAGGGAGCAAGTTATTCATGAGATGGCAGATGCATCTCCTAATGCAGCAGCACTGTATAGCAATTTCCTTGGCCCTCTGACCTCATACACTTTTTCAAAACTCAATGCCACCCCCCCCCCCCCCTCTCCATATATACATACATAATATCTTGCCAATCACATTACCAAAAATTAAAATTGTTTGTATAATTATTCCTGTCCATTGGTAATAATTCAAGGGCTGTTACAATTACTGTGTGTCGCTGACTGGTTACATGATCAAGAAATATGTCACTGTGTGCACTCACATTTTGCAATGACTTGAGCCATTTTATGATATAACAAAATTGTATAAAAATTGTGTAACATACACAATAAGAAAATTAAAGTTGTAGTAGTGCACAGAAGAGGAAATATTCTGCTGTATACCAATACACCTGTTTTAAGCATTTTTAAGGCACAGAACACACATTGTCCTTTTTCACTACACTGTGAAAAAAATGTCAATATATTGGCTGTACACAAAACATGTTACTAATTGCTGGCAGAAAATACAACACATTTACAAAGCGTAACTTCCGTATGTAAAGTAGTAACATCGAACACTGCAGTAACAATTTAGAATTATAAAATAAACAATTTTTCGCACACAGTGGCTGCCATTATTACCTTCTTTTTAACTGGCACAGATAACATTACACAAGTCCTACATATTTAAGCAAGTGAGGTACAGTTATAACAAGGATAGCTGATCCAACAATTAGTAATTGTGTTGTACGCTGCTGTCTTTGCAGTTGCTGTTCATGTTCAATGGTGACAACAGTAATTTTGTCATTTGCAAATTCCGAAGTCGGAATGTGAGACACAGGTATTGTGGATTTTATCTCCTGCAATTTTTTTTCTATAATTACTGTCTGTTTGTTCAAAGCATCTGTAATAACATCTGTGTTACCAACATTTTTGTGGTGTTCAGCTCGGGTTACATCATTCAGTTTGTTAACCATATCTTTCAACTGCTGGATCCCTTCAACATCTGAAAGTGATGCCACAGTTTTCAGTTTATCAATAACACTAGACAGCTCCTCCTCATACTTTGGCAAGATTTCTGCACGAAGTCCTACACTATCATTATTATTTGCAACAGAATCGGTTATCAATGTCCGCAATTCCTTCATTTTTAATCTATTATTAACTGAGCTCCCGACAACTCCAATTACTGTTCCAATAATGGAACCAATTATTGACCAGTATTTTGTTTTTTCAGCTTGTGCTCGCTCTTGTTCATGACTTTCCTTAACCGCTGAAGAAAGCATGGAAAAGTATTCTCTCTCTTCCCTCTCTAACTGTTGAAATTCAGTCATTAGTTTCCTTTCTTCCTTCAGTATTTGATGTTCTTGTGTGATTAGCTGAACATAACGATCCTCTCCTCTCGTGGTACTATCCAAGGCAGCATGTATATCCTTCAGTTGGGTTTGAATTTCTGTTACAGCTTTATTTGCTTCTCTCCTCCTTTCCTGTGCGGCTATAAACTTTTCTTCAGCTTCAAGTACCCTAGTTTGCGCTCGCCTGACTTCATCCATTCCAGTTACTTCTTCATACCACTTCACTAGGTCTGTTAATTTACGTGTCAACAGACTTTCATGCTTCTCTGTTACTACACTGATCGCTGGCTGAGTGTTTGATAAAGCTTTATATAAATAAACTATAGGTCTTCTTGCCTTTATCCTGAATAATTCGCTGACGATAGTAACTCTACGTAGAGCGACAGCCATACCTAATTTTTCTGTATATCCAGCTATAAAACAGCTGTATAAAGGTTACTAAAATAACTACACACAGAACTAAGGTGTCTGTCTGATTTGGGTAAGACACATGACGTACGTAGAAGTTATAATAAGTTTACTAACCAAATTACAATTTTATGCTGTCATTTACCCCTGACGCGGTTGGATTACGTTATGGTACAATACCTGGTGCCCACACACTATTGCTTCACGAAATGCTGTTGTGATCCATTACCGGTTTTTATTAATAGACGGAACGTCAAATATAAGCAGTTTTATAACATAATTCCTAAATGACAGCTTCTAGGAAATAAAGCAGTGAGTGTGATAGGTGCGCTACAAAAACAAGCACTTTCTCGAAGTCAAACATTATTTACAGTGTCACACTATTCCCCATGTCACTATCACATGTGATAACAGATACAACTCTGGTCAGATGTAAACACTTTGCTTTTAGTTGCACAGATAAAACATTTGCAATTTGAAGGTCTTTGTTTTTAGCAGAGGAAGTTTTAATACAATATTGTGGAATATTGAAGACATCTGTTGCTTTCGTGTTCTTTAATGTATCTAATTCCTGTTGGAATCGTAATGTTTAATTGTGAACCTTATTAATTTAGGCTTTTTAGAAAAAAAGATAAATACACATTGTATTCGAATCTTGCGGTGCGAATTACAGTTTGCATTATTTTGATAAGAGGGGTTAAAGTTATTATACTAAGGTTGTAATTAACTTTTCACATTGTTTATTTATTATTGTATAATGTCAGATACCGATAATTTCTTCCTATCGCCAATAAATATTGACTAAAGTTGATAAGCATTCTACCTTTTTCTTTCAGCGATGTTAGAAAACTTAAGCTCATAGCGATAGATATCCCAGAATGCATCACGTCCATACCCTTGGCAGTCAAGTGCAAGCTCTGTCTCAGTGTTGTGCGAATTTCGTCTTACGTAAAGGTCTAAATAAACTATGTTTTTAGCGATTTCGTGATGGATGACAAGTGTCGGAACGTGTATGCAGATATGTGTCGTTAAGTGTATTGTGAAGTGCGTGAACCATTAAAGCCTGCAAAATAGGGAATATCTTTTTAAACGCGAGGTAGGGCGAGACCCATCGGTGCTGCCTACCCACCATATTTCTTGATAACTGGCCTGATGCCATGGGTTGTTTTGGTAGCGGAGGCTCAAAAGCGGACCAAGAAGAACGAAAAATTTTAAGTGAACGAAATAAAAAGATTAACGCACAACTCCAAAAGGATAAACAAGTGTATAGAGCAACGCACAGGTTATTATTACTAGGTAAATAAAAGATCAGAGTGCTTTAGTTGATCGTAAAGTCCTGTCAGCCATATTGAGACAGCATGAGATATTTTTGATTAATTTTGTGTTCTGAATTACGCCTGATATGACTTCTGTTTTTTAACAAGGTGCCGGAGAATCAGGGAAAAGCACAATAGTGAAGCAGATGAGGATATTGCATGTCAATGGCTTTAGTGAAGAGTAAGTGTCAGTCTCTCTACATATCTAAGCATGTTTCATTTTGATGTATTTTTGTGTAAATAAGACGCCGGTTTATTGAGAAAATGGTTGCTGAAGTATCTGAGTGACTTCTCTTGTGTATACAAACATGATTCAGATGTTTAGATTCACGCCAAGTAGCTTATGTTGATTTCGTTCTCATCCAGTCAAACACTTGTTTGGAACGCCTCTTTTTCGTCGTACATAATCGTTATTATATCATTTACTCCACTGAAATTATGCAAATTAATCATCCTTGGGTAATCCAAGAAAAATTTATTGTGTGTGGACATACATTTGAAATGCAGTTGTTTTTGTTGACTTACTCTGGGACTAGCTATCAACATGATACATAAACAGTGGGAGTGCAGACAAATGAAAATGAGTCTGTAAGACATGTCGTATTACTGTAATTACATCATGTGAAGATCATTTGTAGTTGCTCCATTGGTAAATGTATTTTCGAAAACACGTCTCCATCAGTCATTAAATGCCTTTAAATTGTAAACTTTGTGTTACTGTGGTACAGAAATTCTTGTTTGGGGAAGTAATTTTAGCGCTCAGTCCACTGATATTTACATTAATCACAGTTATTTGAGTACAACACAATTCCCATTATGATTTTGAGCAGTTATTTATGTGAAATTTCTATGTGCCATTTAAGACATACGTGTGAGCTTCATTTTTAGATGAAGCAGAGTTCATTAATTTTTTTGAATATCTCTCTTTCCAATCTTATGTTAGACTGAACTGTTAAAATGTTGGTGTGGCCAGATTCTACCCATATTTTAAGGTTATAATCAATTCCTTGCACAAACTTCAGAATGGAATGATTCTCCCTCCCTCCCTACAACCTACCCTGTTTTGTTTTTATGAGGCTCTGTTAAAATGGTATTAATACACTTCTCTGATTTTTGCTATTTTTCCAATTCCAGCAGAGCAACGAACAAGTTCCCTTTTCATATTCGTCCTTATCCTTCTAGAAAATATATCTCTACTTCTCATTAAAACTGTTGTGTGTGTAAGCTTTCACAGAAGTTGTTTATGAATTTCTTGGTTCTTGTTACTGCATTGTATTACCTAGAATGTGGGTTCAAAGATTTTGGATAAAGTGATGCAGTATCAAAACAGTAGAACTTAGAACTACAATAGGGCCTATATTATTGCCTCAGTATTCTTACCTTCTGTAATTGGCAATTTATTTACTTCCACAGTTTTGTGTAATTTCCAACATTTGTATCGTTTTGTATGTAATGATCTTCCAATTTAGCCATCAGAGATCACTTTATAGCTGACTCAAAGCACCCTTTAGCCGGAATCTATTACTAATTACTTTTTCCTGTGCTTGTATGGTGGAACTGTCTATTCTATACAGGTTCCTAAGTTTGTGCTGTAGTGTGGCACATAAATTCAATACATTGTGCACTCTGCTAAATAATAGGAACTTGTAGTTCCATATCTGCCCACGAAGTTCTTGATGCTCTGTGTACAGAAACGTTATTTTGATAGTCATTTTCTGGTAGCTCTTTGGTTTTTTAAGTTTTTTATTTATTTATTTTTTTATTATTGTCCCCAACCCCACACCCCCCTCCCAGACATTTTGTGTGTAGAAATAGGTACAATAATGACTACATTATCCCTTGGGTAATGCCTGTTAAAATTTGTTGCCCTGTATTCCAGCCACTTCCTTTCCTATATAAATTGTTCTGGTTGACATTTGATTTTACTGAAGATCAGAAAACTACCTATAAACCCTTGCCTCACATAAACTTGGCTCATCTGAAAATTGAAATGGCTCCTGCTGATTTGTTCTAACAAAAAAGTGAACTTTAAACTAATCTTTCACATTTTCAATGGGCGAATCACAAGAATTATGACAATTCAACTTGTTCGATACAGTGTTTGTTTGGGAGGGTAAAAATAGCCAATTCTTTGGTTGGAAGAAACTAATTCTTGACTTCGGAAGTCAGTCTTGAAATGTCTTCTTTGTGTCTTCAAGACCACCTCTGTTACCTGTATATGGCGATGTTCATGATTTGTGTCCTGAACCAGGCATTTGGAAACAGTGATCATTGTCGCTGAACTCTTATCAACTGACTACTACTGTCGGCCCCACCCACCGTAGCACTGAATTAAAAACTATTGTTTGAAGGGGAAAAAAGTCACAAGACAGATTTCGTTGAAATATGTAGAGATTAAATGTAAATAAGTTATACGCAACTACAACCAGTAAAAAAAAAAAAAGTGACTGGTTGCAGTTGTGTATAACTTATTTACATTCAATATACAGTCACGGTTCTAAAATATCCGTAATGGATAAGCATAATATGTAGAGGTTACTCTGAAAATATAGTTTAAGTGCCTGTTTAGTAATAGTGACTGAGTTAAAGGGAGTTAGAACGTTTTTTTTTCCGTCTTTTTTTTTTCTTTCTTTTTTTTTCCCCTTCACATTTTCGAATTTTTCTCTCATCATAAAATTTGCGATTTCCCAAATGAAATGGGTATATATATCACTTATAAACTCCCAAGGGAAGTATTTTACTTTATTTTTTAAAATATAATCTACACTGGTTGAAAATGTAAAATTTTTACGTGTGTTACTTCAGGATCTAATAAAATCGATAATTTTTTTTATATAGAAGGCTGTGGATTGCTGGGTTATAAACCTTAAACTACATGTTTGTATTGGTAGCACTGTCAAAAACAATATCGTATCGTTTCATGGTATAAACACGCGTTGAATGCCGAAGTGCTAATGTTTTTCCAAGGAAACGTGACAAATAGATTAGTAAATCTCTCAAAAAGTAAAGTTTGATGCCAAAACAAAGTGTTTTTAAGAAACATGGATTTCATGGTAATAGAATTTCAAATAAAGGGAAACATTGTGTTCAACATGGGGCGCGTGAAGTTACAGACAATGAAATCCAGGCAAACTTGTCAGTATCCAGAGAAACATCCATTAGAGCTTCGAAGATTAAAATAAAACATTGTGATACAGTTTTCTCAAAACGAAAGTGATGTAAATGATATGTTAGGTTATATTCTCAGAGATTTCCACATCCTAACAGGGGTGTTAGGTGAATGTGTGTGTTGTAAAATAGGTGGAGGACCAGTTAGTTTACATGAAGACAGGGAGGTATCAAATGGACTAGCCAGAAAACGTATTATTAATTGTGCCAGTTGTAAATATACTCATTCATTTTGGAATTCTGATAAGTGTAAAGATAATTATTTTGAATTGAATATTAGGTGGTTTTATGGAGTGAGAGCTATTGGCAAAGGACACACTGCAGCTGAAATAATGTGTGCCATGATGAATATGCCAAGTCCACCTTGTAAAATCGACAAGTATGCAGGATTTATTGGAGCTGCTGTGAAATCTGTTGCAAGTGAGTCAATGAAGGGTGCTGCATACGAAGCTGTTGAAATAAATGATGGTATGACTGACATACCAGTAGCTATTGATGGCACTTGGCAAGAGTGCGAATACAGTTCCAAGAATTCTGTTGCTACGGTGACCAGTGTGGATACTGGAAACGTAATAGATTTCCATATTTTAACCAAACATTGCTATAAGTGTAAATCAGGGAATGAAGACGTTAATATCTGTGGCAGAAATTATGAAGGAACAAGTGGCAGTATGGAGGCCTTTGCAGCTATTGAAAGTTTTAGTTGATCTGTGAACGAAAGGGGAGTGTGTTACACTAAGTTGTTAGGTGATGAAGACTCAAAAGCGTATAACAGTGTAGTAGCCGCTCAGCCTTACAGTGAGAAGATTATCACAAAGCTGGAATGTGCTGGTCATGCCCAGTCCAGCAGAGGATGGGCGCCAGGTTGAGGAAGTTTAAACAAAGTCTGAGAGACAAGAAACTTTCTGATGGTAAAACCATAAGAGACAGGCTGACAGACAAAATGGTTGATGATGAACTACAGCAGTATTATGGGATGGTCATTTGAAATAATCCTGAGAATTTGTTGAATATGAAGCAGGCAGTATGGGCTACCTTCTTCCACAGACTGTCATTGATGAAAATACAGTACACCACCTTTATCCTCCTGGACCTGATTCATGGTGCAATTACCGCAATGCCCAGTACTCAAACAGTTCATACAGCCATAAACGTTCCATCCTAGCAGCGGTCATGGATATCAGAAAACCTATTTACAGAGACCTGGCAAATCCTGAATTACTGAAGAAGTGTCTGCATGGTCAGCCTCAAAATCCCAGTGAGTCATTCAATAATTTTATATGGACTCCCTTACCAAAAGATGTTTTTGTTGGAATGAAGACACTAAAGTGGGGGGGGGGGGGGGTCAGTGATGGTGTTATTGCTTTTAACGATGGCCACATTGTTAGGGTGAAATTGCTACTTCATATGGGAATTAATCTTGGAGCAAAGTGCATCAGAGAACTTGGAACGGATGGACAAGGTTCGCATTGATAAAGCAGAGTATGCAGCACAATTGTCCACTAAGGAGTTCAGAAAGAAGAAAAAACTTGAAAAAGATCAAGAGGATGATATACAGTATGGTGCAAGGTGCTTCTGAGTGACTAAAAATAAAAAATTGAGCACATATTAAGTGAATTACAGTCTTTTGAAATTTTAGAAGCCGTTCCTGAAAATTTACATTTTCTGTTGCATTTTCGCTAGATCTTGGAAACCATTTCGAGTACAATATTCAAATTTTCAGGAAGCAATAACTTACATATCCTGAGTCTACTGAACTAAAAGAAGAACATAATGTTATGTATAATTAAAATTATTTAGCATAACATATACAAAAGAAGTTCACAAAATTTTAATCATGCAATTTAAAAAATGTATTTCTGAAAGCAGTGGTTGAAATGCAATTATTGTTGTTCAATAGGCTCAGAACATAAAGTTTAATGTCCTGTAAAAGTTTCAAGTCAATGGCTACAGTGGTTCCTGAAATACAGGGAAGCCAAGTCGCTAAATTTAACATTATCGGGGTAGGGCAGTCCATCTCTTCTTAAATAAAGAATGAAATTAGGTCTGATATGCTGTTAATTATTGATGTTAATGTTAGTGACTGAGAACTAGCTCATGTACCTAAGAATGACAGAGGAAATTGGTTGTGGCCCATTCAAGGAAGCAGCCCAGTATTCATCCCAAGTACCTTGTGCAGCATGGAAAGCCCTAAATGAGGATAACCGTATTTAATGTTTAGAGATGCAGGATGACATTTTTTGGTATTATTTATGTGAGTGTGTTACAACCTCATTGCTCATCTTTGGTTTTATGGTTGCAAAGGAAGGCAAGAAACTCAAAAATGGGTGAAAAGAGAAATTAAAATGAAAAAAAAATGCTGTTAATTAAATAATTTCATTTCCCATCTTTTTGTCTTTGCTTAAAGGAAGCTATATGTGTTTCACATAAAGATGGAGTTTAGTCAAATTGCATGATACGGCAGGGTGTTTCTTCAAAAGCTCATTAAGTAAATTTGGAACTTTGCTCAGTGAGGTTAGGTATAGTTACATTTGTTGCTAAGCATCACATTCATGCATTTGAGCTGTAAACTTTGTGTAGTGATGCGCTGCGGTCCAAATGCTTTTTATTTCCTCTTAACTTATTGTTGGGCTACTTTAACTGGAGATATAATTTTTAATTTTATGTGAATTTTGTAGCTGAACTGTGCTTCTTTTCATTCATTCCTTATTGTAGTAAATGTAAAGTTCTACTTAATTTATCATCAAAACTGTTGAACATAATTTTGACAAATATTCTCTCTTACACTGTCTTTAATTCATTGGTGCGTTAGTATGCATATTTACATTAATTATTAGTATTTAATACATTACAAATATCAAGTAAAATGCTTGTGTAGCAAACACTTTGACACCCTAGTAGTTGTGAGGAAGATACAAGGGATGCTTTTGATTGAACACGTGTGTTCTGTGCCAACTAGGAATTCATTCCATTTAGCAGCAAACTGATTGTATTATTCTTGTTACTCTGATATTTAGTAGTAATTGCAGGAAATCGTACAAGGAGAAAAATATTTTCACAGTTCCTTAATGGCCATCCCTCCTTATTTTGAAATTGAAAAATAGGAACTTTGCTTTTTGTCACAAATTATTTCTTAAATCTGGAGGAGAATTGTCGTTTGAATTTGTGAGTACAACATAATTTTTTCCCAGTGGAGATTCAGACCATTTCTCATTAGAGGGCTGCTAGTTTTATGTTAATGTTTTTAGAATTGTTGTTGATAAATTGTGTGGGTAGTGACTATGATTCTGGGGAAAATTTGAAATATTGGGTTGATTGAATAGCATTATTGAACAATGTGAGAATAATGGTAGTACTAGTTTTAAATGTGTTACATGTGTTAGAAAAGTCATACAGTTCATGGGCAAGTATTGTGAGTTTTTGTTTCCAACATTAGTCATAGTAATTAGTTATGTTATTTTCTCACTGACCAATATTCTCTAATTATTGTCCCCTATTTTTGAAGTTGCGCTAGAATAAATTTGTGTGTAGCTTTTTGTGCTATTATGTAGGAAAAGCAAGCTATATTTATTGAGAGTTGCAACTTTATTCATAAGTTATCCTCATCACCCTCTCCGTGTCAAAGCAGTTCAAAATTATTAAAACAAAGCTCAGTTGTGGAACATGTGATGCAAAATGTGGGCTTAAATACTGGTCCAATCAGAAATATCATCAGTTCTGTCAACAGTAACGTCTAGACAGCTTGAACATTGCTTTCTTTTCTGCCACGTATAGTATTGCAAAGATAATACTGTAATTCATAAGCAGTGGGTAATTTTTATTTTACACACATCTGTCTTGTCTCTCATAAACATAATTGCTGCAACACGTGACTGTTGACATAATCATCTAACCTGGACCAAGCACGGTGGCGCACTGGTTAGCACACTGGACTCTCATTTGGCAGGATGATGTTTCGAACCTGTGCCCAGCCATCCTGATTTAGGTTTTCCATGATTTCCTTAAATTGCTTCAGGCAAATGTTAGAATGGTTCCTTTGAAAAGGGCACAGCCGATTTCCTTCCCCATCCTTGCGTAATCCAATGGGGCCGATGACCTCGCTGTGTGGTCCTCTCCTTCCAAATCAGCTAACCAACCTAATCTGAAGAAAAAAAAGGAAAGGATAATTTGCTGCTTCATGTGTTGAAATTGCTGTTTATGATGATTGTCTATTGTCATAGGATGGCTATATTTGGGGTGGGGAAGAATTACTGACATTAATACTTTACATACTTCTGGAGTGTATTTATTGTACATGATAATGGTGATAAATTATTTCTTTTATGTGTATGTTTGTAATACTGTAATTCATAAGCAGTGGGTAATTTTTATTTTACACACATCTGTCTTGTCTCTCATAAACATAATTGCTGCAACACGTGACTGTTGACATAATCATCTAACCTGGACCAAGCACGGTGGCGCACTGGTTAGCACACTGGACTCTCATTTGGCAGGATGATGTTTCGAACCTGTGCCCAGCCATCCTGATTTAGGTTTTCCATGATTTCCTTAAATTGCTTCAGGCAAATGTTAGAATGGTTCCTTTGAAAAGGGCACAGCCGATTTCCTTCCCCATCCTTGCGTAATCCAATGGGGCCGATGACCTCGCTGTGTGGTCCTCTCCTTCCAAATCAGCTAACCAACCTAATCTGAAGAAAAAAAAGGAAAGGATAATTTGCTGCTTCATGTGTTGAAATTGCTGTTTATGATGATTGTCTATTGTCATAGGATGGCTATATTTGGGGTGGGGAAGAATTACTGACATTAATACTTTACATACTTCTGGAGTGTATTTATTGTACATGATAATGGTGATAAATTATTTCTTTTATGTGTATGTTTGTTTCACCACAATTTTGGCATTTGTTAGATATCCGATACATTGAATTTGGCAATGTTGGTGGCTGGATCCCTTCTTGACACCACCACTCCCTTCCTGGAAGTAATTTGTGTACTTCATATATGCATCTAGTGTAGATCTCATGTTAAAGTGTGGTAATGTTTTCTAAATGTTTGTGTAAACTGTAACTGAGGCAGAAAGTGGTTATCAGCCTGGCATTTACCTAATTGGATGTGAAAAAAATGCCTAAGAGCTTGATCCAGGCTGGCTGCTCACCGATCCTTGTTGTTAATCTACTAGGCGGATTAAAGCAGGTGCTGGTTCAGGTGCCTGTGCGCTGATGGCAGTGTGTTAGTGCACTGAGGGCAGGTGAAGGTGATATCTGACTGTTACATCCCAAATCTATAGTATTATCATAAATTTTCATTCAAGTATCTAACAAAAGAAAATAAATGAAGAAGATAACTTTGCCAGGAATTGAAGATGAAAAAAGAGGAATACATTTATTGGCAGCATGAAATTTGGACTTTTTTAGAGATATAGACCATTTTCTCGTAGAAGTAAGGACCATTTCCATGTACACCATTTGTGGTATTATATAATATAATTTGTGATAAATTAACTTCTCTTGAAACAATGCTGCTAGTTAATCCACAACCATAGCGCAAAGAAGATAACACGGATAAAGTAATGTAAGAAATCAAACAGTGGAAAATCCAGCGTGGAATGACAACAGTATCATAAAAAGGATAGATTGCTACTCACGATATAGAGGAGACACTGAGTTGCAGACAAGCCAAAACAAATAGAATGCTATACATTTGAGCTTTCAGCCTAAAGGCCTTCTTCTAAAGTAGAAAACACACACACATTCTCACGACCACAACTGCACATGCACAACCACTATCTGGCCACTGACACAGGGCTGCGTACAGCAACTGCACCTGACAGGAGAAGCACTCTGTGGGTGGTGAAGGTAAGGACGACACTAGGCAGGGAGGAGGAGGGATAGCAGGGTAGATGTGCTGCTTGTGGAAGAGTGCAGGGATGTGGTAGGAACAGGATAGGGCAGCTGGATGCAGTAGGAAATATTAAGGGTGGCAGGAAGAGGAGAGAGTGGAAAAAGGAGGGAAGTAGAGGGGGGACAGGACTAGGACTATGTTGCTGGAATGAAGAGCTGTGTAGTGCTGGTGTTGGAGCAGGGTGAGGGAGAGGTAAGTGAAGGACAGGGGCTAGTGAAGGTTGTGGCAAGGAGGTTTACGGGGATGTAGGATTTATTGCAGAGAGAGTTTGCACGTGAGCGATTCAGAAAAGCTGGTGTTGGTAGGAAGGATCCAGGCGGCACAGGCTGTGAAGCAGTCACTGAAGTGAAGCACGTTATTGGGCAGCATTTTCAGCAGCTGCGTGATTGAGCTGTGTATTGGCCGCCTCTCATTGGTGATCATTCATGCCAATAGAGAGCTCGTTGTCATGCCCACGTAGAAAGTAGTATAACGATTGTAACTTAGTTTGTATATCACATGACTGGTTTCACAAGTAGCCCTGCCTTTAATAGGATAGGAGATGCCTTTGACCTGTCTGGAGTAGGTAGTGGAAGGAGGATGAGTGTGGCGTGTGTTGCATCTAGGTCTATTACTGGGATATGAGCCATGAGGAAAGGGGTTGAGAGCAGGGGTGGAGTAGGGATGTATAAGGATACTTTGTAGGTTTGTTAGGTGGTGGAATACCATTGTGGGAGGGGTGGGAAGCATAGTGAGCAGGCTATTCCTCATGTCAGGACACAAGAAGTAGTAGTCAAAGACATAGGTACTGATGTAGCTTCCTTGAAGTACAGGTCAGCATCGAGGAAGGTGTCGGAGAACTAGGTGAAGCAAGGTAGAAGGCTGTGAGTATCTGGAGGAATGTGGATAGGGTGTCTCACCCTCAGTCCAGATTACGAAGATGTTATCAGTGAATCTGAACAAATATGTGGGTTTGATAGGTTGATATAGGATGACAACATATGGGTGTCCCTTGCTCTACCACATATTTGTTTCGACAAGTAATTGCGGATGAGGATATATTTGGTGATGGTGGCTAGGAAGCAAGTTGTAGGTTTGGAGTCAAGCCGGGTGTTAGGAAAGGTAGTGTTCAGTAGTGTCAAGATGTGGGTGTTAAGGGATTTTAGTGTAGAGTGGCATGGCATCAACAGTGATGAGCAGGGCGCTATGTGGTAAAGGAACAGGAACTATGGAGAGGCTGTGGAGGAAATGTTGGTATTGTCCTCCACCTCAAGGATGGCGACATCAGTATCTGCCAACCACCAGCAACCACTTTGACAGCTGACACACATTTCATTCCAAGAAGTCCCTAGCCAAACACAGACATCACATCTGTAGTGTTGGACAGGTCCTCTCCCCATATATAAGGTGTCTCACTGATGCCTTTACAGACCAAAATTACCCTCCCAACCTTGTCTGAAAACAGATACACCGTGCTCTGTCTTTCCATTTATCTGCCGCCTCTCACATACCCACCGTTTGGCCTCAAAAGAGCACTCCCCTTGTGACACAATACCATGCAGGACTGGTGGAAGTGAATCACATTCTCTGCCATGATTTTAACTACCTCATGCCTTGAAATGAGGAGTGTCCTATCCAGTATCCTTCCCACCTCTCCCATAGTGGTTTTCTACCACTCACTGAACCTACATATATCCTTGTCCATCTCCACTCCAACCCTGCTTCTAACCCCTTGCCTCATGGCTCATGTCCCGGTAATAGACTCCAATGCAAGACCTCTCCTGTATATCCTCCCACTACCATGATCATCACCTGTCCCCCCCCCCCCCCCCTTCTCACGGCGGTTGGGTCCCTTCTGGTGCTTCCGCACCCACTTCTTGAGCATTGGCTCCCCACCTCTTGGGGAAACCACTCCCCATCCGTCAGCCGGAGGCACCTCATCCTCCTCTGGCTTCTCTAGCTAGGAAGAGGTCTTTTGGGACTCTTCCTTCCACGATTCTTGCTGGTCCATAACTAGACACCAGCCAGGGGCTGAAGGAGACACAGGTTGATGTCTGTCCTCCTCTGTACTTGAAATCAGTTCAGGGAAACCTTCTCAGCCCTCGTCTTCTGAGGAGGAGGAGGAGGATAAAAAGAAATCTTCTAAGACAAAGGAAACTCTGATGGGTCTCCACATCAATGGACTCTGCACATAGGCCTTCTGTGCCAAAGGTGGAGATCCCGGTGGCTCCTGAGGCACCTGATCTCCCCAGGCAATGTGCCACAGAACCTATGTGAGTGCATGCCGACATCTCATCTGGTGGCCGTACATGACCCCAGCTCACAACCTGCCCGTGCTGCTCCCCCACCCCCTACCCCCTCCATTTCTGGTCACTTCATGCCCCAACAGTAGTCAGTCATTTTTATCTGCCAGTGGAATTGTAATGGGTTTTTCCACCCACCTGGCAGAGCAACAGCACCTTTCAAGCACATACACTGCATTCTGTTTTGCCATCCAGGAAACATGGTTTCCAGAAATTTGGACCCTTGCCCTTCGTGGCTACTGAGGTTATTTTATGAATCATACTAACTAACAGAAAGTATTGAGTGCAGTTTGTACAAATGTGCTGGATTCAATATATAGTGGCCTTGTACCTCTTGATACTCCATTGGAGCCTGTGGCTGTTCAGGTACAGGCACATCAGGATTTTGCGATCTGTAATGTTTATCTCCCACCCGATGGTGTCGTGTCCCAGGACATACCGAATGCATTACTCGCTCACCTCCTCCCACCATTCCTATTCTAGGTAGATTCCAGCCCCCATAACCCATTGTGGGGTGGAACAATGATAACTGATCACTGGCCATCATAAAGACATCAAAACTTTAGTGGCACAACTTGATTTTTGCCTGTTGAACTCTGGTGCCCCACACATTTCAATGTTGCACACAGGACTTACTCAACCATTGATCTCTCCTTTCACAGTCCTGGTCTTCGACCATCTATCCACTAGAGGGTCTACAATGACCTGTGTGGTAGTAATCTGATATTCCTGTCCCTCCCTCAGAATTGCTTCCCTGGACGTTTGCCCAGATGGGTTCTCTGTAATGCTAACTGGGATGGACTTATGCTGTCATCCTTAGCTCCCCATCATAAGGCAGTATCGATATGGTTGTTCAGCATACAACAGCAGCCATTCTGTTCGCAGCCAGCAAAGTCATCCCTCTTCCTCAGGACACACCGTCCCCTCCCCCCGTTGGAAGACAATACCCTGATGGACCCCAGAGATCGCTGCGGCCATTAGAGAACATAGGTGGGCTCTCCAACGCCATAATCGGCACCCTTCATCAAAGCATCTCACTGCCTTTCAAACAGCTAGGTGCCTTTGTTCCCTATTTCATAAAATTATGAAGACAAGGAACCTGGGACCAGTATGTTTGCACCATTGGGTCACGTACCTAACAATCACAGATATGGACAGAGATCTGATGACTCTATGGCTTCCAGTCCCATGCAGGTGTACCAAGTATTTCCTTCGAAGGTGCCATTTACACTGATCCAGACGCTGTTGCTGAGAATTTTGCTGATCATTACGCTCACGCATTTGCATCTGAGAACTAACACCCTGCCTTTCAACTCATATAACAGCAGGAGGAGCGAATGTGCTCATCTTTTATTACCCTCCTCCAGGAGCCACTCCATTCAGTGAATGGGAACTCACTAGTGCCTTAGCCTATTGCCCAGATACAGCTCCCAGGGTGAGACCAAGTTCAGAGGCAAATGCTGAAACATCTCTCAGCGGATCGCCAATGTCACATCCTTGTCCTCCTTAATCGGATCTCAAATGAGGATGAGTTCCTGTCACAGTGGCAATGAAGTGCAATAGTTCCAGTACTGAAACTGAGTAAGAACTGACAATGGAGTTCTGCAGGGCTGTTTACTGAGTGTCCCCACTTTCTGGTGCCATCAATGGTCTAGCGGCAGCTGTGGGGTCTCCAGAATCGCCCTCCTTATATGCCGATGATTTTTGCCTTTATTATTGCTCCTTTAGTATGGTAGTGGCTGAGCGTAGCCTACAGGATGCCATGAAAGGCGCAGTTGTGGGCTCTCACCCATGGCTTTTTGGTTCTCAACTGCCAATTCTTGTGTCGTGCACTTTTGTCACAGTCATAATGCCTACCCACACCCAGAGCTTTACGTAGACAGTTAGTCAGTTCTTGTAGTTCAAGCACACAGCTTTCTGGGACTAGTCTTTGATTCTCAGCCGATGTGGTTTTCCCACCTTCGCCAACTTAAGCGAAAGTGCTGGCAATGCCTCAATAGACGTCACTGCCTCTCTTAACACTAGTTGGGATGCAGATAGCACTACCCTTTTGCGGCTGTACAAAGCCCTGATTCTGTCCTGTCTTGTTTATGGCAGTCTTGCATATGGTTCATCATCACCTTCAGCATTGCAGAAACTTGTCCCTGGAAGGGAGTTCCACCTACCTGAAAGGTGACCCAGAACTGGGTTTACAATTACTGAACGTCTCCACTGTCTGTGTTTGAAACTGCAACTTCCTCCACTGTTGCCTCTGGTCTGGGAGACATAACATGTGCTCCCAAGGCTTGTGCTGTGACCTCAGATTTGCCTCGAAGTCTCCTTTGGTCCAAAAGATTCCATTGACCCCATGATTTTTCATTGCCTGTTCTTGGCTGTCCTTGAGAAGTATCCAGGTTTGGAAGTGGTATTCACCAATGACTCAACAGTTGATGCATGAAAGGGCTTTGCATATCCACATGCACAGTGTAGTGAACTCCACTCTCTACCGACTGGCTGCAGTGTCTTCACTGATAGCCATTAAATTAGCCCTTATCCATGTTTGTTCATTCACTGGCAAGAGTATGATACTATGTAATGACTTCCTTAGCAGCCTTCAGACTATAGGCCAGTGCTACTCTTCTACCCACTGGTTACAGCTACTAAGGATCTTGTGCCAGATGCCCATCAAGGTGGGTGGCCAGTCATTTTCATTTGGACTTCTGGTCATGTTGGGATTTTGAGAAATGAACAAGCTGACCAGTTAGCCTAGCTGGCTACCAGGATGCTGATTCTGGAAATGGGGGTCCCAGGACCAGACCTTTGATTCCATTGATTGCTGGAAATCTGGAACTCGGAATGATCTGCCGTGATCTCCCCGACCAAACTCAATACAATGAAGGACACCATGTGGCACTCTTCCCTGCGTACTTCTCGCAGGGATCCACCATCCTCTGTAGACTCTACATTGGCCGATCTTGGCTGACCTGTGGCAATTTTGTCAGATGTGAGGATCTCCCTCACTGCCGATACAGAACCTGCCTAATGGTGGACCAATTACTCATAGACTACCCTAATTTGGCTCCTTTGAGATGGCATCTTAATCTGCCTGACACACACCCACTGGTGCTAACAGAGGATGCCAACTTGGCTGACCTGGTGTTATTTTTTGCCTGCAAAGTTGGCTTCTATTCATCCCTGTAAGGTAGGGCTTTTTGGTGCCATTGACTGCCTATGGGGTTGGTGGGCACCCCCCACTCCACCACCACCACCACACCCCAAGCATCCTTTGGTGGCTCTTACAGGTGGCCCAACCTGCCATCTGCCCTTTCCACTGTTTTATTCTCTTTAGTTTTTCATTTTGTGGTTTTAATGACTTGGCTGTGCTGTCTGTTTTGTGGGCTTCATCTCTGTTTTTTTATTATTTTAGTTACACTTAGGTTCTCAGATTTACCTTTCACCTCCTTCCTTTGACTACTACTCCTGGTTTACCATTTAACTGATGAAGGGACTGATAACCATGCAGTTTATTCCCTTTCACTCCAAACCAACAAGCCACCTAATCTATTCAGATGTGGCTAAGAGTTGAGCTGTAATGTTGTAAGAAACAATAATTAGTGCATTTTGAGGAATCAGTAATACTGTGCCGTTGCAGCTTTTAGATTGATGTTGGATAATTTTGAGGAAAATAAAATTATCCGTGGTATCTGTCTAATGCATTGTCAACCTACCAGCACAGTCATCATTTAGATTTTTGTGAAACAGAATGAGATTTTCACTCTGCAGCGGAGTGTGTGCTGATATGTAACTTCCTGGCAGATTAAAACTGTGTGCCCGACCGAGACTCGAACTCGGGACCTTTGCCTTTCGCGGGCAAGTGCTCTACCAACTGAGCTACCGAAGCAAGACTCACGCCCGGTACTCACAGCTCTACTTCTGCCAGTACCTCGTCTCCTACCTTCCAAACTTTACAGAAGCTCTCCTGCGAACCTTGCAGAACTAGCACTCCTGAAAGAAAGGATATTGCGGAGACATGGCTTAGCCACAGCCTGGGGGATGTTTCCAGAATGAGATTTTCACTCTGCAGCGGAGTGTGCGCTGATATGAAACTTCCTGGCAGATTAAAACTGTGTGCCCAACCGAGACTCGAACTCGGGACCTTTGCCTTTCGCGGGCAAGAGCTTCTGTAAAGTTTGGAAGGTAGGAGACGAGGTACTGGCAGAAGTAAAGCTATGAGTACCGGCTGTGACTCGTGCTTTGGTAGCTCAGTTGGTAGAGCACTTGCCCGCGAAAGGCAAAGGTCCCGAGTTCGAGTCTCGGTCGGGCACACAGTTTTAATCTGCCAGGAAGTTTCGTTTTAGATTTTTGTGGTTTGCGTGCAACAATGAAGCTATTAACATCCCATTTCCTCCATAAATAAGTGGCATGAGGAATTACATAACACAAGGATAGGCCACCTTTAACATTGTTTTCTGTTGTAGCAGTTTTTTTTGGGCATATAAATGAAAAATGAAAAGTAGCATTACTTATCGATGTATGTGTTGAGTTTAACCAAGTTAAATGAAAAACATGTCCCAAAAAACATAAGATAAAGTAGACTCGGTAAAAACCAGGTGGTTATATGGCACTACATCATGGTTGGGCAAGAATTTGGAAACTAGGTAGTGAAATATAAAACACGCACATCTGAAGGGATTTACATAGAATTTATAAAATTCCTGTGAGAGGTATAGAGGTTTAATTCATTTTTATCTAGGGTCTGTGGTATGTAAAACATGAGACACACAGGCACATTACCATAAAATAATTGACATGGTAATGCTGAAGAAGTTGCAATCAGTGTACAGCACAAAGTTCTAAATTAGTATCAAGATGATAAAAATAAAAGCTAGCAGTATTGGATAATTAGTTTCTCTCAAGACAAGACATTGTTTCCAAAGCAGCAATCCCATCCTTCCGTTTCAATTGGAGACCAAACAGATTTCATCAGGAATTTAAAAAAAATGGCATATCTGCACAACATTTTTTTGTATAGAGTGAGTTTGTGATAGTGGAAACTGGAATGAGGTGATAGAAATTCTGAGCAGGATGAGGATAATTACAGAGAGATGAAGAACAAAAAATATGTAAAAGAATCACGAGGAATTAAATGAAAAAGAAGATACGAAAGAGAAGGGCATGTGGCATGTTTGTAGTTTATTACAGCTTGTTTTGATTGTGTATGTTGAGTAAACAAGAAGTGAAAAGGAATTTTGCAACAAGATTAAAAGTAGGAAGGAACATACGTCAGTATTAAAGCTTGCAAACAATTTAGTGCTTCTGGTTTAAACTAGGGTAAGCCAAGAACTTCAGTGAGGGAGCAAATGTAGCAAAGAATTTTGATTATGACTTAACAAGACCTGACACAGTTGTGTGTATTAGTAGGAAGGGACTAGAGTTGATGCACATAAAATAAAGTAGTGAATGAGTAGCTAATCCATAAACAAGGTGAAATTTGATGTTTGAAGCAAGTAAGATATGGGGAGCTTTGCCGAAGAAAGCTTTCCTCCACAAAGGGTTTTCAGTGCTTTCAAATGTAGTCGTAGAATTGAAGAAGTTGATGAAAACTATGTCTGGATTGCAGCCAAGTAGGAAAATCAGATGTTGAACCATGTGAAATTGGAGAATAATTGGAAGAATTCTCTTACTTGATAGTGCTTGGTAGTTTTAAATATATGGCAGAAGATGTAAATAAGTGAGGGTTGCTTAGAAGAGTACGCAATGGAAGAACTATCTGGAAAACTCCTAAAAGAAAAGAGTCACAAATAAGTGTGATCGTGCCAAAGCATCCAGGAGCAATTACTTGGAAGCTCCTGTAAAGGCGATAATTTGTAGGAGTGCAGAAGGGACGTAGCCATTAAAAGATAGGATGAGATGGAGTGATGCATCAAACCCACTGACTTAACAATTAAAAAAAGATAAGCAAGGTTTTAGTAAAAGGGGAATTCATCAAGTTTGAAATATATGGCATGCTCCAACTTTCCAGAACTTGAAATCTGAAAACAACTATTTCTCAAGTCGATATACTGTCAGTCAGCTAGAAGCACTGTGTGAAGCTTTTACGAGGTTCCTTGTGCGAACTTTTCTGAACACATCGCAGGTGCACACATCCACTGTTAGGAACTCTAAACAATATCCACTGTTGTTATTACATAAACGGAAGACCTGCCTTCGCTCACATCTCATCGCATCATACGAAAATCTGTAAGACATACGGCTCCTCATTAATCTGCAGTTGCTTTCACACCTTCTTCTAGCGCGATGGTGGTAATATGCACACTTTCATTTTTAAAAAAAATGCACTAGTTAGTTTTAAATCAAACTGTTTCTTCTCGTCACTTTTCTTTGAACATCACGTGGTAAGATACACTCACAGAATTACCTCTTTGCCTCTGTCTGAGCTCTACAACTGTGTTTCCTCCCAGTGAAAATAGATTGTTATCTGTATAAATTAAAGGCCTCAGACATTTATTGACATAACTCCTAAGTCTATAATCAAGCTGGTCAGACGTAAAGAGGTAAGTACACACTCAGTAGAATGATCTTGAGGGAGTAAAATCTGTTGGTGCAAGAAAAAATGTTAGACATTGTGCATTTAAAATACAATCAGACTAGTGAGAATGGCAAGTATAGTGAGAGAGCAGATAGAAATATAAGCGGAAAGGTGGCTATGTCAAATCAGTCAAGGTTCCGATTTCATTTGAATTATATTGGTATACAGGTATGATTCTGAACGAAGTGGCGCAAGTGGTTGTTAACAGCACTCGTGTTGTTGCGGCAGGGTGTTGATCGTGTCGGTGATGCTGACTTCCTAAATGAACAACCCCGTGTCGAAATGCAGAGCTCCTCTTTGATCATTCTCTATATCTGCTGTTAATGTCGCCCAGTAAGTGTTCCATATCAAGGAATAACTGTCAGTAATTGGTCAAATGGGGGTTTTCTAAACCATTCCTATCGTGTGTGATTGCACTTGATTAAAATTATTTAGATCAATCTCTCTTAACATCGACCTACCTTACAAATGGATTTATTTGATGGTCTCTCACTAAAATGTTCCTAGATGCTTGAAGGTCGTAAAGCTATCAGACGAACTATTTGTAACAAAATAGCGATAGCTTCAATGAACTTTCGGTGTAGACTTTTTTTTTAGTGAATTTAACTGTCTGGTAGTTCCGGAGGTAGAAAGAAAGATTTCGTTAAAGACAGAGCGTACTTTGCTATTGACGCAAGTCAGACGGTCCAGCGGGTAATTTTAACCACACTTCTCCGAAGTTTGGTGCCGTAGCCATTGTGTCATAGAGAACAGTATTTTCAAAGGTTTGTAGTCCTCCTGATTACTGAGATTTAAAACCCATTCCAAATGTGATGCTTTGGGGAAGCTCGTTAAGTGTCTCTTGCATTCTCGTAAACTGCTGACTATGTAACTTTAGACAGATTTTAGGTATAATCTTCAATAAGACCCATATTATCAAATTTTGTTCATTCCGAGAGAAGTGACTCAGTAGTTAAGATAGAGGATGTTCTTTTGGCACATCCAGGGTTCAGATCCACATCCGGCCATCCACTTTCAGGTCTTCTGTGGTTTCCTAAATCCTTCGAAAAAGATCCGCCGAATTCGATCAGCTGTGCGCACTTGTACTCAGTCACCAATATTGTTGTTGTGTCGCAATACACCACAATTTTCTAACAAGCTTATTCCCAGTCACCAGTGTCCTTGATGTTGGTAGACGGCGAACTGTTCACATTCCTTCCTTTAATTCTGAAAGCGAAATTTTTTACTGAAATATAAAATTTGGAGCGAAAATTTGAACAACAGTTGATACTGCACCAGATATTTGATTGTAATGCTTTACAAATTGAACCAGTTCTTTTCTTAGCCTCTTTCATGTTAATGCTTGTCGACTACAATTCAGAAAAATTTCCTCGAACAGATTGAGTCTGATTTTAAATAATTAGGTTCTGAACTCTTCATCGATTCGGAGAGAAAATTGCTATTCGTAGGGCTGCATTGGCGGAATCCTGGGACACAACATATTTAGTGTGTCATACTTTCAAGACAAGATCTGAAAGGGCTCAAGCTGTCAGCAGGAATCTAACTCGCTGGGGTTGAGCGACGTGTTTTCCTCCTTGTTTTCTGTTTGAACAGACACCTTTCTGGTGGCAATATGTGTTGAAAATACTCAATGGTCTCTACCATTAGCCGTGTACACGACCCGCTAAAATAGTTAGTGGATGCGTTAATGGCTGTTTCACATTTGCGACATGAGAAATACAGCAAAGTGGCGAAATAGCTGACATAATGGTTGACCGTGGACTCTTAAGTGTATAAGGTGTTCAATTTTTATTGATCTTGCTAAGAAATACTGTCGAGAAGTTGTGCAGGGTACATGGTACCTACGCGACGTCGTCTGCCTAGGCGAAAACACGTCCAAGAGGCAGAGGTCGCAACGGTATTGCGCAACTAGTACTGTGCCTTATGAGGGCAAGGTGAAAAGTTCTCAGCCTGCCACAGATGACGTTGACATTAATGGAGTTTTCTTTTTGTTTCGTCGGTAAAAGTTGGGAAATAACATAAGCCACGTGTCAACATGACGTGTGCGATATTTCTTGTCTACATCTTAAAGGACTCGTGTTGGATGCAAATGGATAAACTGGAGTATAGTCACGACACAAGCCTTTATTTTCTATCGCCAACTGATATTCACCCGATGTTCGTGAAGGTTTGAGTTCGCCCTTCAGTTCCTACAATTAACAAAAGAGCAGTTGTATTTAATGGGGATGTGCATCTCTATAGATGATCCATGGTACAACTTGAAATTTACCCACGTAGACAAAGTATTTGCCAAATTTGAAAGAAGCTATAAGTTATGAAAAGAATTGCAGAACCGACTCATCCCAGATATCAGATTTGAGACCTCTGACTTCCAGCTATCACAGCATACTTGAGTTTGTGGTGTAGAAAGGTTTTGAGTGCAGCGAAGAGATTGTGGCAGCTATGTATGAAAGTTTTTTTTTGTATTTTAGACTTTAGCATTTGAGGGCTGGGAGTCTACTTACCGGGGGAAAAAAACTAAACCAGTTGGCCTAAAGGAGACATAGAAAAGTAACTGTCGTTTTGCTACAAACGATGGGCAGTGTTACGCTGTGAGGCTGTAAACTTCTTTGCCTGCCCTTTTATTTCAAAGTCAACTTGTATAATACTAAAGAAGTTTACAGTGTGCTAGGGTTTTATGCAGCAGATTCCAACCGTCGGCGTGCCCTCGTTTTACATAAAGACCATGCGGGAAATATAGTAGGAAAAAAGCTACATGGTTTAGTCCCATTTTTAGTGAGGAAGTTAAAACTACCAAACTCGTTCGCGCATTGGTCCCCGCAACGAAAGATTCCACTACTCCATCAAGGGATTACAGTGCACCTAAAGGTACGAAGTCGTTTCTGAAAGTATTTGTATGGAGTGTAGCCATGTATGGAAGTGAAACATGGACGATAACTAGCATCAACTAGCTCACGTTTGAAATGGGCACGCCATCACGGGAAACTATAAGATTAGAACTTTGAAAACCCTGAGCCTGGTGCCGAAGTACTTAAGACATTAGACTCCCATATTACAGACGTGTGGTGCAAATCCACGTAGGCCCTTAGAATTTATGTTTTCTATAGTGTGCCTAAATGTGTATCCATATTCTACAAACCACTTTGAATTTTTACAGCTTGGTCCAACGGAAACTTCACTCTGAAGTGAAGTTTCCGTTGGACCAAGCTGTAGGAATTCTTTCTGTTCCATTCGCGTATGGATCGAGAAAAGAATGACCGATGAAATGCTTCTGTGCGCACTGTAATTGGTATAATCTCGTCTTCGCGGTCCCTCTGTAATCTGTTCGTAGGCTGCTGTAGTGTATTTCTAGATTCTTGCTTAATAACGGTTCCTCTCGAAATTTTGAAGTAGACTTCCGCCGGATATTCGTTGTACATTTTTAAACAGCTGCCAGTTAAGCCTTCTCACGATGTAATGGCATAATCGCCCATTAATCGCCTCTGAGAATTCCCACTGTCCTTGTTTGTTTACGTTCAATATCCTGTGTTGGACTTGTTTTTAAGGGTTCCAGAAATTTGAGCAAGATCCTGGGATTAATCGCACGAGTGTTTCGCTTGCAGTCTTCTTCATAGACTGAATGCATTTTCCCAGTACCATGCCAACGAACGGGAGTCTGCCACCTAATCAGTTAGGCGTTGCTGAAATGATTGGTTTGAATGCTGAAATGATTGGATTGAAAAGGACACGCTTCGTCGTGTAGCAGTTGAACTGAAACTTGGGCTCCGTCTTTAACGTCCTAATATTCTTTACCTACATTCAAAACTGGCCGACAGGTGTGTTTCTTGTATACGTGGTGTGACGAGTGTACGAATATCATTGAGCGCTTCATAATTTTGTTAAGTGTTTCGTCGAGCAGCTGCCGAGTATCGAAGAGCAATTTTAGGCGAAATAATCAGATAATTCGAGCTGTGGCGCAGACAGATAGTATACTGAGATCATGGAAATAATTTTAAGGAAATTTATTTCACTCACGACGGAGGCCTCTTCCGAAACTGTCGTCGCCAATTGTTGTTGTTCGTTGGTCTGGAACCTCTTCGAGTTGCATTGACGGCAGACAGAGAGAAGCTTCAAAGAGCAGTCGCGCGTTTCTTAGTGGGTTTTTTATTCAGCGGGAATGCTTCAACAGTCCAGAGCAGGGGTGTCCAATCTTTTACCTTATCTGGGCCACATTTGGAGAAACCTAGTATTGTTGGGCCGCACATAATATACATACTACTTGAAAAAGGAGGGTGTGAACCAGTGAGAGAATAACATTGTGTGGCTACAGTTTCATATTGAAAATATTTATCATAACTTTATGTAAACTTACGTCCGTAAATGCATGGTTCTCATGATAAAGACCATTTATTCAATCATACATTGTTACACAGACTGCGGTCTAATGTGTGCTTTACCATGCCGCGACAGTTAACATTATGTGTTGAAAATAGTTTCCATGTGCCTCAACGCATTCGTTTACGCGCCGTAGCATGTTCTGTCTCATACGTTCACATCAACCAGGCTGCATCCGAACAGTGTCAAGGGCAGCATGAATATGCTGCTCCACTGTCTCCACTTCTGGAATGGGTTCAGTATAAGTGATAATTTTGTCATGGCCCAATAACCACAAATCGCACTGTTTGAGATCTGGTGAACGAGCAGGCCATGCAACGGGAACCCTCATCTGATCCATCAGCCAGTGAAAAACACTATTGAGATGCGTCCGGACATTAACAGCGAAGTGGGCTGGATCACATCATATAGTAGCCGCATAATCATTCGAATCATCAATGGCACTTCTTCCAGCAGGGGAGGCAAAGTCACACTCATAAACGCTGATTGTTCCGGCCTGTTAGGTGACGTGGAAGGACGACTCGTCCCAAAGTAGGGTCATCATCAGTTATCTCGGCCCACACATTCCGGTTGCGCTGACGTTGCTGATTCCCTGTCACCATGGGGGTTCTGCATACTATCCCACCAGATGACTGTTATGAAAGTTGAAGATACCACTCCGCGCAAAAGCGGTCTCCTACGTGAAAAGGATGGATGACACAGATCCCAAACCGTGGTTGCCTGGTGAAGAAACCAGTGACAAAACTAGTCCCAACGTGGAAAGTCCGTCGCTAGTAAGCCCTGACACACTGTAAGTGATAAGGGTAGTAACAATTGTCATGGAGAATGTTCCACATGGTCGTCTGGCATATCCTGTACTGGCGGGCCAATTCCCTGATACTGACACGGCGGTCACCTTCTAGTGTTAATCACATTTTCCTTCAAGTGTAGTGTCCGAACGTTTCGGGTACGACCTTCATGATTTCCTGCTTCCTGAAACGACCCTGTCTCGGACAAGCAGCAAAACACTATTGTAAACATTGAACGATGTGGTTGTTCTCGGCAAGGATAGGTCTTCTGATGCAACCTTTCTGCCCGCCGCCTGTTGCCATTTGCCTTTCCGTATGTAAACACCATGTTGGCAACCTCTCGATTCGAATACGAACCATTGTGTACAACGCTGTACCTCATCCAATACAAGGTGAGTCAGCAAAAGAAGTGAATCGGACCAATCACTATGGCAGGAGAGGGTGCTAGCGCGTGACATATGAGGAACAGTGCCACCCTCTAGGAGGAGACCATGCGTACTGTAACTGTGGCTGTATGGTACAGCGCATATTAGACCGCAGTCTATGTAGCAAAATTTGATTGAATAAATTGTCTCTAACATGGAAACAATGCATTTCCGGACATACGTTCACTAGACCTTTTTTGTTCCGTACCATCTTATCGATCAATCCCTAGAGTTTGCACATGGTGGAAAAAATCACCCTGTAGAGTGAGGCGCAGCAAGTAAGCCGTCGTGCGTTGCTTTCTTACACCCTGCGTTCATACAAGAGTCGAGAAAATAGTTCCGTAGTCCAAAATTCATCTCGCATAACGACCACGACATTAGATTTGAGAGAGCGAGTACTCTGTCAGGCGGATACCCACAGTCTTTCTTCCTACACGTCACTGAATAGGAAGTGGTGCGTAATTATTCCGATGCAATGCGCACTCTGCGCCGTCGCTCGCGGACTATGCTCTCACTTCACTTTGAGTTAAATACGTTAACAGCTAGTAACAAAATGAAAAGAAAATTCCAGAAGTCATCGAAAGTTGTAGGACTGAAGACTGTAGCCGATGTTAACACTTCATCATTAAATAATGTTCGGATAGCTTTTTGTTATATCTTGTATCTGTCCATCGATATTTCGGAAAATTTCCGTTCCTTTATTGCACAAATTATATTTTGGAGATTCCTCCCTAGTCACTTGCGATGTAGTGAACTCGTTATCGAAAACTAAAGAAACACTCACTCTCCAAATTTTTGCCTCATATCTGGGCAAGTTTTTCTTACGAAAGACTATACGAGTATATTCCTATTTTTATCACTGTATACCTCTCTGACTGAACCGACGCAATCCGCATTACGGCGTGAATTGATCATATTACAGCAGACCCTTTTAAGTCGAAAAATTAAAATAGACCCAAAAGTATCTTCTTTAGACATTTTTCCTTATCACCCTGCCTGCCATCAGAATGTTGAAGTTTAAAATAAAGTGCTTGCCCCATGTTTGCGGGCATTCATTTGTTGCTGAATAATCGTACTCTGTTTCTTTCTTTTGGTCCAAATCATGAAGTACGGCAGGTCTTGTTTTGGTAATCGTACCAACATTCGCTTGAACTGATTGAGATACTAAAAACATTAAACAGAATAATTTGTCGATGACTTTAACCAAATTCTTCGAATAAAGTCAGTTCTGCATCTTCGCCACTGTCTCATATCGCACAGTTGAACCGTAGATGCAGTGTGTGGTGGTCTGTAATGTTTGTGATACGTAGAGTAAGCCTTGTGTAGATCCGGCTGTCTTCTAGAAAAAGCAGATTCGTTTAATGAACAGTAACTCACTCCATTAAAAGTGGTAATGAGACGCAACCCGAGACTCATGGAATGCGCTGTCTGAGGCTCCGAATTGTTTTCTGTAATTCGTGTCCCATTTCTGAAATTCTGGCTAACGCACATCAGCCTAAAACGTGCCTTACTTTCCTTCACTGCAAAGTCGTTCACTCTGTAACGATTAATAATAGTGAAAGGAACAGTTGCTTCAGTGAACATCTTGGATATTACAGTTGCTTCAGTGTTTAATTTCATAAATCCGGTGTTACAGGAGTATTTTGCTTACGAGACAAATGATTTACAGCGCACTATAGTTTAAAGCATGTTAATGATACTATAATTTTCAGTGTCTTCAAATTGTGATAGAGATCAGACTTCAGCCTTGTTTGTTAACGAGTCTGTGTCACTCAGTTATTGTTTTGTAAACGCATTTTATTAAAATTGCGTGACTCTCTTCGAAGCTTGCGTCCTGCGATTCCCCACCATACATGTGCGTCAATAACTTTGCCTTGTGACGTAACTTTCAAACTGAAATTTCAATATGGATTTTTTGAATCATATGTGCCTATCCGCGTCATAATTGCTAAATGCCTGTAAGTTTCATCCCGATGAGGAAGTTTGTTGAAATCTTATCAGGACGCAATTTTCTTTCCTCTCTCTTTTTTAATTAGATGTAACAATATTTCTTCTTTCCGTTGCTTCATGCAGTTGCTGTTTGTTCTAGGAAACACTTTACTGCCTTGATGAAGTGGCTTACGTAACTACACGCAATGTCTCTGAAGACTGCTTTGTTTATCGGTTCACGGAGATGTAGTCGATGTAAAGAACAAAAATATACGGGTTTATGAATAAGTATCTCCGGGGTTTCGGAGGACGACTGGGTGAAAACAAGACATTGGGAAAAACGACAGTTCTCAGTGGATATAGGATATCCCGAAGTTTCGAAGGGTAATTAGCGCTGTGGCGTGGTTGCGCTAGGGTGCAGATGTGTCCAAACAAGTAAAGTGATCAGCTCCGTATGTCGCATCGAATTGGTACGCGCCTGGAGATAGGCAACACACTGAATAGATTTCCAAAGCGGGCTGCCGTCGCGCCTTCCCGAGCGGCTTCAATGAATTACAGGCACGTGTTGACGTTTTTTGGGTCCCAAACGGAGCACATATACGCTGAGGTGACAGAAGTCATGGGATAGCGAAATGCACACATGCAGATGGCGGTAGCATCGCGTACACAAAGTATAAAAGGGGCAGTGCATTTGCGGAGCTGTCATGTGTACTCAGGTGATTGATGTGTAAAGGTTTCCGACGCGATTATGACCGCACGACCGGAATTAACAGTTTTCGAACGCGGAGTGGTAGTTGGAGCTAGACGCGTGGGACGTTCCATTTCGGAAAACGTTAGGGAATTCAATATTCAGAGACCCACAGTGTCAAGAGTGTGCCGAGAATGTCTCCCACGGCGGACAACCCAGTGGCCGATGCCCTTCGCTTAGTGACAGAGAGCAATGACGTTGGCATAGATTTGTCAGTGCTGACACACAAGCAACACTTCGTGAAATAACCGCAGAAATAAATGTGGGACGTACGACGAACGTATCCGTTAGGCCTAACGGCGAAATTTAGCTTTAACGGTCTGTGGCAGCAGACGACCGACGCAACTGTCTTTGCCAACAGCACGACAGCGCCTCGCCTGGGTTCGTGACCATATTGCTTGAACAGTAGACTGGAAAACCCTGACCTGGTCAGATGAGTCCCGATTTCAGTTGGTAAGAGTTGACGGTAGGGTTCGAGTGTGGCGTAGACCCCCGCGAAGCCATGGACCCAAGTTGTACACAAGGCACTGTGCTACCTGTTGGTGGTTCCATTGTGGTATGGGCTGTGTTTACATAGAATGAACAGGGTTCTCTAGTCCAACTGAATCGATCATGGAGTGGAAATGGTTATGTTCGGCTACTCGGATACCATTTTCAGCCGTTCACGGACTTCTTGTTCCCAAACAACAGTGGAATTTTTATGGGTTATAATGCGCCTTACCACTACGCCACAGTTGTTCGCGATTGGTTTGAAGAACATTCTGCACAATTCGAGCGAATGATTTGTCCATCCAGATCGTCCAATATGAATCCCCTTCGAACATGTATGGGGCATAATCGAGACGTCAGTTCGTGCACAAAATCATGCACCGGCAACACTTCAGCAATTACGGACGGCTATAGAGGCAGCATGGCTAATTATTTCGGCCGTGGACTTCCAGTGACTTGTTGAATCCATGTCGCGTGGTGTTTTGCACTACTCTGAGGATCGATACGATATTAGGAGGTATCCCACTACTTTTGTAATCTCAGTGTAGAGCACCTGTAATGTGAGTTATAAATGTTGATAGATGCTGTGTTCACTGATATTTATGTATTTTGTGTATGTTTTGTAGTTTTCGCACAGTCAGCTTCTGAAACCTATAACTATAAACTTCCTCTTTCGATCGCCCGCAACAAACGTCAGTGTTTCATGAGTCACTGTTTTAGTAAGGTCCGTTGCTGTATAAACTTTCCTTCCGGTTTTTACTTTAACATCTGAGAAGCTACAGACAACGTGCTGTAATGACTGCTTAGCCAAGACGGCAGCGAGTGAGCGATTGAAGCCGTTTCTGAACGCCAGTTATGGAGAAAGTAGGTTCCTCGATATATGAGGAAGAGAGAGATATTCGCAGCTTGCTGTGCGTTTCCTCGCCCCGTGATCTCCTAAACTATTGTATGCTATCTTATAATTTGAGCACTATGAAAACTCCAATCCGGTATTTTTCCCCAACTTTGTTGGGGAAAGATAAACGCAAAAACTGTACTTGTCTTAAGAATTAGGCCAAGTATGTAAGATTCTAGACCCCTATTCACTGAAACAGATTTCCTCATTAAGTTTTTCTGTCGTTTCCTAAATGTGATGACGAATTCGCAGCTGACAAGGCCACTCCAAATTTCCTCACCCTTATGCCCCTTGTGTTCAGTCACTAATGACCTAACTTTCGACAAGATGTCACTATTGTAAACTCGCCTGTAGATGCATTAAATTGATTGCGATTTGATGTAGAAAATGGTTTCTTCTTCATTGGGCTTATTCGCAATAGGCTTTGATCGTAGTACTTAACAGCTCTATTCGTGCAGTGTAATTCACTTGTGTGAACAACCGACACGACTAACTGGACCAATCACATTAAAGTACGCAACTAAAACATGTAATAGACAACGTGCTGGGGGAAGAATATAGAAAATCCACACACGAGAAACCCACCCGTCATAATTTTCCCCAGATTTTAGTTCCCCAAAGCACCAAGACAAATGTGAAGGCCTGATTATATCCACCGAAGCAGAAAACAAGAGTTACAGAGGTCTAAGTGAATAGAGGCATGCCCATTACTCCATACAAGAGAGTCCAAAGCAGAATTTATAAACTAGGCGCCCACAGACCATTGGGCTCACCATTTGCGCTCCCATTTCCTCTCTTGTAAGGAAAGAAATATAAAGAATTACGAAATACCTGGAAAGCAGATGACGTTATTCGTCTCTTATTCGCCTGATCCGTCACCTCTATTTGCAAAGTCAATGTGTCTAAGAATGCTGTGTGCATTATATGAAATTAAAAGTGTGAAAAATACTGCAAATGTCACCCCAGGAAAAAGATTAACAACGGCCATAAGGTTTTCAGAGAAGCAGTCTGTGTGTTGCAAAACGTGCGTTTTATAGGAACCTGAGCAGAATGTTCCCTTTGATTCCAGGTTCCCTTACACGTTGAACCAATCCCGGAATTTGATAGGCGTGTAATGTGTGCCAGAACTACTATATAAACAAATAACACTGAAGACAATATCGAACAGTATAAAAGAGATCCATAAATAAAAATCTGAACGACTATGCACAACATATGAAAGTTATTGCACACTTTTTCAGAAATGCGAAAATAATGTAAGCCAGTTATAGTTCATATTGGCTCCTGTTAGTTCAGACACACCTCTTACATTTAATTGAAAGACTGAGTTCCGCAACACGCAGCCAAGCCAGTGCATTGGTTTGTGTTCTTGATATAACATTATTAAAAAGCCCTGCTGAAGCAGTAAAACGGTATCCGGTTCTCGTTAAATAACTCACTTGAACTACAGGATTCCTATCCCACTTAAAATTTTATGCTTTGTTCATATGTGGGTCCACAACCTCCATGATTTTTTTCTGAAAGAAAACATTGTCTGTAGTAGGCTGTGTCGCAGTTATCCTTTATTTGTTGTGTAATTGGCCAATTTCGACTCTGTAAGACATTGTATAGTATTCAGTACGCTGTATGCCCTACATGTTGTAGCATACAGTCGAAAAAACCATTCTGTGCTGTTCATCCGTACGTGGAATAATACATCTGCATTGAAATCTGAGATCAAAAACATCGTACTAGAAGCAAATAACCAATTTCATCTCATGTTAAACCACACAACTTCCAGATTCAGAGTCGTGTTCGAAACAAACTTCCTGGGATGGAAAGCATTAAAGTCGTGTCGATTTCACGGCACTTGAGGAAACTGGAAACTGGAAACTGGAAACACACACACACACACACACACACACACACACACACACACACACACACACTGCAACACTACCGGGGCTTCGGAGGCCGCGATGGGAGAAACGAGCGCGCAAAGCATGATAGGATATCAGCTTCCCCAGTTTTTGGATGATACCAAGGAGACACGGAGACACGTGAAAGCTACACTGAAGGTGGTGAGGGAGACTGCTGTGCATACGCTTTGTCGTGTTTAGTACTGACGTTTTAAAGATAGTAGATATTTTGCCGTAGGTGAACGGCTGTAACTTTACCTCTAGAAAAATTTTATGTCAGTTACTAAAGCCAAACAATTGTTGCTCGTTATGACCGGCTGCAGAATTCTCAAAGATGCGCTGCTCGAGTTCACAGTAGTAATGAAATATTCCTGACGTACTGAAAGCGTCTCGGATCGGATTCATATTCGAAATCTTGTTTTTCGTGTGTAATGTTATCGATTTATGAAGGGACGACTCAGGACACTTCCTCCCAGCTTTACTTCTTCAGTACCTTTTATCCCACTTTTTTACTTCACAGAAGCTCTTCTACGTGCGTTGCTGGACCAATTCTCCTTGAAGAAAGGAGACGGCGGATAAATGGCTTAGTCACACCTCAGAGGATGTTTTCAGACTGAATCTTTCACCCTGCAGCAGAGTCTGAAATTTGGGAAGTAGCAATGGGACAGTAGCAGAAGAGAAAGTGTGAAGGCGGGTCGTGAGTCGTGCCTGGATAACTCAGTCGGTAAGAGCATTGCCTACGAAAGAGAAGATTCCACGCTCTTGTGCTGGTCCAGCACACAATTTTAATGTGCCACAAAGTTTCAAAACACAGCTGCAGAGAGAAAAATTCAATTTGGAAATAAATAAGCAGCTTTAGGGCAAGCGAATTAATAAATGGTCTAAGGCGACAGAAGGGAGGTCGAATTCTCACTTGAAGAATTCTTCGCTGAGTTCATAACGCATCAGCGTTGTCAGTTTCGAGCTTTCAACGAGTTCCTCCGTCGCCACATTAAAGAATTGTGTTTCAGTGGTCCGTTAGGTACTACATTTGGCCGAATTACGTCATGGTTACGTCACGAAATTCGGAACTTCCATATGCTACCACAGATTTTGTCGATGTCTGTGACAGGAACGTTGGCAGAGATGCTGATTTCGTTAGGCGGTCGATGACTCAATTGATTTCTCTGTTGTCTTTCAGCATCAAGCGCATGTTTCCGTGAACCAAGTCAATACAGACAATTTCAGAACGCTGCACATTAAATATTGTGATTTCGACAAATTTGTTGTTGTCGAGCACATCCTCATGAATTAACATACGATCATATTTGATAAAACGGAAGTATTATCTAGTGCATCTGCCTACTGGGATTCTGCCATCAAAGGAGCTGTTGAGATGAGAACGTGTAGCAGCAGCAGCAGCTTTAACTGAGACAGCTGCTATGCCCTTAGTGTTGCTTGGAAACGTGCGCGTGATGTTGAGAGGCAACGGAGGCAGGTGAGTTATCGGGCATCTAGCGGAATCGGCATTTCTCCGATGTTGTCCTCTTCAGCCACAGACATCGACAGAATCCGTAGGGGTAACACGTATTTCACATTCTTGCAAACGTGACGTCAAAATTCCTATAGACTTTCATTAGCCTTCGATGCGGGCCTTCCTCACCACGGTAACTGGTCACAAGACTTCGTGCGCACTTGGCAGCATTTTGACGCCACACAAGGTATCGAAGATTTATAAAAACACATCGTTCTTGATACGATTTATCATAAGTAAACATCACATAATGACTTATCGGCGGTTATTTTACTAGTCTAATAAGTTAACAGCACAGCGTGGTGCAATGGGTATGAGTGTGGACTCGTTTAAAGGGAGATTGCTGGTTGCTAGTTCATGTTTTGCTATCTCCAGTTTTTCCCCCATTCTAAAAGATTCTGTGACCTACTTATTAATGTAATAGGTGTATGTTCTGTAATATTCGATGTTACATACATATGAGTGCGTTCTCAGGAGTGAGTGTCCTTTTCAATAATTTACAAATTGAGCAGGAAACACGCAAATGCGAGTAAATATTGAAAATAAAGTGGTCATATGGTAAAACAGACTACCACTCAGACTAAAAAGAAAAATAGAAAAGACCGACACATTTGGAAAAAATGAGAGAGGTAATTTAGTCACAGCCACCTAATTACAGTTTAACTCCTGAAACTGGTTTTGAAAGCTTCTAAAATCAAATTTATGTTATTGAGACACCTTAACAGGCAATGTTGAATATGTAAAGTGAAATCAGTCCTGGCTGTCTTCAGTTCATTTGCTTGTAAATCATCAGATCGTCTCACATTGGTGGTTGATGAACACATATGAGCAAATATAGTACAGCTTTTTCATTAAGTTTTGGCATTAATTCTTGCAAGAATTTTAATTTCTCCCATATCCGTCGTACAGTCCACATGAATGCAGTACTTTGCACATTCATAAATTATGTAACTTCGAGGTTAACGTACCCTGCAGTAAAGGAAAAGCGTAACCTTCAGTTCTGTGTAACTTAGGCGAATGTTGTTATATTTTAACGTCATGTTCGCCTCACTCGCTGTGAAACGTACCATCACACTCTTTCCGTCTTCGACATTTCGTGTGACGTCAAAATGAGGTCATGCTTGCAGGAAGTCTTGCAAGATGAATGTTACGCAGTCCGTGGTGGCACATGGAAGTTCAGTGACTTCGCAGCGTCTCAGTGACGTAATTCGGCCGACAGGCGTAACTAACGACCTACTGAAATCTGATCTCCTTAAGATGACGACCCAGGTAGTCGTCGAAAGCTCGAGAGAGGCAAATCTGACGCACCTATAAATCCACGAAGAATTTGTTCAACAATGTCGCCGCGGAAAAACGTGGTCCCACATTGAAAGCTATAGGGTGAAAAACAAAGATTCATTAATTGGCGACTTGATGGTGTCATAAAACTGCTTAGCTGTTAAACTTAAATTAGTGACACAATGTGTCGGACCTCAATTACCATATATCTTCTCCCGTAGCTGAATGGGCAGAGTATCTGACTGGCTTGCTGAGGACCGCGGTTCATTTCCCGCTACTCACAGCTATTTCTCCTGGTGGGAGGGCTATAACAGATGCACTTAATCTCGTGATGCTAGTTCAGATTCTACTGGAGAAATTGTGGCTCCGGTCACATGAAAACGAGACTGATTGAAAAAATTATTGAAGTGTTTATTTCAAAATTAATTGCCATAACTGATACTACACACATCCCACAGTGGGGGAAGACTGTCAGCACCTGTACGGAAAAGTGTTTGCGGATGCCTCTGGAAACACTATTGATCCTAGACATGCACTTCTTCGTCCGAAACAAATGGACAGCCACAAACGTTTTATTCAGGGCTCTAAAAATATGGAAATCGTGTGGGGGAACCGGGACTGTATGGAGAACGTGTAAGAGCTTCTCAGCGAGACTTCTGCAACGTGGTCGAAACAATCTTGGTAACGTAAGTCACAGTATGTAAATGGCGCCGAGAAATGAAGTGAGGGAGAGAATAAAACGAAGTGATGCCTTATGCCTTTAGGGCCGTAAGAAATGGGTCCCATAATGCACTTCGCTATAGAAGAGTAAGCGACAGGTTTGTAGTTCCATTGTCATTCTGCGAACAAATTCCGCTGTTGATGTCTATGTTTGATGTACATATAAAATATTACACATGTTTACTGACTAAAGCTTACAAATCCAGGTGACAGTGCGTGAATTCATCTTAATAACTCTGTTCGGAAGTAGTTTGACGGACATACCTCCCTTGCCAAAGCGCGCACCATATATTTTGCGCAGTATTTTTTCTACGTTTAATGAAGCGCTATACATTTGTTCTTTCTCGTCGTCAATAAGATAGATACCTGACGAACAGTACAGAATGCCTCTGAAAGAAGTGCTGACGTCGCTGCTTAAATCCACAAAAAATAGTAGCTATACGTCCAAGCGGAAAGTGTTCTCACCGAATTACGTTAATTTGGTTCAAGAAGCGCTTCGATTGTGGTAGATTCGAACAGAACTACTTCTGGGAGCAGATGCGGAAAAACTAAAATGACTGGCTAGAGGCGTTGACGTCTTTCAGTGCAGAAAAATGAGCGCAAAGATGTAAGACAGTTTACAAGCCAATTATGTTTTGTAACTTGAACGGTCTTGATATCTGCCGGCACTATTTTAAGTATTACTCGGGATAGTTTTATGACCGTAATTGACCGTTGTCGGTTTCTCTAGACGCAAGAAAAGTTTAAAAATAGGCCATGGCATGAATACTGCTACATGTTCATGTGTATCGTAACAGCTGTAGTAATTGGGCTTACAAACTGATTATTCTGTTGCTAATGATGTCCTTCGAATCAAGGCTTTGCTAGGTTAGACCATTTTGGAAATATCTACATGTGGTGGCATGTCAAAATTCGACCTGTTACTTTGGCGTGGAAAAACTATTCTACTGTAATAATTGTAGTCATAGTGATGGTAACAACAATGTATAAAGTTAGTCCTGTTAATGCAGTGCCTGACCGATAATGTGAAGCATCCAGGAGACATGGTCGGATGTCGGTGTAATTTCGTACATATACACACCACCGGATAGTATTTAAATGATTTTAAGACCTGCAGTTCTGTCTGACAGGCAGAACGGATGCCGGAGTCCATTAGTATTGGTCGTGTCCAGAGTTGTTACCAGGTATCTATAAAGTGGCGTGAACAGCGTCGGATATTGAGAGATGATGGTGAAGGACCCTGAAATGCTCGTTTGAAACAGCATTGTCAGCACCTGACGTTTTGCGAGGGGCCTCATTGTGTTCTCCACTTGGCCGCCTGGGGACGATCGCCGTCCTGTGCACTAAGCACATCGTAACCCCTGTACATCTCCGCCTGCCGTGCGAGAACAACTAATGGACTCCGTGCTACATTCTCTCACTTCCCACACCATTGATCGGAGACCAGTAGCAGCCGGACTGGGGAATTAACGTCGCATGTGTAGGCTGCTGTTAACACCACAACATAATGGCTGCGTTTGGTTGGTGCCATGAAGTGGAAACAGTGAGTTTTTATGACTGACGTAGCATTGTATTCAGTGATGAATCCCTGTTTTACATTACCACGGATGACATCGTCGGTGAATACGGCGGCGACCTGGAGAGAATTCCCATTCTTTCAATGTTTTGGAAATGCACAAATATGTTACTTGCCGTGTCATAGTTTTGGATAGTCATCGGTTATAATTTCAGGCCGCTGCCGGTAATGACTGAGGAAACTCTGACGGCAAAACTGTAAGTCACGGACATACTGCGTCCTTACGTGTTACCTCTCATCCGACAGTGTCGTCGTGCTATTTTTCTACAGCACAACGCTCCTCTACAGTTACATGTCTCTATGAACTGTCTGCACGACGTTGAGATACTCCCGTGGCCAACAAGAACCACTGATTATTCACTTATATAACTTTTTTTCGACTGGCTAGGAAGTCCGTTTCGTCCCAGTACCAGTGTCCAGGACATCAAGGACTGGTGAAAACAGTTGTGAGCCAGCTTGCCTCAGGGGAGGATACAACGGCTTCATGAGACCATTCCCAGCCGAATCACAGCATGATCCATGCGAGAGGGAATGGGATGTTACACTGATAATTGGGCTCATACTGCCAAGTTCTTCGTAAATTTGACTTCATGTTGTAATCACAGAGATAAAATCGCATAACCTCCGATCCTGTGAAGTTACCTGTCCAGTTCTCTTGCATGAGTAGATGAAATAACTTCATGGAACTTGTGTTTCTATACTGGAGTTAAGTTTATTGAGTGCTTATTCGCTGTTTGAAGTGAGCTATTACATAAAACAGCTCAACAAGTGGAGCACTCTACTGTGTACCACACCCAAGAGCGAGCTGCAAGTGTAATATGCCGTCAGTATGCATTCGACAATGTCGACTTCATTGTCTCCACTATCAGTGGCTGGGACGCTTTTCACAGCATGGAGTATCACATGCATCACCACAGCCTAAGCTCTCTTAACATCTAAAGAGGCCCAGAAGCTTAAATTGGTTCCCTTTGCAACAAAAGTAGGTCATCAAGGTGCTACGGAATTCCATATATTTCAGCATAAATCAACAAATGCATTACGATTAATGATCTAGACTTGAACATGGCCAGTCCCATTCCATCAGACATTCACATCCTCCTCACCACACATTCACTGTATATACTGCAAGTTGCTCCAATCAGTGCAGCTCACTCTACAATTGCTAGGAACACTTACTAAACTGAAAACAACTCCGCTGTATAAACAGTGAAGTTATTTTGACTCTGGGCAGGAAATGTAGGAGGAGGTATAGCCTGTCCGTAAACAGAAAAACGAGCAGCGCTCGTGGTAGGGGAAGTTGCCTTTCCAAGAAGACCACCACAGCTGCCGTAGAGGATGATTAAGAATCAATTTTCCGTCTATCAGTGTAGAGCACCGTCCAGAGATCTACGTAGATTTTGCCCGGATGCGGCAGTATTATTAGTCATTCATACCTCTATTCCACGCAGTGTTAACGCTCTTCGTGGAAATTTACCCCCCCCCCCCCCCCCCCCCCCCCCGCACGCGTGTCAGCGCAATGCGTCGCCAGTGATTCATTAGGCGCGATGCGGAAGGGTCGCTGTAGCTTTGTGGAACACCATTAGCTAGTTCTTGTAGTGGGTTAGAGAGAGTGGGAAATCACCTGCTCGCTTTTTACTTTGCAGACCTACGAAAGAGGGTAGTGCATTATCACAATCCGGCGACGTAAATTAAGACTTCGAGCATGGAATGGTGGTTGGAGATAGACTCTTGGGACATTTCAAATCGGTAATCTTTACGGAATTAAATATTCCTAGATTCACCGTGTCAAGAGGGTGTCAGTATACCAAATTTCAGACATTTCCTCTCACCACCAAGGCCGACGGCCTTCGCTTAACGGCCGAGAACAGTGGCGTTTGCGTAGAGTTGTCAGTGCTAACAGTCAGGCAACTCTGCGTGAAATAACCGCAGAAATTAGTGTGGGGCGTACGACGAACGTATCCGTTAGCAAAATTTGATGTTAACGGGCTACTCCAGCAAACGACCGACGCGAGTGGCTTTGCTAACTGCACGACATCGTCTGCAGCGCCTCGCCTGGGTTAAAGACCTTATCGTTTGGACACAAGAGGACTGAAAAACCGTGGCCAGGTCATATGAGTCCCGATTTCATTTGGTAGCGTTGATGGTCGGGTTCGAGTCTGGCCCAGACCCCCACGAAGCCATGGACCCAAGTTGTCAACAAGTCACGGTGCAAGCTGGTGGTCGTTCCAGAATGGTGTGGGCTGTGTTCACATGGAATGGACTGGGTCCTCTGGTCCAACAGAACCTATCATTGACTGTAAATTGTTATGTTAGGCTACTTGGAAACCATCTGCAGCTATTCATGGATTTCATGTTCCCAAACAGCGATGGAATTTTTATGGATTGACTATGCGCCATGTCACCGGTTAACGGTTGTTCTCGATTGGTGTGAAGAGCATTCTGGACAATTCAAACGAGTGATTTGGCCACCCAGCTCTCCCGTCATGGATCCCATCGAACGTTTATTGAGATGTATTGGTGAGGTCAGTTAGAGGACAAAATTCTGCACTGGAAACACGTTCAAAATTGAAGACGGCTCTAGAGGCTCAATATTTCTGCAGGGGACTTCCAGCGATGTGTTGAGTCCATGCCACGTCGTGTTGCTGTGCTACGCTGGGCGAAAGGAGGTATCACATGACTTTTGCCATCTCACTGTATGTTGGTACGTTTTTTGTTTAACAGATAGCGAGAATCTGTGGCTGTCAAACACTTCCGAATTCAGTAAAAGTCGGCAGACTTCCGATGAATACCCCTTAGTTTTTCATTAGTCTGCAGTTCTTATCCCAACAACTTCTAGATAAATGCACGATTTTATCTTCTCTTGACATACAGTGACTGACTTCGAGTCAACATTTAAGTGATCAAACAAATGCCATTATTAAAAAAAGTGTCCGTCGGACGTTCGCTTCGACATTGCTGTGGTGCAACGTACGGCGCGGAGGCCTCTTCGCTGTATTGTGATGACTTCAGGCGCAGTTCTACAACACTCAGCGCCGCACGAAGCCCAAAAGGAATACTTCAGACAGACGGAACAACAGTAGAACGTAATGTACAGTAACACCGATTTCAAATGGAGATAACCGTAATTATCTGGAAGATATTATCCATCTCCCCACTAACTCGAAATTCGTCAGATTTGTTCATTTATAGACTACTACAGTACGGGAGTTTCCGATCAATCCACCAACTTTAATCGTGATTATTACTGGTAAAACCGTGCAAAATCTCGTACCCTGTCAAGCTCCTGTCAGTTCAAAGGATGAAAGTACTGGACTTACACTCAGCAAGGCGTTCTTAGACAATGTTATTTTTGCTGGATGCACCGTACAATAATAGTACAGCAGTAATTCATTCAGTTAGTGCAGTTTCTATAAGCGACAAGTCAGAATGGTGTGTAGAACACGGTCGATAAGAAATCCGAAAAGGTATTTTAAGATTGCTGTGTACAGGACCAACATCGGAGTAGTAGATGAATTTTCCTATTGCATGTCGTCTTCAATCATGGAACCGTTTCTTTTTGAATATTTTCTCTTAGTTTAGTCTTCAGCTTTCTGATATGCAACAAGCGTACTGCCCTCTTTAGCGCACTTCCTGTCACTGTTTCTTGACATTTACGCTCGTTTCATTCGTTTTTTCGCTGTGTACATGGAAGAAGCCTGGAGATTCTGACAGGTTTCAGATAGATTACATAATGGTAAGGCAGAGATTTGGGAACCAGGTTTTAAATTGTAAGACATTTTCGGGGGCAGACGTGGACTCTGATCACAATCTATTGGTTATGAACTGTAGATTAAAACTGAAGAAACTGCAAAAAGGTGGAAATTTAAGGAGATGGGACCTGGGTAAACTGAAAGAACCAGAGGTTGTACAGAGTTTAAGGGAGAGCATAAGGGACCAATTGACAGGATTGGGGGAAAGAAATACAGTAGAAGAAGAATGGGCAGCTTTGAGAGGTGAAGTAGTGAAGGCAGCAGAGGACCTAGTAGGTAAAAAGACGAGGGCTAGTAGAAATCCTTGGGTAACAGAAGGAATACTGAATTTAATTGATGAAAGGAGAAAATATAAAAATGCAGTAAATGAAGCAGGCAAAAAGGAATACCAAGTGTCAAAAATGAGATCGACAGGAAGTGCAAAATGGCTAAGCAGGGATGGCTAGAAGACAAATGTAAGGATGTAGAGGGTTACCTCGTGAAGGGTAAGATAGATACTGCCTACAGGAAAATTAAAGAGACCTTTGGAGAAAAGAGAACCACTTGTATGAATATCAAGAGCTCAGATAGAAACCCAGTTCTAACCAAAGAAGGGAAAGCAGAAAGGTGGAAGGAGTATATAGAGGGTCTATACAAGGGCGATGTACTCGAGGACAATATGATGGAAATGGAAGAGAATGTAGATGAAGATGAAATGGGAGATACGATACTGCGTGAAGAGTTTGACAGAGCACTGAAAGACCTCAGTCGAACCAAGGCTCCGGGAGTAGACAACATTCCATTAGAACTACTGACAGCCTTGGGAGAGCCAGTCCTGACAAAACTCTACCATCTAGTGAGCAAGATGTATGAGACAGGCAAAATTCCCTCAGACTTCAAGAAGAATATAATAATTCCAATCCCACAGAAAGCAGGTGTTGACAGATGTGAAAATTACCGAACTATCAGTTTAATAAGTCACAGCTGCAAAATACTAACATGAATTCTTTACAGATGAATGGAAAAACTGGTAGAAGCTGACCTCGGGGAAGATCAGTTTGGATTCCATAGAAATATTGGAACACGTGAGGCAATACTGACCTTAGGACTTACCTTAGAAGAAAGATTAAGGAAAGGCAAACCTACATTTCTAGCATTTGTAGACTTGGAGAAAGCTTCTGACAATGTTGACTGCAATAATCTTTCAAATTCTAAAGGTGGCAAGGGTAAAATACAGGGAGCGAAAGGCTATTTACAATTTGTACAGAAAGCAGATGGCAGTTATAAGAGTCGAGCGGCATGAAAGGGAAGCAGCGGTTGGGAAGGGAGTGAGACAGGGTTGTAGACTCTCCCCGATGTTATTCAATCTGTATATTGAGCAAGCACTGAAGGAAACAAAAGAAAATTTCGGATTAGGTGTTAAAATCCATGGAGAAGAAATAAAAACTTTGAGGTTCGCCTATGACATTGTAATTCTGTCAGAAATAGCAAAGGACTTGGAAGAGCAGTTGAACGGAGTGGACAGTGTCTTGAAATGAGGCTATAAGATGAACATCATCAAAAGCAAAACGAGGATAATGGAATGTAGTCGAATAAAGTCGGGTGATGCTGAGGGAATTAGATTAGGAAATGAGACACTTAAAGTAGCAAAGGAGTTTTGCTATTTAGGGAGTAAAATAACTGATGATGGTCGAAGTAGAGGGGATATAACATGTAGACTGGCAATGGCAAGGAAAGCGTTTCTGAAGAAGAGAAATTGGTTAACATCGAGTATTGATTTAAGTGTCAGGAAGTCGTTTCTGAAAGTATTTGTGTGGAGTGTAGCCATGTATGGAAGTGAAACATGGACGATAACTAGTTTGGACAAGAAGAGAGTAGAAGCTTTCGAAATGTGGTGCTACAGAAGGATGCTGAAGATTAGATGGGTAGATCACATAACTAATGAGGTGTTGAATAGGACTTGGGAGAAGAGACGTTTGTGGCACAACTTGACTAGAGGAAGGGATCGCTTGGTAGGACATGTCCTGAGGCATCAAGGGATCACCAATTTAGTATTGGAGGGCAGCGTGGAGGGTAAAAATCGTAGAGGGAGACCAAGAGATGAGTACACTGAACAGATTCAGAAGGATGTAGGATGCAGTAGGTTACTGGGAGACGAAGAAGCTTGCACAGGATAGAGTAGCATGGAGAGCTGCATCAAACCAGTCTCAGGACTGAAGACAACAACAACAACAACAACAACAACAACGTGGTCACCTGACGTAATATAAGGGGAGTAAACTAAACTGTAGATTTCACGTACGGTCATAATAAACCTACCTAGTTGCTAGTGCTAAATCACCGCCCACAACTAGCTGGGTCAAAGCCGCACACATCTCTCTTGAAATTGTCCCAGATGTGTTTAATAAAACTGAGGTCATTGTCCTGAAAAAGGGTGGCGTGGGGATGGGGCAGAAGTATCCTCTTTCTCATGTTAAGTGTTCATCAGACCACTCCTACTTGCTCAATAAGCTGCTTTATCCTTCCGTAGAGATGAACTTAGGCCCTGCACTACGCGTTCACACGATGGTGTCCCGTTCGGAGCTCACGTCGCGAAACGTATCTTTTCTCAAAAATTCCATTCTCAGACTCTTAAGTAACCGCCTCCTTGCGTCGTTACTCTCGAATTTGGCCAGGGTTCCATGGACGTTATTTTGTTATGCCCTTCGTTTACTGTCAGATCTCATCGGTGCACACTTCGCTATTACTTTATACAATACTTCAATTGCTACGGGGTCTACAACCAAAACAAAATTTCCGAATGTCATCGTGTCGCACTGACAGCAGTTACTTGAATTAAAGTAGCCTTGTATTGCTTATTCTTGTTTAGCATGGAAAAGGAAAGGCCCGTTTAATTCGAGTAACGACCGCCAGAGCGGAAGATTATTCAGTCAGAAAATTCTTAAGACAAAATAGTACAAAATCATTTCGAAATGCATTGATAAAAGACAAAGACCACGGACTGTTGGCCGGGTTACAGTCTACGCGTCGAAGACTAGGCGCAGCTGGCTCCCAATTTAGAGGTATTATTGTTAATAATCGTATAAACTCATGCGTGATCCACGTTATGCGTATGGTAAATATTTTATCTTCTATTTTCAAATTCGATACAAAGTGATTCACAAAATATTTTAATTGATAAAATTCGAGTGTACGTCCCTGCTGCCCAGCTCGCTATGTGCTCAGATTGTTTTTAAATGAGGTTACATTTAATAACAAACTTGTATGGGCCGGAAGATGTCTTCCTGAAGCGCACTGCGTACTGAATAGTCTAAAAGATAAATGAAAGGAATAACCGATGTGACAAGGAACGTCTCACATCTTGCGGATGATATTGACAAATAGCAGGTTCCGATACCATTTACTGGTGAGAGACTTCGGAGAGATATTAGTGGACCCCGTTTTATTGCTTGTGAACATAAACCACACGAGGATATCTTTACCAGTTGTCTGAGCGGTGCCCTGACACGTGGTGTTTTGACTCGTTTTTACTGTGTCATCTGCATATGACGTCGTGTTCGGTGATTCATCAGTCCAACAGCCATTCTGGATGCGTCGAGGGTTCAAGGGCGGTGTACCCATGATACTCGGTGTGCCCTGTGACGTTGGCTCTGGCATCGGCGGTTTTCCTGTAATACAGGCCGTTCTCGGTACGCCTGTGACACTGTAGCGTATAATAAGCCTTGTGCCTGATGATGATCTCTGAGAGATGGGTGTTCCAGGATTTGGACACCTACGATCTGGCAGCGATCAGGTGTGTTGGCGTCGTGCTTCATCCTTGGCGCAACTGTCACACTGGCGGCCAATACGAGGGTCACATTTTTAAGTTTCCAGACTGGCGTTATTGAGAAGTGACGTTAATGCTATTTCAAAATGTGTCAGCTGTTATGGTTAAAACAACGACAGTTCATTAATTGTCAAAGTGTTGTTTGCAGTGAGCGTTCAAAGAAGGTGTCCTGGAAGGAAAAAATGACAATTTTGCGTGAAATTCCTCGCTGCAAGATTTAATACAAGACGAGTCGAGAACAAAATTGGTTCGTTGGCGAAGCACTGCCAAGAAAATGAATGTCTTACTTAGAACACGTCGGACCACTGCTTTAGAACTGTGGTCGTCCAAACTGCGGCCCGTGTTTTTCATATGTACCTTGTAATATGCATCTAACAATTACAGTCCGATTAAAATTATTCCTATTTCCTCCAATCACATCGCCCAACGTCACGCCCGAATCGTTCGCCGTTGCCAAACGACAACAATCATTACATTTCCCAATTCATTGCCCGGCTTTCTTTCTTGATTTGTTTTTATCTCAAAACCTGCCGATGGCCCTTTTCTTTTGTATTTCATCATACATGATCCCTCCCCCCTCCTCCCCCTCCCCTCCCACCTCCCCCACATACACGATGGTAATGGCATACATGTGTCATACGCAGTACTAACCAAACACTATTGGATCCTTCTGCATAAGACACGATTCAGCGTCATTTATACATTTATTATAATCATAGAGATCGGCTTACGTTAGATATGCTTCGCACGACAGTCGAATTTTTGAAGGCTGTCAATCAATCGTTGCGACTGGGCAACCAGTCATAAATACAACTCTTCGCAGTGTGATGCCATAGGACAGTGGTCAGCATATTAACCTCACGTGTAGAAGGTCGAAAGTTAGAATCTTTTAAAATGCAGTGAATTTTTTATTTTCCTAAATCTAATCAAAAGACCTTACTACTTTGGTTCAAGTAATTGATTCAATTGTATTTTTGTTACTAATACTCTGCCACGTCGTATTCGTCATCGTATTGACTTTTTATGAATTATTTTTCTTCCTGTCATTCTTTCTTCGTTTGGAATCTGCTTGTGCAGCCTATAATTGGCAACAAAGTGCCAGCCAGAACTGCGCGTCAGTTGGCAACGCGGCATCCCGTGTAGACAGTGTGAGTGAGAATAGCTTCCGGTAACCAATGACAACGGAATTACAGTTTGTTTTTACCGCTAAAACTGAAATGTTGCTACGGAATATGGCCACGCAAATTCTTCTGTCTTGCGTTTGCTCGTAGAGGTTCGCCGTGAACAGAGCGATCGTATTTTAGTTCTGTCGCAGATTGCTGATCGCCGTTTCCTCTTATACCTTGCACATCACGAGGTTGTGGTTAGTTCAGAACATGAGTCTAAGTTCAGGGCTACAGAACCCGTCATCTGCAGCAGTTCTGTCATCGGTCATTTAAAATCAGCTGTCGACAAAGCATTTCTCATTTCGTCGTATCTCGCGGCAGTCGCTTCCAACATAGTCCCACGTTACACATCAACATCATTTGTGAGTTGACCCGCCGTGTGTCTTTGTCGCCTGTGACAGATGTCAACTACAAAGTAACTTCAACCGAACAGTAACAACCAAATACATGTAACGTCAAGAGCTTCCTGAGGGTTTAATGTTTCTGCTCATTGAGAAATAAAAATACTGACAGATACAGTAATAGTGTAAAATGTGCTTGATTTTAATTGACTTTGGTAAATCCAATCGTGAACGAAGTTGGACAGTTACCTAAGGTATGTAGCATTGCCTATGGGAGGTAAAGAATGCGAGAGGGGAATGTATTGTTTGTCTTCAGTACTCCCTATTCACAGTGTGCGCGGCTCATGCCGATCAGCTGTTATGGTATTCATTCAAACGGGCGTAACACGAGTTCATGATTGCGCATTATAAACACCGTAATCTTCAAATGCCTTGTCAAGAAGTATGAAATGAAATTGTTATTGTAAAACAGCGTAATGAGTAGAAGACTGACCATCTAAACCGAATTCAACACATGCGATCGTATCTCATATTGCCTAATGATTTAAGTATAATTGCCGTTATTAGTAAATTAATAAACCGCTAACACAGACAACACAACACTTCGTCAGGTAGTTACAGTGTCACAACTTTGGGGTCACTCAGGGAGGCAGCAATCTGAAACGGAGAACAGTCGACACGAGGTGTTCCGAATGGAGCCGACTTTTAACGATAAGTATTTGGGGACAGATGGCCAACTTATCGCGCACATACTGCAGCTAGTTGTTGTGGACACACGGACACACATAACATACTGATTTTTGTAGCTTGCCAATTAGTATGCCGCCCCAGAATGTCAGTATTGGCCCTTCAGAAAAATAGTTTAACGACCACTCTTTTACAGCATTTAAGAACAATAAGTAATGCAGAATGATATGCAATTTGTCACAAATCATCAATGAATCACGAAAGACAGCCGAATTCATCATGACAACGCAAGCTATGACACAGCACTCCAAACAGTTGATTACTTGACGGAGAACGTGCCAAACAGTTGACTACTTGGCGGATAAAATCACGTAATTAATGCCTCATTATCCATATCCACTCGATTTGTCTCCCAACAACTTCTTTTTGTTCCTGATGCCAGACAATATATAGCATGTAAGCAGTTTTCATCACATCGAGAAGCTGCTGCATCATTCCATAGTCAAGTGCAGTGTTTATACATCGGAATTGCAAAAGAAATGTTCCCTTATTTGCTTCGAATACATGTGAAAGTAAAAAACAGTTCGCATCAAAAAAGTTTTTCTTTCATTCTTTTTGTACGGATTTAAGACAGACTTAAAAGATCCGAAGACACATGAATCAAGTGCATTCGAGCTCTTCCATTCGGTCTGATGACAGGAGCGATTTCTCTCAACACAGAGGCTGTCCCTAATTTCTGGAATATTGGAAAACTCTGAAAATCTATTTTCGAAAATTGAGACTATGCAAAGGGGAGGCTAGTCTTCTGTATAGTGGATATTCGAATGCTTTTACACCCGCAGGTAACTGAAGCAGCTAATTTTTAATGGTATATAACTTTTCTAATGACATTAAAAAAACTTTGAACTGACTGTAGTGATGCTATGGTTTGTAGTGAAACTAATCTCAAAAATAGGTGAAGATGAAGGCTGCTGACATAACACTATCTTACCTGCTTTGCACTGTAAACGTCGCTTAACGTGGTAATACCTAATGACCTGTTCATTATCTTGATCTTCGTTTTGGAACATTTCTCTCTTTTCACGGAAGAATGTCAATGCACGGCTATTTAAAAAATCGTGACACTTCACTCCTGTTTCAGTCTCAATCGTTTGCCTTTAAAAAATGTTCGGTTCCACAATATAGGTTGCGTCATTCTCTCGATAGACAAAAAAAGAACATCACTGTGTATTGTTTAAATGGCTTTGGTTGCCAAAAAAGGTTCAATGGCAGACACACTTTTGTTTCTTCACAGTCTTGTTCTGTCTGCTGGGTGCCACGTGAGTATTGTGTAAACGTCTTACATACCTCTGCCTGACTTATTTGTGTTCACGTCCTCTCTGGACTCTCCACCGTCATTAGGCGCCCTCTTTAGAGAGACGAGAACAGCAAAATATTTTCGTACGTTGCTTCAAAAATACACAGTCGAATGTTATGCCCGCATCTTCAAGACAGTTATTTTCTCTTCAAAGTATAGGCTCATTACGCAAGTTCGTGTACTTCGGTAGTACTAAGTCTGTTTTGCTGGTTTGATAGCCGAGTCAGTCGATGCCATTTACCCATGCTCTGGTTGGTCGCATTCTTTCGCTTTCTAAGAGTAGCTGGCTATGCAAACGGATGCGTCAGACAAGGTAACCACAGCGCCATTTTAAAGCTTAGTGTGCTCTGCAAAGTCCGAAGTGCCATCCTGGAATGGCAGGACGGTATAATGGTCACATTTATGGAGAAAGGACTCCCATGGTGTGGAAATCAGGAAATAATTTATTTTGAAGATACGACTACACTGCACGTGCGCCTCAGTTCAGTCAAAAAAATTAGTTTCCATTGCGCTGAGCTCTGTTTCATCCCCACTCAAGAGTCGGAGTGTATCTGTAAGGTTCTTGCACCGGTTGATTAAATACGCGACAATCTTACAGCTCTCTGCTTAATCACAAACATATCATCCATTCATCAGCCTTTTAGTAGTGTCACCGTTGGCGCAAGATACAGAGTCGTTGGATGAGCGTTTTTGTTTGAGAGATCATTCGTAAATGAATTAAACACCTCGTTCCTATTACTCCAATGAATCGTTTTGCAATATGCCTCCCCCACACCAACATTTGAGTCGTTCCACCTTGACTCGTTCCTAATAGAACACCCTTTACGTATTTAAAGGCGAGGATTTGATCGGTTTAAAACGATTTTCTATGATCAAATCTGCCAAGAATACTCCGCTCAGTTTACTATGCTTGTATTATGAAGCATTTCGTCAGTTGAATTGAAAATTGTGCTATAATTGCGTAGTTTTGTAATTCCTAAGTGCTGTGCCTGTTCCATACTTATAGAAACCGCAGTTATGTTCTGTCTGTGCCACTCACTGTGTACAGAAAAAACTACTGCGACCGTAATTATGTTGAAGTGCATTTTGTGTTTACCTGGAAGAAGCGACCAAGAAAGAATCCAATGGAATGTTTCTGGCGGCTGAAAATTTCTGCTTGTAACAGTGATGCGCCTTTTGAGGCTTTAGTAGTTTACCTTCTTGTTACCTTCAGATACGAATCAGTATCAATTTTCAGCGGTAGTGTACGAAAATGAAAGGCAGTTGTAAATAAATTGCTTCTCGTCACAAACTGAAAGATACTGTTAACTCAGATAGCCATTTGTCTTGCAGTAACTGTTGAGTGTGCCAGTCTTAAGCCCCCTGGTACAAGGTTGTTACAGTTTGAAAACCAGTGTTATCTGCGTCGCTTGTGAGACGTATGTGACATGAGCCAACAGACGTTGTACTAATCTGTTGAACTCTGTATATATATATATATATATATATATATATATATATATATATATATATATATATATATATATATATATAATTTTAAGAGAAATATTCATGTAATTCTGTGGGCAGTTACAGTATGTGAACATGATAGATTGCGATTCCGTAGTACACCTTTTTGGGAACGATAAGAATGTAAACGTGTTCGAAGTATGTTAGCGTCATGTAGTCTTAAGACTTCTCCAGCTGTACAGAGTGGTTACAATCAAACTTTCACTACTTCACGGGGTCCCAATAAAAAACGAGTGATCGTAGGACAATGAAACTTCGTGGAAACATTTGTAAGGACATGCAGAGGAGAATAACGAATAAACCATAAAAAGCATCACATTTATTTCCA